>NC_138048.1:109920543-110494088 GCF_964194185.1 Rhinolophus hipposideros | reverse complement strand
TTTTTTTAAAAGAATTGAATAGTACTGAAGGACTTTTATTTTCTTATTTTTAAAAATAATTTTATTAAAAATGTAGTTAGCATACTATATTAATTTCATGTGTACAGAATAGTTATTCAACACTTATAGACCTAAAGAAGTGATCACCATGGTAAGTCCGCAACCATCTGACACCATCCCACACTATCACAATATTACGGACTGTATTCCCTACGCTGTACTTTACATCCCCATGACATGTTTGTTTTATACCTGGAAATGTGGACCTCGTATTCCCCTTCACATTTCCCCCCTTTTTAATTTTTCAATTACAGTTGACATTCAGTATTATTTTGTATTAATTTCAGGTGTACAGAACAGTGCTTAGACATTCATATAATTTAAGAAATGATCCTCCTGAGTTAGTCTAGGACCCACTGGGCACTGTGCATAGTTATTACCCTATTATTGACTATATTCTCTATGCTTCACTTTAATCCCCATGACTACTTTGTAACTACCAATTCGTTCTTCTTCATCCTTTCACCTTTTTCACCCACCCTTAACACCCTCCTGTCTGGAAACCATCAAAATGTTCTCTGTATCTATGAGTGTGTTTTTGTTTTGTTTGTTCATTTTGTTCTTTAGATTCCACATATAAGTGAAATCACATTGCGTCTGTCTTTGTCTGTCTGACACCCCATTCAGCACAATACCCTCCAGGTCCATCCATGTTACTGCAGATGGCAAGAACCCATTCCCTTCCCTGGCCGAGCAATATTCCCCTGTACATATGTACCAGCTCCTCTTTATCCATTCATCCATTCGGGGACACCCAGGCTGCCTCCACATCCTGGCCGTTGTAAACATTGCTGCAGTGAACATAAGGGTGCACACGGCCCCTCGAAGTAGCGTTTTGGGTTTCCTCAGATAAATACCCAGAAGTGGGATTACTGGGTCCTTCTTTGTCTCTTGTTATAGCCTTTGTTTTAAAGTCTATTTTGTCTGGTGTAAGTATTGCTACCCCAGATTTTTTGTTTGTTTTGTTCCCATTATCATGAAATAACATTTCCCATCTCTTTACATTCAGTCTGTATCTTTCAATCTGAAGTGAATCTCTCGTAGGCAACACATGTAAGGGTTTTGTTTTCTTATCCATTCAGCCCTCCTGTGTGTTTTGAGTGGAGCAGTTGATCCATGTACATTGAAAATAATTGTTGACAGATATGTAGTTACTGCCATTTTGTTATTCACACACACACACACACACACACACACACACACACACACTTGTATATATATATATGTCATCTTAAAGAAGTTCCTCTAAGATTCCTTGTAATACTGGTTTGGTGGTGATGAACTCTAGCTTTTTCTTGTCTGGGAAGCTCTTTATCTGTCCTTCAATTCTAAATGATAGCTTTTCTGGGTAATCTTGCTTATAAGTCCTCACCTCTCATCACTTTGAATATTCTCTGCCAGTCCCTTCTGGCCTGCAAAGTTTCTGTTGAGACATCAGCTGGCAGTCTTATGGGAGCTCCTTGTAGGTAACTAACTGCTTTTTTCATGTTACTTTTAAGATTTTTCTCTTTGTCTTTAATCTTTGGCATTTTAATTATAATGTGTCTTGGTGTGGGCCTCTTTGGGTTCATCCTGTTTGGGACTCTCTGCACTTCCTGGGCTTGTATGTCTATTTCCTTCACCAGGTTAGGGACGTTTTCAGTCATTATTTCTTCAAATAGATTCTCAATCAAACCCTTGCTCTCTGTCTTCTCCTTCTGGTACCCCTATAATGCAAATGTTGTTATACTTGATGTAGTCCCAGAGGTCTCTTAAACTACCCTCATGTTTTTGGATTCTTTTTTCTTTCTGCTGTTCTGATTGGGTGTTTTCTGCTGCCTTGTATTCCAAATCACTCATTCAATCCTCCACTTCATCTAGTTTGCTGGTGATTCCTTCTAGTACATTCTACATTTCAGTTGTTTTTTCCACTTCTGACTGGTTCTTTTTTATAGTTTCTGTGTCCTCTTTTATGCTTGCTATCTCTTTGTTGAAGTTCTCACCAAATTCCTTGACCATCCTTATAACCATTGTTTTAAACTCTGCATCTGGTAGGTTGCTTGCCACCATTTCATTTAGTTCTTTTTCTGGATTTTTCTCCTGTTCTTTCATTTTGGAATTATTTCTTTGTTTTCTCAATTTGGCTGACTCTCTGTGTTTGTTTTCATGTATTAGGTAGATCTGCTATGTCTCTGAGTCGTGGCCAGGTGGCCTTATGTAGTAGGTGTCCAGTGGGGCCCTGGTACAGTCTCCCTGGTCACCTACTCTGGTTGCTCCAGGAGTGCCCCTCATGTGGATGTGTGTGTGTCCTCCTGGTATAGTTGAGCCTTGATTGTTATTGACGCGTCAGTGGGTGGGATTGACCTTCAGGCCGACTGGCTGTGGTGTTTGGCAACTTCCACAGCTGCTGTGAGGGATGCTTACAGCACTGAGTGGAATTTACCTCTAGTGGGCTCTGGTGCCTGTTCAGACCGCCCTTTGTGTGCTTCTTGTGGGGCTAATTGGGCAGTGCTCTGCTGTGGTCTGAAGCCAACCTCCAGGTATAGTGGTTCTGGGGCTTCTTGGGAGGGGCTCTAGTGCAGGCCCAGGTCAGCCACTGCCTGTGACTGACTGGGGGCTACCTGACAGGAGCTACAAAGTGATCCATATTTGGCGGCTGCCTGTGCTGTACCTGGAGGCATGTGGGAGAGGCCACGCTGGGAACTGAGATTGGCTGCCACCAGTACCAGGCCTGAGGTAGCTCTGCAAAGAGCCAGGACACTCTGAGGCCTGCTGCCACCTGCTGGCTTCTGTAGGGTTCAGCCGCTGATAAGGCTTCCTGCCGAAGGCTAGCGCAGCGAGTCAGCAGGGCGGAGCCCCAGAGCTCACCAGGCCAATCAGATTCAGATTTGGCTTTAAGGGTAGGGGCGGGCTCAATACAGGAAAGATGGCGCCTGCCTTCCGGCTCCTCGGGAGGAGAATTTCTCACAGGGAAGATGCTGACTGTTCTCCAGGACTCCCCTCCCCACGCCGAGGCCTCACACCTCAGTCTGTCCCCCGTTTGTCTCCGAGGCCCCTGAATCACCGTCCCTCAGCTGGAGCCCAAGGTGAGTGCCTGCGAGTGAGTGTGTTTGTGTGCTGGCTGTTTAGGAGGAAGGCAGGGTTTTCCGTCGCCTGCCGTGCCCCCTGGCTGGGTGGAATCCCCACTGTTTTCGCAGCCAGATGTTGTGGGGGCCCCTCTTCCCAGCACCAGTGCTCTGGGCTGGGGAGCCTGGTGTGAGGCTGGGGTCCATTTCTCCTGTGTGGGAACCTCTGCGCCTGAGATGTCCCTCCTGAGTCTCAGCCGCCACACACAGCTGTGCGGCCCATTCCGTGTCTCTGCCCCTCATACCAGTCTCACAGGGGCTTCTGCTTTATATTTTTAGTCGTAGGACGTCTGCTCAGAGAGACTTCAGATGGTTCCCCAGGTTGATTGTTCTATAATTTAGTTGTAATTTTGACGTGTTCACGGGATGAGGCGAGCACAGCATTTATGTACTCCGCCCTCTTGGATCTCCTCAACCTATAACATTAATAGTCTGTGTACTTTTTATTTTGATATAGTGTCCCGCTTACAGAAAAGATGCAAGAATACCTTTCTACTGTCCAGACTCACCAGTTGTTTGCATTCTGCTCCATTTGCATTTTTGCTCCCACTGTATTCCCGTAATCATAGTATTTTTTTGTCTGGACCATTTGAGAGCAGGTTAAAAACACTGTGCTCCTTTACCCCTAATTTATTTACACTGTATTTCTTAAGTACAAGGACATTCTCTTAACACAACCACAGAGCAATGATCAAAATCAGGAAATGCAACATTAATACAATTCTAGCACCTAATCTGCAGGCCATAATGAATTGTATCAGTGTCCCAGTAGTTTCCATTACACTATTACCCTCCACTGCAGGATCCAATCCATGTGACATGGTGCATTTAGTGCTCATGTCTTTTGTCTCCTTCAACCGGGAACAGTTCCTCGGTCCTCCTGCCCTTCATCGACCTTGACAGACTGAGAGTACGGGCCAGTTGTTCTGTGAAGTTTCCCTCGTGGGTGCTGACCTGACATTTTTCACGACTAGACGTGGTCCCACTTTGGTGGCAGGAGCAGCACAGAAGTGACATGGTGATCTCGGAGCGTGGGGTCAGAAGTCCATGGTACCCATTTATCTCAGGCTGTAACTCTGTCCATGGGGAGGTACTGTCCCCTGCCAGCGTTTTCACTGCAGTCTCTGTTTTTCCCTTTGTGATTGATAAGCGCTTGGTGGGAAGGGCCTTCTGGAATTTGCAAATATGCTGTTCCTCTGGAAATTCCAGCCACAGGTGTTAGTGGCCAGCGACTTCATCCTGCTTGTCAGAACAAGCTGTCACCTCTGCCACCTTTATCTACTCCTTATTAACACATTTGGTGCTGTCTTCCATATTCTAACATATATTTTACATGGTTTATTTGAAAGTTCAGATGCTGCAGTCTTTCGGGTCTGATTTGACAATTGTTTCCACTGGTTCTGTCTCCTGACTTGCTTCTTCCTGTGTTTTGTGATTTTGGGTTGTGAGTGTGGGTTCTTCAGAACTTTATCTGTGGCAGTTCTCGGACCCCTGGGTGCCACGCCTGTGTTTGCCTTCTACGTGCTTGGGAACACTACCACACGGCCACTTTAGGCTGAGGCTTGTGCTTGCAGCTTTGGAAGCTTCGATCTGGGGAGGAGGATGTGAGCCTGGCGCCCTCAGCAGGGTGGCGCCAGGGAAAGGCAGGCCGAATTGGGGACAATGCCAGTGCGTCCTTCAGTGGGCATTTCTTCTAGTTCACCCTTGGAGATGTCGCCTTTCAGGGGCTCCAGTCTGCCCCCACTCTTTGAAGGCTTGAGCCCCTAGTCAGGAGTATCTGCCAGAGATGCTCAGATGTGCCCAGGGGGTCCCAGCTCCAGGATGAGCTGGCCCTTCTGGTCATCTTCCTGCCAGTCCCGGCCTCGAATGGCTTCCTTTTCCTTCTGCCTGCCCCCTGGGCGTCGCATCCACTTGAGAATTTCTGTTCCTCGGGAGGTTTTCTGCACCAACAGGGCCCTGCCCAGCTGCTCACTGACGCCACCGGTGACACTCTGGGGGTCTCCAGCCATTCCTGTGTTCTCAGGGACCCCGGGACCCTGCTGGCTCCTTCCTCTCCAGCAGCACTTGTCACCGCCCATTTTTGTGGAGTTGTCCCTGAATGAACTGGGACTGTGTCACTGGCACCATCACGTGTTTGAATGTTTTTGTTGGAAAGAATTCTAATTTTAAATGGGGATTGTTCCAACTTTATTTTGAATTTAGATCAGATCCACCTTTCCTCGGGTAACGAGTCTTTTGTTCAGGTAGCTCCTGCAGTGTAATGCCAATCTGTCATTGGCACCTGAGTTTGTCAATAAAACATTGTCCCAAGAGGCAGTGTTGCTGGCCCCTTCCAGTGATGGGTTCCTGCATGTGATGTCATGGGAAGGCCCATGTGGTCCAGAACGAGGACCAAGTGGGCAGCTCCTCTCTCGGGGCCTCAGTTTCCCTGTGGGGTGACACGGTGGGTGGGCGTGTTAGGAAGTCTGCCAGGGTGCCTGCTCTGGGCTGGGTGTCCTCCCATGTGGGCACAGCTTGGATGGGGAGCCAGCGGTCAGCAGGGCCCATAGTGGGCGAGAGTGTGGAAGGCTGTGCCACACCAAGGCTGGGGAAGGACGGGGACGCGCCGTGAGCTGAGGTGGGACTGAGCCTTCGGTGGCCTTCCTCATGCATGGGGGGTAGGCTGAGTCACTCGTCAGTCACCAGCCCCCTTCCTTTTCCAGGTGGTGTACCGGCTGGGTCTAGACTCCCTGTCCCCCTTCAACCCTAAGGAACGAATCATTGAGTGAGCAGCACCCCAACCCCTCTGCCCTCCCCCAGCCTCAGTCCTTCCACAGCCTTTTGCTCGGTCACTTGTTCATCAGCAAACCCCAGGGTGCTGTGCAGGTGTGGGGCTGGTTGGGGGTGCCGTGAGGTCCCAACAAGTCCCTGCTCTGTCCTCATGGGGGCTCCCAGGGGGTCACAGCCTCTCCCAGGCTGGGGCCGCATCCCCTGTCCTGTGTTGGTAGGGGGATGGGCTGGAGTCAGGGACCAGGGTCTGAGCCAGACCTTCCTTCACAGCCTGTCCCCAAGTGACTCAGGAGCCCATCCCTGATCTCCATCCTCACACGACCCAGCACCCTGTCCTCTGTCCCTCCTGGGCCCCGCAGGTACCTGGTCCCCGATGACGGGCCTGAGCAGAGCTTGGTGGACAAGCCCCTCTGTGCCTTTGTCCGCGAGGTGGGTGCCCGCTCAGCGGCCCCAGGGGGTGGCTCGGTGGCAGCAGCCAGTGCAGCCATGGTGAGTGAGGGCTGCGGACAGGAACAGGGAGGATGACAGGGACAGGAGTGGGGGAAGGGACAGTGTGGGGACAGGAGTGGGGCAGGGATGGCAATGGGGACAGGAGTGGGGGTAGGGACAGTGTGGGGACAGGAGTGGCGTAGGGACAATGGCAGCACAGCAGTAATTGGGGGCGTGGATGGAACAGGTGGCAGCGGGGCTCCAGCCCTCAGAGAACTATCCCTGGGTGACTTTCGCAGGGCGCCTCGCTGGCCTGCATGGCCGGCCTCATGACCTACGGGAAGCGACAGTTTGAGCACCTGGACACAACCATGCGACGCCTGATCCCGCCCTTCCACACGGCCGCAGCCCAGCTGACGGCGCTGGTGGACAGAGACGCCCGGGCCTTTGCGGCCTGCCTGGTGAGGGCCCCGAGGGTCACACCGCTGGGCTTGGTCAGTGGACAGTGGGATCCAGAGGACAGAAAGCTCAGCCAGGGCCCCAGAGAGCTGGGGCGGCCAGCTTGGGGGAGGGGCTGCTGCAAGCACAGGTGTGAGGCCAGGGGCTGGGGGAGGGGACAGTGGCCTGGCACTGTCCTGTCCTCCCTCGCCTTTTTCCCCCCTCCCTTCCCCTCTCTCTCTTGCTTGTAGGGCTGAGTCCATTGGGTCTGAGGGTTCCGCGAAGGCTGACCCACAGTCACAGCTCCGCAGTGGTCGGGGGGGGTGGGAGGCAGACAAGGGCTCCTCCCTGCGGGGCAGCCCAGGCCCACCTCCCCCTCCACCAGCTGTCCCTTGAGTCCTGCAGACACCACAAGGGAGCGAGGTCCACCCAAAAAAGGTCACATCCCAGGAAGGGCAGCCACAAAAACCCTAAAAGAGAAAAGCTGGTGATTGAGGGTCTCGGAGAGACTGGAGAAGACAGTTTCATCCTGACAGCAAGGGGAGGCCGTGGATTAGACCCAGGAGGGAGGGGTGTGACTGATAACCTGGGACAAGGGACTCACGCTCAAGCTCAAGAAGCCCCACTGTGCATCCAAGAGGTTCCCGGTAGGACATGGGACTGTGGAGAATGAGAGCAGCTCAGAATGGGACCCGCGAGGACGTGCCCCGAGAAAGCGTGAGGTGCAGGCCAGACGTCCCAGAGGTTTCCAGACAGAAGCAAGGCTGGGTGTGAGGGGAAGGCTGGGTGTGAGGGGATGGGGGGACGCTGTACCACCCAGAAGTCGGGACACTGGTGTCCTCCGGGCAGCAGGGTGACCCCTGGTGACATTGGGGACTGCTGCGTGTGCTGTGTGCCCAGAAAGGGAATGTTGGTTCTGCACAAGAACCCCAAACAGTGTCATCTGAATAAGCCGTGAGTGGGAACAGGTAACTATCTGAACTGGAGATTAGAAACAAGATGAATAAATGTAAAACAACTGGCCAGGGGAGTAAAAAAGTGAAAATCGAATCAAAAACCTGGAAAGAAAATGAAAACCAATCACAAAGGTGTGTGGTTGGAGAAAACCTGAAATAAGACAGTGGGATGGGACAGTCAGCATCCACACGTGGGTGTAGGAGGGACAACACTGTTGGCGTAAGTCCCCGTGAGCCGTAAGAAGACACACTTCTGGGGAAAAAACCAGAACATCCTTATCTTGCACCAGATACATAATTAATTTCCAGATGGAGCAAAAAGCTAGCTATCCCTCCCTTACCCCCCCAACAACCTTCACAATAAATGAGAAAACAAAACTGACTGGTGGGCAGGCGTCCTCAGCAGATGGGGCTCTGGCGGCAGCTCGTGACAGCCCACGGTTGAGACCCCACATATAGGACCTGCTGCCACCTACAGGGACAGGGCTCCCGGAGAGGGAGACACAGGCAGGGCTGGTCACCGGAATGGGACTCAGTGTCCATCAGCTGCAGCTTCAGGTGATGACAGGATCCAGGTCTGGCCGGGTGCAGGGTCACCTGCTCTCGCAGGGCTGATGGCATTGTTGACTAGTAATGACTTGGGCAGAGATTTGGCCAAATCTACAAAACTAGAATGGGCACGGTCCCCACCCAGCTGTGCCCTTGGATGTGTCAGGAAGTCCTACAGGAAGGCAGGTGGGGACATGGCGCTCACAGCACAGCGCGGGGGGGGGGCAGCCTGCCCAGACAGCCGCCGAAGGAGCGGGAGCTCAGAGGGTGGAGAGCGTGACTGTTCCTGGTCCAAGGCACCTTGACGGATGGGAGGACACAGTTTGAACCTTTATGGGGGGTCACACTGTTGCCTGCATCACTTTTTAACAATGACTGGAGGAGGGTGCTGTGAGGGGGCACAGAGACCTCCCAGGATGCCCCTGGCCCCCGGGCACAGCCCGCCCCTCACCACGTGTGTTTCTGTGCCTTGTTCCGGCAGGAAGCGATGAAGCTGCCCAGGAGCACACCTGAGGAAAGGGACAGGTGGGCACCCCTGAGGTCGGGAGCACATCAGGTGCCCGGGAAGGACCTCAGTTCCTCTGAAGCCACCCCCTGGGCGTGTGTTTGTGATTAATGGGTGGTTTTCCTGTTGGTCCACCCTGGTTTTGTCTGCACTGAGCTGGCAGGGTGGGGTCTGGGCATCCCTGGCTGGTCCCTGGGCCACCTGGCCTCTGACCCTTGGCCCCCCTTGGTTTCAGGCGCTCGGCTGCCGTGCAGGAGGGGCTGAGGCAGGCAGTGGCGGTGCCCCTGGCGCTGGCGGAGACGGTGGCTTCCCTGTGGCCAGCATTGCAGAAGCTGGCCCTGTGTGTGAACCTGGCCTGCAAGTCAGACCTGCAGGTACATGGTGGGGCCCTGCCTCCCGCCGTCGGCAGCTGCTGTGTGGGCAGTGGTGGGTCGGGGGCCATCAGCGTCATTCATGGGCGTTTCCTGAACCTGGCGGTCTCGGCCAGTCACGCCCCGCGGGCTGGCGTGTGCGTCTTGTTTGAAGATGGAGAATTCAGGATCTTGTTCAAGGTTGCAGGGCAGAGAGGCAGAAACTCAAATGTGCCTTCAGAGTCCACCCCTGACCATCCTGCAGCCTCTTCCCCGTCCTTCCCTCCCTGTGCCTCCCCCTGCCCCTCCCCTGCTGGTTCTAGAAAGCACCGAGGACAGCTCACAGGTGCACACACATCACACAGTCCACAGCCTGTGCGTAGATGGCCCGGGTCTGTGATTTCTGCAGCCCAAACTGAGAGCCCAGTTTACAGGGTCTTTACAAGAAAGACACCTGTTTTCAGTGTCTGGTTTTGGGCTGCAGAGAAATGTCCCGTCCTTCCCTGGGGAGGTGGCTGCAGGTGGGCTGACAACAACAGAAGTGGCCTGGGCACAGGGGCCATAGTTCCTGCCATTCTGGGCTCCTGCTTGGCGCCATGGGGTTCTGTGAACAGCTAACACATTGGCACTCGTTAAGGACCCCAACTGTGGCCGGCTCCAGCCAGGGCCGGGCACCAGGCAGCATTCGGTGCATGGGGTCAGGGAGCCCTGAGGTCTGTGCCGTTGATGGTCAGCTGAGGGTGGCTCTCTCCATGCTCAATGGCATGGGGCTGGGAACCCCCAGGGAGGGCCATGATTCTCTCCAGGGACGGGGTCCCCCAGCCCCAGATGCTCACTCTGCCCGAGTGACCGGCCACCCTGCTCACTCTTGGTCACCTCCACACCCCCGAGGCTGGCAGGTGGCAAACTGGTATGTGACCTAAGGAGCGTAGCCTTCCCTGGAGCTCATGTCTAAGAGGCTAACCCCGTTCAGATGAGGGGCCTTGCTTTCTGAGCTCAAAGCGGGAGAGTCGGGCTGCGGTTGTTACCTCCATCCTCTGGGGGACCCTCGTGGTCAGTTTGCTGTCTTTACCAAGGAGGTATGAGGGCTCAGGGGGGCGTTTGTATGGGGCGGCCCAGACTCTGTCCCCAAGCCCTGTCACCGCACCCTGCAGGTGGCAGCCAAAGCCCTGGAGACGGGCATGTTTGGTGCGTATTTCAACGTGCTCATCAACCTGCGAGACATCAGTGACGACAAGTTCAAGGACCAGGTGAGCAGTAGGCGCTCAGTGTGGGGCCACGGAGGGGCCTGCAGGTAGCCCAAGGGCCGTGGTTCACAGACAGCAGGCCCCTGAGGGAAGAGCCTGTCTGATGAGACACTCGTCAGCCTCTGGGAATGGACGACGCCTGGTGGGCTGGCCGGCTGCACCAGGAGAGGCTGTAGTCCTTTCTCTGGCATTCTGTGGTAGCTCCTCCTCTCCCCTGCTGGTGGGGCTTGGACGTTCATGGCTGGGGGACCAGGAAGGTGCCAGCATCGAGGCCTCTGCACCCTCCATGGAGCTGTGGCTCGGCCACCCCGAGCGTGGCCACTGTGCCCACCTGCCCAGTGGGGCTGCCCAGGGTTGACATCCCCTAGCATGGCCGGGCCCAACACTGGGCACTGGCAACACGGGGCCTCAGAGAACAGCGGCCCACCTACAAAATGAGCTTCAGCAGTCACGATACATGCATCGCTATTGTTATTGACGTGAAATTCACGGAACATACAATGTACCATTTGAGAACGTACAGTTCAGGGCTTTAGCACACTGGTGCAACACGGCATTATGCAGTCACCACCCTCATCTAGTTCTGGAATATTCTCGTCACTCCAGAGGAAAGCTCTCACCCATTGGCATCCAGTCCCCGGCCCTGCCTGGCTCCCGCCCAGCTGCGCGATCTCGTGATAATCTTTAGAGAACAGTTTCATGGGTAGGAGTGGGCGCTATGGCCTTTTCAGGGGCCAGTCCCTGTCCCTCCCAGCCTGGTCCAGCCAGGCTGAGCTTGGCCATCCAGGGAAGTCACTGCCCACCTCATGGGCATGGAGCTAAAGGACTGGCCACGTGACTGCTGCCCCTTTGGGCCTCGGGAACGCAGCCCTGCCCTTGGCAGGTGTGGCTACAGTGGGAAGATCAGGAGGAGGGGGATGTGGGGCCTGGCGTCCCCAAATCTTGGGACTTACAGAGAGCCCCTCCACCCTCCCCAGGAGGCCTGCGAGGAAGCCCAGAGTGGACAGGCCAGAGGGAGGTGGCAGGCAGGGTACAGGCACGGGGGCTCATGGACCTCATGTCTGTCAGACTCGCCAGCGCATCAGCAGCCTCCTGCAGGAAGCCAAGACCCAGGTGGCGCTGGTGCTGGACCGCCTGGAGGAGCGGCAGGAGTGACGGCGGGCGGGACTTCGTGGATTCTGCACCCCCAGAGGGCCCGGCTCGCCCTACAGGACAGGGTGGCCTCCAGCACGGTTTTCTTGAGGTCCAGACAGTGGGCATGGGGGTGGGTGGGGCCTGTCTGGGGTCGGCAGTGTCACTCTGTCACCTGCGGCCTTCAGTAAAGTCACAACACACCAGTGACTGTGGAGTGTGTTTGGGGTTTCGGGGAAAGGGCTGAGCTGATTGGGCAGGGACGGAGCTGGTGACTGAAGGAAATTTTAGCACACCAGGGGACGTGTATGAGACGTGGCAGGGCCCGAGTCTGGCCACTGGTCACTCAGTGCCCGGGGCTCGGTGCGGGCTGTCTGGTAAGGTGGCTGTGGGGTGTTGCATGAGTGGAACCCCCAGGGGCTAGTGTGTCCCCTCTATTGCATCCTTCCTGATGGGGGGTGGCAGGCAGGTGACAGTGAGGCGGGATGAGGAGGAGCAGGTGAGCTAGATGCCTGGGGGGGCGACAGTGACATGCAGACTTCCCGTGTCCTGGCTGGGTGGGGGTGAAATGTCACGCCCGACATCCCAGGAGGGCTGTGCTGACTTCTGTTAAAGAGGCTGAGAGTCTGAGGCCCAGTGATGGGGTCCCAGGATGGCTGTCCCCCTGCCCCCAGCCCCTCTGCCTGCTGCAGCCTCCCCTGCAAGGCCTGGGTGTGGTGGGGAGCCCGTAGGCCTGGGGCAATGAGACAAGACCCAGCCCCACACAGGGGCCCAGATCCAGGGGTCCAGGTCCAGGTGCCAGCTGACGATGGCACCAGAGGGAGGGGTCAAGGGATCCTGGATGGGGCCCCAGGTGGACGAGGCAGGTGTACCGTGGGCTGTGAGCTGCAGCGTTGGGGCTGGGGCTGAGGAAGCCTGGAGTAGAGCGGCCCAGGCAGGTGGCACTGTAGCCCCTTGGGCTTGGGAGGGCCATGCCCCACCAGCTCTGGCAGGGAGGTTGTATTTGGTAGATCAAACAGCAGAAAGTTGGGGTTCTGCCGAGCAACTCCCCGCTTGCTCCCTGCAGGGCCCCTGTGCAGCGTCTCCAGGAAATCGCTGAAGTCACCTCTGTGCCCGTATGGTGTTTGTCTCTGCAGCCACAGTCACAGGCACAACAGGTGCATGCATGTTCTTAGTCTCCCGTCACCGTCACCTGGCAGAGAGCAGGTCATGCATGATGCCTGGGTTCTACTTAATGAGACAGCTGAGCTCGTCCATGTCTGCATTCAGACAGACGCCTGCTGGCAGGGGCTTTATTCATCCATCCTTCCTGTATCTTCTTAACGTTTTATTGTGAAATATGAGATACGTCAGAAAGGTGCTCAAAACAATGATGAGTACTCAGCAATTTGTGACAAAGCTTGTCCTGAGTGGCCATCTCTGCATCACAGAATCCGCCTGCCCTTGGCCCCTAACCCCACGACCCTGCTGTACTGCAGACCTGTTGGCACAAGCGTGCCCTCAGACACGACAGTCCAGTTCTCCCTGTTGGCTGACCTTTGAATACACAGGACAGCACCCGCGACCCACCTGCGTGCCTGGCTGCTTCTCAGCATCGCAGGTATACAGCTCAGCCCGTTGGGTGCTGGGCTGTCGTGCTCCTCACGGGAAGAAAGTGCTCTGAGTACCATGTACCTGGTTCTGGCAACACCGACATCCTGCATGAGGCTCACAGGTGGCTGGAACTGCTGAGTTGTGGGGTGTCACCCACCCGAGCGGCTACATGCTCCATGTTCCCTATATCCCCTGTGCCCACTGCACAGGTACCCCGTTTCTCACCTCTGAAGGTGGAGTGTGCCCCAGCTCCCAGACATGGGCTTAGCTGATGGAATGTGGGCAGAAGGGACGTGTGCAGTGCCTGCCCAACCTCAGGAGACTCCCTTGTCCCACCAGCCCCTCTGGGGCTCAAGCGCCACTTGCGAACCCTTCCCTGAGCGAACTTAGTCGCACAGTGAACCACAGGGCATAAGTGGGGACAGAGCTGCCTGGAGCCTTGTGTGCAGCTGCTCTGCGGACCCATGCTGTAGTCAGCGCTACCTGTCCCGTCCGTGCACCTCTGGCTGGTCGTTACACAGCAGGAGCTGACTGACATGCGTCCCAGCTGAGTGTGTCCTCAAACTTCGGGGGTTTTGGCCCAAGAGGTGAAAGATGGGCGCCCGTATAGTGTCATTATCTTTTATTATATCTGAGGATGACCATCTTTTCATGTCATTGATGATGTGTTTCCTTTTCTGTGGCCTGTTCATGTCGTTGCCTGTTTTTCTATTGGTGCTTGACCGTCCAATCTGAAATATCCACCAGCCTCTGGCTCTTGCCAGGGACATCTTCCACTCAGCTGCCCCTGGAATGTCCCTAGCACGGCTGCCTCTGGGAAGGGAGGGTTTAGGGTTTAGGGATCTGGGAGTGTCCCTCGCACCTTTACTGTGTATCTTCTGTGTGGTGTGCGTTTGTGGCAGCAAACCCACATTCGAGGACTTCTCCATACGGAACACCCAGGGTCACCCTTGCTGCTGTGAGTGAGCAGGTCGATGGGGGTTGCACTCGGAGCTGAGATGGGGAACCCAGTAGTCTGATCTGGAATCCACACAATGTTTGTGCTGACCCCAGCTAGAGCAGACAAGCATCACGGAGGCCTCCCACCAGGCGTGTGCCATGCTCCGCTTCATCCCGCAACTCCCAGCCAGCCATCCCCCACCCTGGGCTTTATGGATGGAGCTGAGGCTGGTGGTGTCGGGTCCAAGCTGGGGCGTGAACCGAATGCTGGCACCAGCTCTACAGGCTCTGCTTGGTGGCCCCAGGAGGTGTCTAGCTACTTAGCTCATGTCTCCCCCTCGTCCTTGCATTGTGGGTCCTCTGAGGACTCATGCCACTGTGAGCTGCTCAATCCCCACCCTCCCTCATGACTGAGGCTGGTCCAGTGCTGGGTCCCCTTTCATCTGTTACTCACCAGCTCAGGGACCAGGCAGGTGTCATTGCTTCTGATAATGTGCCCTGCAGGGTCCTGGGGAGGCCCGCAGACACTGACACTTCCCAGCAGGTGGCCTCTGTGGGGCAGGGAGGGAACAGCGGCTTCCTCTGCCCTTGCTGTTGGTTGATGCTCTGGGCGGCAGGTGGCCACAGGACTGCGAGCCACTGTGGGTGAGCAGCGGGTTTTGGCCACTGCCCCTGCCTCTCGTCCACCGCTCAGGACTTGGGTGACCTCATGGCCTGTCCAGGGTCAGGTGTGAGGAAGGAAGGCTGGACAGGAGATAAACCACCCGGCGGACAGACAGCAGGCAGAGCAGGGGGACCTGCCAGCTGGAGCCATGGTGGAGGGTGTCCAGTGTGTGTGAAGTGAAAGGTCCTGCATGAAACCGTCATAGGACCCTAACTCAGCTATCACACGTGGCAGGCAGTATGTCTGAGGGTCCCTCCAAGGGGCCAAGGGCAGAGCACATGGGGCTCAGAGTGTAGCCCCGAGAGAGGGTTGGTGCCTTTGCCCTCTGACAAGGTTTGGGGTCCCCCGTGGAGAACTCTGTGGACACCAGTGTGTTGAGCACTCTGGGAGCTGGAGGGAGTCTGGAGCAGAGCCTTCCCCGGGCCTCTGAGGAAGCCTCCAGCCTGTGGCACTTGGTTAGGGCAGTCCCAGAAAACTATAAACAGCGAGATCAGAGCTCCTGCCTGTGGGAGCCAGTGGTTTAATTGGGCACTTCCGAGAGGGTGAGCTTGAAAGACCTGGGAGTCTGAACAAGAAGTCACTGAGGTTGCCAGAAAAAAAAAAATTATCTAGCTATCCATAAGATGTCCTCGTGCAAACCAACAAGTATTCTTTAAAAACATTAGCCCTGATTTGAGGATAAATGGAGACTTCATCAACCAAGTAGCATCGTTGTCAGCTGAAAGTGGACTAGACAGCTGTGGATTCCATGGTTGAGGCTGGGAAAATGAATAAAGGAAACCTCATTAAAATCCAGGCCGGGAAGCCCTGAAAGGGGCGCTCTCACACACAGCCACCCACTGCCATCTGGGCCCCCAGCAGGAAGAAGCTAGGGTACCTTGTTCTCCCCAAGGGGGAGAAACCCACCTCACTACTGGGGCGGGCGGAAGGAAGATTTTCTCCTGGCCCAGCAACAGGCTAGCCAATGAGAGACCGCCACACTCAGCCAATGAGAAGCGACCACCCCGCTGAACTCTTGCTCTCCTCCAATGGACGTGTGCTCGTAACCGCCCCTCCCCGCTTCCCCCTTTTCCTCTATAATATTAGACTCTCTTTTGTTTTCAGGATTTGCCTATGGTTTGCCATAGTTTGCATGTCTGGAATTGCAATTCCTCAGCTATTCCTAAATAAACCCATTTTTGCTGGTAAAATAACTGGCTATTTTAAGGTTGACAAGGCTGTCCAGTCTGTGCACTTGGGGGTAGTGGGCAGCCAGTGTTGGAGGCAGTACCTGTTCCTGCGAGAGGAGGCCCGGCCAGGCACCATCTCCATGTACAGAGCAAGTGGAGGGGATGGGGTTGGGGGTATGCTAAATTCTGGTGGGTGTTTGAATGGTCTGAGAGTCCAGTTGGCCTGTGACGGTGTCCCTGGCAGGCACAGACACATGGAGGCTGGGGAACAGGAGGCGATTTGAAGCCTTTATTGGACTGGGGCACGTGTATACAGGGACGTGCAGGGCCTGCTGTCACAGCTCTGTCTGATAGGGGCAGGTGCGAGACCTGGCGAGGCGGAGACCTGGAAGGAAGTCCAGGAGGACTGGTGGGGTTGTCAGCCTTTGGAAGGTGCTGAAAGGCAGATGAGAGCCCAGGGAAGGGGCTGGGCTGAAGTAGGCCGAGGGGAAAGAGGGACCTGTCGACGAGGGTCTGAAGTGTGTCCTGGGAAGCCTCTGGGGTCCGGGGAGGGTGTGGAGGGTAAGATGATGCAGGATAGAGAGGAAGGGAGGTGGGCATCAGTGTCCAGGGCTGCAGGACCCTGGGAAGAGCTGGGGATGGAAGGGGGTCCTCCGTTCCTGACCACACCCACACCTGGAGAGATCGAGTTTGCAGCCCACTGGATCCCTCTCAGTGGGGTTCGAGTAGCACCACGGATAGGAGGACAGTGCCTGTGGGGCTGGGCGTGAGCCGGGATGTGGTGGAGGTGCTAGCAGATCCAGCGGATGAACCTGTCGAAGAAGCCGGGCTGAGCCAGGCTGTCATAGTCCTTCTCGCGGAAGATGGCGGCTGTGTCACCCAGACTGATCTTGGAGAGCACATCCATGTCCACATCATCACCCACAGCCACCACAGCGGGCACCACGTTCTGCTTGCGCATGGAGTGCACTGCCTCCTCCAGGCTGTGGTTGCCCGTGACGCCGTCCGTGAGGAACACGAAGGCCAGCTCAGCATGGCGGCGAGCCCCGGGCCGCGCGCCGAGCACTACCTGGTTGATGGCATGCACAATGCCTGAGCTCACGTGTGAGAAGGAGTTGAGGTAGCTCGCGCTCTCCAGCGCCTCCTGGATGACTGTCAGGTTGGAGGTCAGTGGGAAGGCCACCTGCTGCTCGTTCGGGCCCCCAAACTGCAGCAGGGCCACACGTGCGTTGAGTGGGTCATCGTCCCTGCGTGCCAGTATCAGCCGCTGGGACACCTGCTCCACGAAGTGCCTGGCCTTGTAGAAGTTCTGCTCCCCCAGCCGCTCGGAGCCGTCCAGCAGGAAGACGATGTCCACTGGCCGCTGTGTGCACTGGGCCACGTACAGCTCTGGGGGGAAATAGGGGCGGTGGGCGGGGGTGACCCAGGGAAGCCTCCGCCCGGCCCTTCCCTGGCCAAGTCCCTCTGTATCATAACCCAGCCAGGCCATGCCCCCACTCCAGCCAAGCCCATTCTGCCACACTCTGCACCCCATCTCTTTATGGGCCCTGCTCACTGGAGCAACATGGACTGCTGGAGCTTTGGGGGTGCTGCACCCAAAGTCACCTATTGTTGGGAGCCCCCTTCCCACTACCGCCCTCGGGAAGGGGTCCAGAGTCCCACCCCGTCTCCTCAGACCGTCACCGTCTCTTTTGGCTGTACTGTCACCAGGAAATGTCCCCAAACCCGAGGGCACAGGGGTTTCTGCCCCGCAAGCACCATTCCTGCCTAGCTCCTCTGCCAAGCCCTCCGGGTGGGAAGGGCCCAGCAAAGGCCCTTCACTTGGCCCAAGAACTGGACACCCTCAGAAGGGCCATAGCTCGTGGGGAGAGGGTGGGAGAGGGGGGCAGGGAAGCTGTCATCACATTTGTAATTGTGTAGAAAGACCTCACGAAGACCCTGGCCCTGAAGATCCCTGGACGCAAGGACCAACCTGCAGCCGTGACCCTGTCACTCCCCCGTCCCAGAGCTGCCTGGCACTGGCCAGGCCACATCTCTCCTGGCCCTTGGAGTATCAGAAAGAGAAGGGGCCTGTGTCCCCTCTGACTGGACAAGGCTTTGGTGGGCAGTAGGCACAGGTGTGGCCAGAACCCTGTGGCAGCCCAGGTGACTCACTGTTACCTGAGGAGACCTTTGCCCCCTTCTGAGCGGTGACCAGTCCTGGACATGATGGACAGCGTGGGGGCAGGGCTGCAGCCAGGACTGAGGCTGAGCCTTTGGGGGACGTGGGCACCACACACAGCCTGAAAACCTGCTCCGCACACACTTGGGACCACGGGCTGGGACACGGCCCACCCACCACAGACACTAAAGCCAGGCCCCTCCCTCGAGTCCTTGCCTGACACCTCAACTCTAACCGCCAAGAGGGCTGGGCAGGGACGGGGCTGGTCCTCCTGCTTGCATCCAGCTCCTCAGCCCCATGGGCACCCTGCCTGGATATGAGCCGGAAAGGACTGTTCACAGCCATGAGCGTGGGGATTCTGTCAGGAAGGAGTTCCCGATCCACAACATCGGCGCCGAGGGCCTCTGCCCAGGACCTGGGTCCTGGGCGGCGCCTACCTGCCCGGGACCAGCCCCAGCCAGCAGCAGGTCACCCCAGCACATCACTCGACCAGAGCAAGGCATTTCCATTGTTTTCCAGCTTTTATAGGATGTTGAAGGTGTGCTCAAAGCATCTGAAGGACGACCCCCGGAAGTGTCAACACATGGTGCTGGGGGCCAGCACACAGGACACTTTACTAAGGAGCTTATTAATGACGTAGCTTATTTCGGTGGCAGTGCAAAGAAAGAACAGCCTTTAGACGCACAGCCAGGACAGCCGAGAGCTCGGCAGGGTCTCCAGGTGCCTTGACTTCTAGTCCTACAAGCAGACAGACATGCGGGAGAGGGGCTTTGGGGAGTTCTCCTGAACACAGGGTGACCGGGCACAGAGGCCGGAGGCTAAGCCTGGGGTGTTGGGGCGTTTAGGAGGCTCTGCTGTTCCCCTTCTTTCCTTCTGATGACCCCCCCCCCCCCCGTGGCGCAGAGACTGTGCAGCCAGCGTGGGGCTGAGAGCCTGGCCCCAGGAACCAGGAGGGGACGCAGACCGAAGCAGTGACAGGGACCCAAGCCCAGGACGAAGACTCCTCTGAATTAACCCAGCTTCTGAGGGAGTGGGCATGTGTGTGTCTCAGTGTCCTCAAAGCCTTTGAGATGGGGCTCCCTGCCTCTCCCAGGGACCTAGGGCTGGAGAAAGATGAGTATACGGTGTCTGTAGTCCCTCCCCCAACTGTCAGCCAGCGGTTTTGGCAGCCGGGTTTGACCTAATGGGGGACTTTTATGTCCCCCCGACGCGTGAGACAGCTCGGCTACACGGGGTGGTGTGGTCACCTGAATACTGTCCTTCCAAAGATGCCCACGTCCTAATCTGCGAATGTGACCTTTTGTGGTGAAACAGGGCTTTGCGGATGGGACAAAAAATTACAGATGGAGATGGGAAATTGTCCAGGGTTATCTGTGAGGCCTAAATGCCACCTACGTCCTTATAAGGGAGAAAGAAGGAGGTTAGGCTGCAGAAGGGGAGGCCATGCGACCATGCAGGCAGCTAGCAGCTGGGAGGCAAGAAGGACCCTCCCGGGAGCCACCAGAGGGAGCACGTCCCTGCTGACACCGGGATCTTGGTGTCAGGCCTCCAGACTGAGAGGTTCCTGTTGTCGTCAGCCCCCTGTGCCCAGCCGGCGCCCAGTGGGGACAGCTCCAGCCTGTCCAAGCAGTGGCCCTGTGGCTTCAGCAGAGAGCCAGTGCGGTCTCGGGGTCGCCCACAACGTCCCTGTGCACCAGCTTAAAGGTGTCAATGAACAGCTGCACCCAGTCCTGCCGCTCGCCTCCTGTGGCGAACTTGGCCCGCTCGGCGGTGTAGACCAGCACGGCCACCAGCCTGGAGTAGGAGGCCGGGTCCTGCGTGAGCTCCGTGGCGTTTAGCAACTGTTGGATCAGGGGGATGCTCGTGGGAAAGGAGGTGTCTGGGCCCTCTTCCGTTCGGAGGAAGGTGACCAGGGGCTCGCTGCCAGGCCGTGGTCCATCTGCGGGCATGCAGAGAAGGCTTTAAGGGACGCGGTCGGCGTGAGCGGGCCTCCTGCCGCCCTCCTTGGGCCTCTCTCCTCTAAGACAAGTTTAGGACCAGAGCCAGGAATGGGACCGAGGCTTACGAGGGGTCGGACAGGAGACAGGGAGCCGCAGCACCCCCACTGGGGCACAGCACAGAGGTGGCACAACTAAGTGGGGCTTTGGGGATGCACCTCTGGTCCCCACAGTCCCTACCGGACTCTAGGATGGCCGCTGACTGCTGGAGGCAGTGCCCTGCGATGACCCCAGGCCCTTAAAATGCTCCATGCTGCCGGGAGAAAGGACTGTCTTTGCGGCCCAATCATGGTGCTAGGACCCCTCTCGGAACAGCTGCTTTAAAAGCTTACAGTTATAAACCCTTCTGTACCACTTGAGACGTGAGCCTTTCCCAGCCCAGAATGGTCCCCCAAGGACCCAGGAGCAGCAAACACTCTGAAAGATACAAGAAGTCTGTTTCTCCCCTGGGTGAGTGTCAGTCAGCAAACCCCAGTGGCCTGGTCACATGGGCCCCTCCGCAGGCCCCCTGCGCACCAGCCTTTAGAGGTCCCCTGCCTTTGTTTGGGGGAGCTGAGCTCAGCTTAGGAGGAGGTCCAGGGGGACCTGGACCTCCTCTTTCCTGCAGTAGCGATGTTAGAACAAAATCTGTCTCTGCCGCCTTTACCTGCAGTCTGGCTTTGTTTCTCTTTGAAACCGTATGGTTCTGACACAATCAAGCCGCCCCCTGGCCTGGTCCAAGCCCGAGCATGGCTGGGCCTCTTGTGGACAAGGCCATTTGGCCCACGAGGTCAGGGCCATGCCTGAGCTGGCAGCGTCCTCCCAGCATCCTGTTTGTAGCCCCCAAATGCCTAGGAGGACACCCCGCCTGCGGTAGGCCAGAGTCCCCACATGTCACAGCGTGGTCTGTAGTGACGTCTGCGTCCTTCCTCTCTGGTCACAATGTCTACTGAGAAACTTCTTTTTACAGGAGGAGGAGCTTGTGAGTTTAGCACAGTGTAGTCAGAGGGGGCTGTGTCCTGGAGGCTCAGAGGAATCGCCATTCTGGGGACCAGTGTGACTCTAACACCGAAACCAAAGGCACCACGAGAAAGGGAACTACAGCCCAAGACCTCTCACGAGCCCAGACACAAAAATCACAAAATATTGGCCAATGGAATCCGACAAGACATAAAAGAGCTCAAACTCCACGCCCCAGTGGGGTTTATCCCGCTCTGCAAGGCTGATCCCACATTCGAAAGCAGTCAACACAATGCATCACGTCAACAGTCTGAAGAGCCTCGCAATTGAGTCAACAGACGCAGACAAAGCATCTGACAAAGTGCCACTCACGACAAGGACTGTTGACGAGGGGCAGAGGGACGGACCTTCCTCAGCTCGATCAGGAGCAGCTAACCTGCAACGACGGTGACACTGGAGGATTTCCGCTAGAGCAGGGCGGGGCGAGGATGCCAGGCCACTGCTGGCCCGGGCCGGGGCTGGCGTCTGGTCCGTGTCCTCGAGAGGCCACACTGACCATGGGACCCACCGCGGAGGACCTGGGCACCCTGAGGGCAGGCGCGCAGTCTGCAGGCTGCTGGAGTCTCAGTGTGGACCCCAGCCCCTCGCCTCGGGAGGGCCAACGCTCTCAGGACAGTGTCCCAGCTGTCAGGTTTCTGGTCACCACACACAGCCGTCCCCAGCAGACTTTGGGGAACCCAGGCCCGGGCAGCCTTCGGGATGATCCCAGACCTTGGTCGCAGGTACAACCGTGAGGAGCATTTCCTTGAAGTTCTGTCAGAGTAACAGGGGACCCTTGCCCCCATCTCCACACGTTTCTTCCCTTAGGCCACCTCAGCGCCCCCTAACCTGCCAGGTGACGCGCCGTTGTCCAGTGAGGAGCCTGGCTTCAACAGGGTCTCCGACCTGTGACCTCCGCTGACGGCCAGCAGCTCCGCCCCTCCACGCCGGCCCCACCTCCTGGAAGCCCCGCCCCCCCACGACGGCCCCTCCCCCTGGAAGTCCCTCCCCTCCAGTCGGCCCCACCTCCTGGAAGCCCCGCCCCTCCAGTCGGCCCCTCCTCCTGGAAGCCCCGCCCCCCCGAAGGGACAGGCCCAGAGCCCTTCTCCTTGCGGATGGCTCTAGGACCCAGGCGGGCGTGGGCAGGCTCGCCGAGCGCGTCCCCGGGCAATCTGCGTGGGCTATGTGACCCCAGTCACTGTGCACCTGCTGAGGTGGCAGCACGACGCTTAGAGGAGTGACGACGCCATCTTGGGGACAGGCCCCCTTGGGGACAGGCGGCCCCAGCGATCCAGCCGCGCACACAACGCACCACGTGGGACGGCGGCGCCCCTAACGCACTGGAGTCTGCTCCCCGGGGACGACGGACGCCGCCCGGCGGCCGCCCAGGGCCCTCAGGGGTCCGAGGGCGCCGACAGCTGCTCCCAGAGCGGTTTAAATTAAGCCTTTCGTTCCGGGATCCGGGACTAACGCCTCTGGGGGCCAGGACTGCCCCGGTGCTTGTCCATGTACCAGGTGGGGGGATGGCGGGAGCTGAGGTGCCAAACCCGGGGCCCAGCGCCGTCTAGACATGCTGGGCCGGGGGTGGGGGGGCGGGGTCTGAGGGTGTCCGCCGGGAGGGGCCTGCACAGCGCCCTCTCCCCCAGGCCCCGCCCCGGGCAGCGCCCTGCCTGCCTTACCTGTCTGGCAGGGAAGGTCCGGGCACACGATCTGGGGGTCTAGGAGACGGGAAGCGAGGCGGGTGCTGGTCAGTGCCCGCCCCGCCCCGCCCCGCCCCTGCCAGCCCCGCCCCGCCCCGCCCCTGCCAGCCCCGCCCCGCCCCGCCCCTGCCAGCCCCGCCCCGCCCCGCCACTGCCAGCCCCGCCCCACCCGCCCCGCCCCTGCCTGCCCCGCCCCGCCCCGCCCCTGCCAGCCCCGCCCCGCCCCGCCCCGCCACTGCCAGCCCCGCCCCTGCCTGCCCCGCCCCGCCCAGCCCAGCCCAGCCCCCACTGCTAGCCCCCGCCCCGCCCCGCCCCTGCCAGCCCCGCCCCGCCCCGCCCCGCCGCCGGCCGTGCAGTCTCCTTCCCGTGCAGCGACAGGCACCCGTGGCCGCTCACCTGGGCACAGGACGTCCTCCATGTCGTCGATGAACTTCTCGGCCACCAGGTCAGAGAACAGCGTCATGTTGCGCACCTGCTGGGGCTTGTCGCAGGCGATGGAGTTGAGGTTCTCGCTTTCGTGCTTCTCGTGGAACATGTCCCCGATGCCGATGGCTGTCACGGTGACCTCGTGGTTACACAGTGCCCGCAGGTTCAGGTCGTCATCCCGAGGGTCGTGGCGGCCGTCGGTGATGACCACGGCAAACACGCGGGTCTTCTTCCGCCGGCTCTCCTTGATGAGCTGGTTGTAGGCGAACTTGAGGGCCGAGGGCGTCCAGGTGCCGCCTGCGATCCACTCGAGGTTCTTGACGGCCTCCTTGAAGCTGGACAGCGAGTCGATGCGCTCATCGTCCAGCTGGATGGCCTCGAAGGTGCCCTCGTGGCTGTACTGCACGACACCGACGCGGGTCCCTGTGGGGCCAGTCGTGGGTGTGAGGGGGCTGGCCCTGTGCCCGCTGTCACCACCCACACCCGCCACCCTCAAGTGGGCGCCTTGGGACCCTTGGTAATGCTAACGTCCCTCCCTTGCATTTCTGTCCACCCTCGGACTCCTGGAACCAGATCTCAGGGCCTGCTGGCCACCCGCCCCGGCCCCTGTGGGCACAGCTGACCGGTCTCGGACTTGGGGTCCTTGGCGATGGCCCCCAGCCGGTTGACCACGTTGATGACGAAGTTCTTCTCCAGCGTGAAGTTGGTGTAGCCTATGCTCTCAGAGCTGTCGATGACAAACACCACATCCAGGGCACCACACCGCTTCTCGCAGTCTGTAGGCAGTGTAAGGGCACTGCTGTGCGCACTCACCACAGCGGGACACCCCCCAGACCTCAGGGGCACACAGCCAGGGGCATGCTGGGAACCGTGACTGCAAGAGGGGGCGCGGGACTCGGACGATGACCCGACCCCTGGATGAGAGCACCCAAGGACACAAAGTCCTGGCCCGGGGGCAGCCCTGCTCCACTGCCATGTGGGACCCAAGACTCACCACAGCACCCGCACGTCTCCCGCACGTAGGTCATGACATCGCACTCCTGCAACAGAGGCCAGCCCGGCCAGCACAGTGAACCCGGGAGGGGTCGAGGGGCCGCCTGCGGGGAATCTGCAGCCCTGCTCCCCTAGCCTCAGACCTCAGCCTCTGACCTTGGCGTGCTCCCCCGTTCTCTGACCTCATTCTCTGACCTTGCACTCTGACCTTGCTCTCTGACATTGCCCTCTGACCTCAGTTTTCGATTTTAGGAGGGAGGACACTGACTCCATCCCCGACTGACACCTACCGTGAGGCCAGGGTCTCCAGGGGGTCCAGGCTCTCCCTGGAGGAGGAAGGACAATAGTGAGAGGTGGCTACTGTCACAGCTGAGGCTGGGCAGGGTCCCCGCCCCCTCCATGTCCCCAATCCTACACACTGACTCCATTCTTCCACCACGGGCACAGACCTGTGGGTCGGGGTGCATGTTAGCCGGGGTGGCCCAGGGACCGGCAACTGACCTACCTCAGGTCCTGGGGCTCCTCTTGGCCCCCGAGGGCCTGGCTCACCAGGGGGACCAGGATCTGCCTGAGAAGAAAAAGGGAAGGGGGCACTCAGCAAGCACCCTGGGTGGTCCCTGCACACCGTCCTAGGCTGTGGGGATGAGGAAGGTCAAGGAAGGAGGAGAAGGAGGGAGGAGGAGGAGGGATGAGAAGGGAGGAGGGAGGCGGGACAAGAAGTATACTCACAGGCTCGCCCTTCTCTCCTTTCTGCCCAGGTGCTCCTTTCACACCGAAGTCGCCTCTGCCCCCCTGGGGCACAGGACACACATGTGAGCCCCGGGGAGGGAACATCTTTGAGAGAGCTCTGCTGACCCCTCCAGCCTTTCAAAACCCCCAGTGAGTCAGCTGGGACAGACATGCTTTGGTTGGAGAGCCTGGGCCTGCTGTTGGGGTTGGTTAGATGGTAACAGCTCAGGGCCCTTCAGGTGGCCGTGGATTTCGGTTAGAGAGAGACAAGTACTGGGCGCCACCACCACACTCAGCGCTCAGCTGGGGGCAGCCACTGCTGGCCCAGCAGGAGGTGAGGGGGCGTAGTGTTCCCACCTGGGGGAGTAGGGCACAGACCACCCCAGGTGGGTGCAGAGGGGCCCCTCGTACCTCAGGGCCGCGCGGTCCTGGCTCGCCTTTCTCTCCCTGGGAAGCAAGCACAGGTAGGGTTAGTCAGCACAGATCCCCAAGAGCAGACACGCTGACCCCTGGGGCATGGCTGGGGACCTGAAGGTTTTCTGCATCCCTCTCCCTTCCCTCACAGGGGTGGTCTCAATTACAATAATCTGGGTGAATGTGTCCTGCACTGTGTCTGAGACAATTCCTGGGGAACCTGTGTCTGCACCCAACATGTGACCCCCCACCCCCTCGTCCTGTCTCCCAGGATAAGGCCCGCCCCTCCCTCCATCCCATGCCAGGACTTACGGGTGTGCCTCGGGGTCCTGGGTAGCTGAAGCCAGGCCTGCCAGGGTCTCCCTGGAGGAGGGGAAAGAAAGAGTCAGTCACGAAGGTCCAGTGGGAAACGTGAGTGGTCAGCATGGACTGAAGGTGGTGAGGCCCGGCCTCGGGGAGGCATGCCATCCCCCAGATGAGAACAGGAGCTCTGCCAGGCCTCCTGACGTCCCTCCAACCCCCAGGCGAGGGGAGGGCGTACCTTGGGGCCAGGCTGTCCCGAGTCTCCACGGGGACCAGCATCACCGGGGTCTCCCCGAGATCCCTGAGGTCAGAGAAAGCAGGGAGTTGGTAGACTGACCATGTCCAGCTCTGACCGCCAGGAACACTGCCTTGTTGCCCCTCTTCCACATGCCCCCTCCTGGCTCCCAGGCCCCACCGGGTAAAGCTGGACCCCTCAGGGAGGAACAAAGGTGTGAAGTGCATGGGGACCCTTGGTCCCTGTCCCACTGCCTGAGTTTGCCATGGGGACAGTGTCCTGACCGAGGACAGGAGGACCCAAGTGGCAGTACAGGGGCCTGAGCCCCAGGGCCACAGGGCCCTCCCAGATGTCCTGCTACTGACCTGCTTCCCGGGCTCCCCGAGAGCCCCCTGGGGACCTCTGGGTCCAGGCAGGCCTCGGTCTCCCTGCAGAGAAAGGGGACAAGGGCAGCTCTGAGAGCCTGTCGTCAACATGGGGACGTCACAGGGTGGGGGGGGCCTGCTGTCCTCCAGCAGGTCCTGGGCGTTGCCTTGGTCCTCAGCCCTGAGCACAGTGCCCCCCACTACCCCCCTGCAGGGCCCGCAGAGGGAGAAGGGCTGGGAGGGGCAGGGGGTCCCAGGTGCAGCCCAGTCCTGCCAGGGAGCTGGGTGCTGCCTGCCACTTGCTTACCTTAGCTCCTTTGCCACCAACCTCCCCGGCCAGTCCCCGGGGCCCCTCGGGGCCAGGGTCCCCCTGTGAGAAGAAAGGCCCAGTTAGTCTGGGGTGTGTGTGTGGGAGGTGAGGGAGAACACAGAACTCCCTGGCGGGAAGGATCCCAGATTGAGGAGGGTGACACTGGAAGCAGCCCTGCCCGCTCGGTCTCATGCAGCCTGGCAGGGACCTCAGCCGTTTCCAGAGGAGGGAGCCCCTCCTTCCAGCTCCTCACCCACATCTCCCAGGGAGCTCGGACGTTGCTCCAAAGGCACAGACCCCTTCACGGCTACAGGCCACGTGTGCCAGGGCAGGGGCCTGTGCACCTGTGCACGGCACACGTGGGACTGGCCGAGCCCCCTGAGGTTCCTCGGCAGGTGTCCCCCCACAGGCCGTGCGGCCTTTGTTCTCCCTTGTCCCTGGGACCCTCAGCGCCAGGGTGGGGATGCTGTGTGGGACCCACAGGGACCCATGTGCAGAGGTGAACACTCACCTTCTCGCCTTTGGGGCCCTCGCTGCCTGGGCTGCCCTTGGTTCCGGGGTCTCCTCTGCGCCCCTGTGGAGAGTGGGTGTGTGGGTGGGGGCCACACAGGGACCCCTCACTCGGCTCTCCCCGTGAGGACTCTGGCTTTGGGGCCTGGGGACCCCTGCACTTGGCCTCAGCACAGACCCTCATTCTCTGCAGGTTGGTTTGGTTCCAGCCCAGGATTTAGGAAATGACGGCAGAGCCCCTGCTCCGCGGGCAGGCTGGGTGAAACCTTAGTTGACATGACGGGGATCTGGCCTGGCCCCGCTCAGCACGGTCACTCAGCTCACTTCTGGGCCAGGCCAGGAGGATAGGCCCGGAGGCGGGATATCCCTGGGAGGGCGGGGTGGGCTGGGAATGCTGGGTGGGACCCCACAGAGTGTGTGTGGGCTACGTTAGCCCTCGGGAGGGCAGGGTGGCGACACAGTACCACTTCACAGGCACTGAGCGTCCAGCAGGGATGTGGCCCAGCCCTTCCACTGCTGCAGTAGGGTCATGGAGACACCCTGGGGACGCCTCAGGCTCCGAGGGACCCAGGGCAGGGCAGCAGCCAGGAGGGGCCGGGCAGGAGGGGCGCGAACTCACTGTCTCGCCTTTGGGTCCTCGGGGCCCAGGCCCGCCTTTGGCTCCTTTCACACCAGAGCTTCCTGGGGCTCCGTTGTTGCCTTGATAGCCCTGTGGGGAAGGGACAGCTCAGCCAGGCGGCATCACCTGGGCCACACTCGGTCAGGTGGGACCGTGTTTGCCTCAGGGAGTGGACGCCCTGTCACATGGCAGTGGGACAGAGAGGCTGGTGGCCTGCTCAGGGCAGGGGGCCGGTGAGGGGGCCTGCCGTCCCTCTGGCCCCCTCTGTGGGCACCACCGGTGTGTGGCTGGGGTGGGATGTCAAGGGCACTTGCCTTGCTCCCCTTGGCCCCGTTGTCTCCTGGGGGTCCTCTGCGTCCTGGGCGGCCAGCATCCCCCTGTAAGGGTGGGGAGAAATCAGCCTCTTGTTCCTCAGATGCCAGTCCTGGGACAGGATCCTATTGGGGCCCCCACCCCCTCTGTAGGGCACACTCCTGGGGGCAAGGCCCTGGGCAGCCGCACAGATGAATTAATCAGACACTCCCGTCTGATGCTGGCTTCTCGTGGGGGCAGGGGGAGGGCAGGGAAGGCTGCTCTTCCTGTCCCTCTAGTGTTCTGGGTAGCCAGGGGAGTGACGCAGGCAGGCAAAGTGACCTTCACATGGCCTGAGGCAGTAACCCCACAGGCACCTGAGAGCCTGGTCCTGAGTTAGACCCCAGAGGGTGGAGCCCTGGGCAGGACAACAATAGGCCCCCTGCCCATGACAGGGACTGGCCCTCTGCTGTCCTTCCCGGCCCGGCGCCTCCCCCAGAGGCGGGCGCTACAGCAGGAAGCAGGCACTGGCAGGGCGGTGACCCTGCTGTGCTCTGGCCGCTGCCACCTTGGCCTGGCCACCTACCTTGGCTCCTTGGTCTCCTGGCTCCCCAGGGCTGCCTGCTTCCCCTGGATAACCGTCGGGGCCCTGCAAGAGAAGAGGGGAGGGCTGCACTCGGGGTCTCCCCATAAGCCCAGGGCCAGCTGACATGGGGAGGGTAACCAGCCCCCATTTTCTGGACTGGACACTCCACCCTGTTCTCAGCTGCCTGGACCCACTGGGCCTGGGTGGGATGACCAGACAAGCTCAGTGCTGAGCCCTTCAGGACTCTGGGAAGCAGCCACCCTTAACGGGACCCACGTGTCCCCAAGGCCATTTTGTCTTGTTGTGACTTCAGCCCTGGTTGAATCCTGGTGGGGGTCAGGGACAAGCAGAGCAGGGCTGCAGGCAGTGTCCACGCTCAGGGACTCCAGCTTTCCCAGCCCCACCTGGGGCCCAGTGCCTCCAGAACCAGGGGTTTAACGTGGGAGGAGCCGAGGCTGCACTTACCCGACTCCCGGGGTCTCCCTTGCAGCCAGGAGGTCCGATGCGCCCCAGCTTGCCCTGAAGGAGAACGGGGAGCAGAAATGTGTCAGGGGTGAGATGTGGGGATGATGTGCCCCAGTGACAAGTGTAAATGGTGGGCCCAGTGCATGCTGGCCTCTGTGCACCGGGCATGCGGCGTGTGACCCTGTCTTTCAATGGCTTGACTATCATGGCGACACCTTTGTGGAGGTGGGAGAGTCCCTGGTTTCAGCTGGGAGCATGAGTGTCTAGAGTGCCCCCCCACATGTGTGCATGTGTGTGCCCATTACAGGCATGTGCACGTGTGATGTGCTTGTACATGTCTGTGAAATGCCGGTCGGGCTCAGCTGGGTTCTGCAGAGCCGGCTGGGGAGTTCCTGCAGGGCTGGGCTGTGGTTCTCAGAAGTAGATGTCCATCCTGCTCTTGCAATGTCCTTATTTGTCCTGCGTCCCCTGGACACGTGCAAACTGGGGCTGCCCAAACCACAGGTTGTGGGCAGTAGCCAGTGTGCCCAGTGGCCATGCTCAGGGAAGGACCCGAGCGTCTGAGGAGGTTCTGCTCACTCCGGTGGCATCTGAGATGCTGTCCACTGCCCTCCCGCCCCGCCCGTGACACGCCCGAGGGCACTCTACCTTCTGTCCGTCAGTCCCATTCTTGCCAGCCAGGCCACTGGCGCCCTGGAGGGAGAAGGAAAAGGGAACGCCATCAGCCCCAATTGCCACCCCCTTGGAGCAGCCGGAAGGTGGGATGCCCAGCCTGCCCAGCCCAGCACCCCGCTTACCTTCCGCCCATCGGCTCCAAATTCTCCCTGTGCAGAAGGAAAATGAGGCCATTAGCTCAGGTCTCCAGGATCACACACCCACCCGTTAAGGACCCAAGTCTGCCCGCAGCCAAACACGAGGCCAGAGGGACCCCAGAACAAGACCACCCGGCACCAGGCCATGGCATGCCCCCAGCAGGGACCACAGGCTCACTGAGGACACGGGGAGGGGCTGGGAGGTCTGGCTGCTCAGTCAGAATCTCACCTTCTCTCCTTTGAAACCAGGAACACCCTGAGGTTGGAGGAAAGAAAAACCGCATTAGGATGGGTGTGTGCAGGAGCCAGAAGGCAGCCATCAGAGTGGGTGGTGGTCACCAGTCTCGGGTGGAAGGGCATGACTGGGGCTCAGGCTAGTCACTTGGTTTGGGGACAACATTCAAAATATTGAGGTGCTTCACTTCCTTGGGTTGGGGCAGGAAGGGTGGGCTGATGCCGTGGGCCGGCCCCACCTGGAGCCAGGCAGCACTTGGCTTGACCCCATGTCCCCAGCCACTGGGGCAGGGCTCAGGGCAACTTGCCTTGGGTCCTGGGAATCCGATGGGGCCTTCGATGCCTGGATCCCCCTGTGGAAGAAGAACAGAGGGCCATGGGTGTAACCCCAGTCTTGGGGACGGGCCGCTAGATGGGGTGGGAGGACACTCACCTGTCGCCCTTTCTGTCCAGGCTCTCCAGGTTCACCCATGTTGCCCTTGGCACCCTAAAAGCAAACACAAAGGTAAACTGAGGCAACAAGGGTGGGTGGGCCACCAGGGACCCTGTCACGGGCTCCTGTGAGGTAGAAGTGAGAATCTTGGGGCCAGGTGGCTCTGTCCCAGGACAGGGGAGATCAGGGTGGCTGTGGGAGCACCTGGCCAGCAGCCTTGCAGACCTGCATCTAGGTAGCTAACTTCCGAATTCAGAAGGAAGAAAACACAAAGCTACTTGGCGCAAACTTTCTCTGTAACAGTGTTTCAAACTCTGTCTCGCCTCCTCAGAGGTGAGGTTCTGGCCCGTCTGCCTTTCTCCATAATGTTCTACATGAATTACGGCGTTTCTGATACTCTGGTATGAATTTTGGAACGATTTCATTTTGTACAGGTCTGTTAGGAAAATGCAGGGCAACTGGACCCCTTAACCGTCTTGTTTAACAAGCGACCGAACTGGTCTTTGTATGAATTCACATCACTAACAGTAACATCCTCCACATTTTGTTGATGTACTTGACCTGCTTGTTTACTTTTCAAGAGTATTTTAAAGATTTTTGTTAAAAACTATAGCTAACATACAATATTATCTCAGTTTCAGGGGTACACCATAGTTGTTCAACACTTACAGACCTAAAGAAGTGATCACGATGATAAGTCCAGCAGCCGTCTGACACCATCCCACACTATCACAATAGTATGGACTGTATTCCCATGCTGTACATTACATCCCCATGACTTGTTTGTTTTATACCTGAAATGTGGACCTCGTATTCCCCTCCCCCTTCCTCCCTTTTTAATTTTTCAATTACAGTTAACATTCGATATTATTATATATTAACTCCAGACGTATAGCATAGTTTAGATGTTTATATAATTTAAAAAGTGATTCCCCCTGACTAGTCCCCACCTGCACGATACATAGTTATTACCATATTATTGACTATATTCCCTGTGCTTCACTTTACATCCCCCTGACTATTCTGTGACTACCACTCTGTACTTCTTAACCCCTCACCTTTCTCATCCTGCCCCCAACCCCTCCTGTGACCCTGACAAATCTAGTACCTATCTGACACCACACAGTCATTACAATATTATTGACTATGTTCCTTATGCTATACTCTAAATCCCCATGACTGCTATGTAACCATTAATTTGTATTTCTTAATCCTGTCCCCTTTTTCACTCAGCCCCCCAACCCCCTCCCAACTGGCAACCATCAAAATGTTCTCTGTATCTATGAGTGTGTTTCTGTTTTATTTGTTTATTTTGTTCTTAGATGCCACATATAAGCGAAATCACATTGCATCTGTCTTTCTCTGTCTGATATACTCCACTCAGCACAATACCCTCCAGGTCCATCCATGCTGCCACAGATGGTAAGAACCCATTCCCTTCCCTGGCTGAGCAATATGCCATTGCATATATGTACCACCTCCTGTTTACCCATTTTTCATAGACAGACACCCAGGCTGCCTCCACATCTTGGCCATTGTAAACAATGCTGCAATGAACATATGGATGAGCACATCCCTTCAAAGTAGCATTTTGTGTTTCTTTGGATAATTACCCAGAAGTGGGATTACTGGGTCCTTCTTCGTCTCTTGTGATAACTTTTGTTTTTAAAGTCTGTTTTGTCTGGTGTAAGTATTGCTACCCCAGATTCTTTTTCTTTTTTCTTTTTTCCATTTCCATTTTCACAAAACATCTTTTTCCATCCCTTTACTTCCGTCTGTGTGTATCTTTCAATCTGAAGTGAGTCTCTTGTAGGCAGCATATGTAAGGGTTTTGTTTTCTTATCCACTCAACCCTCCTATGTCTTTTGAGTGGAGCATTTAATCCATTTACATTGAAAGTAATTGTTGATAGATATGCAGTTATTGTCACTTTATTATTCATAATTTTGATATTTTTTTTCCTTCTCAAAAAAGTCCCTCTAACATTCCTTGTAATACTGGTTTGGTGGTGATAAACAACTTTAGCTTTTTCTTGTCTGGGAAGCTCTTTATCTCTCCTTTGATTTTAAATGATAGCTTTGCTGGGTGGAGTGATCTTGGTTGAAGGTCCTTGCTTTCCCTCACTGAATATTTTCGGTGAATCCCTTCTGACCCGCAAAGTTTTTGTTGACAAATCAACTGATAATCTTATGGGGGTTCCTTTTAAGTTACTAGTTACTTTTCTCTTGCTGCTTGTAAGAATCTCTCTGTCTTTAACCTTTGCCATTTTAATTATAATGTGTCTTGGTGTGGGCCTGTTTGTGTTCATCTTGTTTGTGTTCATCTTGTTTGGGACAAGATGTGTGCTGTGCTCCCTGGACTTGTATGTCTATTTCTTTCACCAGGTTAGGAAAGCTTTCAGTCATTATTTCTTCAAATAGGTTCCCAATCCCTTGCTTTCTCTCTTCTCCTGGTACCCCATGATGAAAATGTTGTTACGCTTGATATTTTCGCAGAGGTCTCTTAATCCTCAGTTTTTAAAAATTCTTTTTTCCTTTTGCTGTTCTGATTGGGTATTTTCTGCTACCTTGTCTTCAAAATCACTGATTCGATCCTCTGCTGATCTAGTCTGCTGGTGATTCTTACTAGTGCATTCTTCATTTCAGTTATTGCATTCCTCACTTCTGACTGGTTCTTTTTAATGGTTTCTATATCTTTTTTTTTTTTTTTTAATGCTTGCTATCTCTTTATTGAAGTTCTGACTGAGTTCCTTGAGCATCCTTATAACCACTGTTTTGAACTCTGTCTCTGGTATGTTGTTTGCCTCCATTTCATTTAGTTCTTTTTCTGGAGTTTTCTCCTGTTCTTTTTTTGGGGGGATGCATTTCTTTGTTTCCTCACTTTGGCTGCCTCCCTGTGTTTGTTTCTATGTATTAGGTAGATCTGCTATGTCTCCCAGTCTTGGCTGGGTGGCCTTATGTAGTAGGTGTCCAGTGGGGCCCTGACAGTCTCCCTGGTCACCTGCACTAGGTGCTCCAGGAGTGTCCCTTGTGTGGGTTGTGTGTGTCCTCCTATTGTAGTTGAGCCTTGATTGCTATTGGAACGTCAGTGGGTGGGACTGATCCTCAGGCTGGTTGGCTGTGGGGTTTGGCCACGTCCACAGCCTACAGGCTGCAGTGCGGAAGGCTTACCCCACTGAGTGGGACTCACCCTAGTGGGCTCTGGTGCCTGTTGAGACCTCCCTTTGTTTATGCCAGTTATGGGGCTAATTGGGCAGTGCTCTATTGTGGTCTGAAGCCAACCTCCAAGTACGTTGGTTCTGTGGCCTCTTGGAAGGGGCTTAAGTGCAGGCCCAGGTCACCCACTGCCTGTGACTGCCTGGGGACTACCTGGTAGGAGTGACAGAACGATCCATGGTTATTTGCTGCCTGTGCTAAACCTGCAGGCATGTGGGAGAGGCCACAGTCTGAACCGAGGTTGGCTGCCACCAGTACCAGGCCTGGGGTAACTCCACAAAAATCAAGGACACTCCGAAGCCTGCGGCCGGTTGTCGGTTCCCATAAGGTTCAGCTGCAGAAAAAGCCTCCTGCACTGAGAGTTGGGTGGGCGGGATCTCAGTGAGTCAGCAGGGTGGAGCTGTGGGGTTTACCAGACCAATCAGATTTAGACTTGGACGTAAGCGTAGGGGCGGGCTCAACACAGGAAAGATGGCTCCTGCTTGTCGGCTGCACAAGAAGAGGACACCACACAGGGAAAATGCCAGCTGTCCTCCAGGCCTCCGCCTGAAGTCACACACCTCAGTTTGCCCCATTAGTCTCCAACGCCCCCAGAGTTATTGTCTCTTCGCTGGAGCCCAAGGTGAGTACCTGTGAGTGAGTCTATGTGCCAGCTGTTTAAGAGGACAGCTGGGTTTCCCGCAGCCTTCCATTCCACCCAGATGGTCAGAATTCCCACTGTTTTTCACAGCCAGATGTTGCAGGGGCCCCTCTTCCTGGCACCAATACTCTGGGCTGGGGAGCCTGGTGTGAGGCTGGAGTTTCTTGCTCTTCCGTGGGGAATCTCTGAGATATCCTTCCCAATTTTCATCTGCCACATGGAAGTTTGGGGTCAGCCCATTTTGTGTCTCGTGGTGGCTTCTTTATATCCTTAGTTATCAAACTTTTGTTCAGCTAGACTTCAGATGTTTCTTCAGGTTGATTGTTCTATAATTTAGTTGTAACTTTGATGTTTTATGAGATGAGGCAAGTATAGTGTGTATCTACTCTGCCATCTTGGATTGTTCTCCTTGAAGAGTATTTTAAAGGCAAATTTTAAAAATAAAAAAGTGTCCCTTCTTTTCCCCAAAATGCCATTTAAAAGGAAGTAGATAAAAACTGAATTTTAATTCCTCCAGGGTCAGCTATGTTGAGCCCGTGTGTTGTAGTTTATGCTACATTTGTAGTTCAAGAGGGGTTGGGGCTTCCTGGCAGTGTGGACCCCAGCATGGTCTGCGCATCTTACCTTCTGTCCACGGTAGCCCTTGGGGCCAGGGGGCCCAGGGATCTCCAGACAGCTCACCTTGTAGCACTGAAACAAGAAGCAAAGGGCAGTGTGAGGCCAGCATGGGAGTCGCAGCTGGGGGTGGGGGATGGGAGGGCACTGCCCAGGCTCCCAGCCGCTGGGGAGTGGGCCAACCTGAATATGGGGCTCGATGAAGGACTAGATTTGGGAGGCGCCCACCAGGGGGCTGGGGTCTACACAAGCTCTAGCCAAATTTTAGAAACAGGCTGGGCTGACAGCAGCAGGGGTCACATAGCGGGTGGCTAGGCTCCTCGTGCTTGTGTGTTAACTCGGTGCTGCGAGCAGCTGTTCTGGGAAAGGCTGTGCTTGTAGGAGCCGAGTGGACTGGGAGGCACTCCTTCTTGTGAGCTGGCGCCGGGACACACAGGGCCAAGGGTAACGTCAGGGACCCAGGCAGCAGATCCCTTGCTGGGTACCCCACACCCCCGTCTTCTCCTGGCCTAGCTCAGGGGGACATAGCCTGTCAGTCTGGAGGGCCACCCTCCACCTTGTCCACTTGGCCGTTGCTTGGTGGGCGACCCTAACGCTGACCCTAACACCGACGCTAATGCAGACTTCCTGGATTTCAGCAGCAAGGTTTGGGTCAGGTGCCCTTCCTCCAAACCCGTCTCAGGCCCTACACGGAGCACAGGGGCCTCTCTCCCTTGCCCCGGGGGACACCACGGTGGTGCCAGGCGCAATGTGTAATCTCTGCTGGGTCAGCTCAGAAGCCCCCAGGGCGCGCGGCAGGAGCAGGGCTGGCAAGGACCACAGTGCCTCTCACCTCTCCATAGGCCTCATGTTTCTGCAGGAAAGACGGAGAGAAACCCTGGTTAGCGCCCAGGCGGAGCATGTAGTAGGGAACGCAGGCCATCGCGGCGAGCGGGCCTCACCCACAAGGGGTGGGCGGGGCTGCAGCCGAGGGGCGGGGCCTGCTCACCATGGCCTTGATGATGCGGTTGATGGCGTCCTGGTCGATCTCCGTGGAGTCGGGCCGCATGGTGGCGTAGTTGCTGCGGTAGAGCTCCAGCGGCGTGCTGGCGAGGTCGCGCAGGCCCTGCTCGTTCAGGTTCCGGTTGGGGGCCACGGCGAAGAGCCGGATGCCCTCCTCGCGGGCCCGCTCGGCCTGCAGCTTGATGCCGCCACACGGGCTGCCGGTGACGTGGCCATCGGTGATGACCACCGCGAAGTTGACCGCTCCCTTGGCCCCGTGCTGCCGGACCTCCCTGGTCATGTTGCCCAGCGCGCAGTCGGTGAACGTGCCGCGGCGGAAGGAGCGGATGGCCTGCAGGCTCTTGGTGAAGGACGCGCGGTCACTGCCGGGTGGGCTGAACACCTCCACCTGGTCGGAGAAGTGCAGGCCGCCGTAGCGCCAGCTTAGGGCCACCTGGTCCAGGTACAGCTCGTCCTGCAGCTGGCTGATGAACTGCGGCACGAACTGCTGCATGTGGTACAGGAGGCTGTCGGTGGGGGACTGCATGGTGACGCTCTCCGAGGTGTCCAGCACGAAGTACACGTTGACGGGGCAGTCGGCCTTCTCTGGGGACACGGACCGAGGGCCGCGGTGAGCGGGCCTCCCCGCTGCCAGGCTCTGCCACACCCCTCTGCCCACCCACGGGCCCCCAGCCCGCCACCGCCGGTACCTGGGCAGTTGTTTCTCTCGGAGGTGCCGGGGGCGACGACCTCCTGCTGCTGGGCGTGGAGCGTCCCCAGGAGCCCCCAGAGCAGGAGGGCAGAGCAGCGGCCTCGCAGCATCTCGGCAGCACCCGTGCGCCCTGACGCCCTCGTCCTGCAACCGGGGGGAGTGGCCACTGCAGACGGCGTCCCACGGAACCTCCGTTCCGGGAGCCCCTCCTGTCCCTGAGCCCCCCCATGGTGGGGGTGGCACACACAGCGTGTCAGCCAGCACCTGGGCTCAGGGACCCTGGGAGGGGGCCGCAAACATTTATCGATGCAGAGACCCCAAGCTTCTGGCTGTGTTCTGGGTGGGATGAGCACGTTCCAGGCCGTCGCTGCGCGGGAGCCTGGGTCGCTAGGCAGATGGGCGCATTTTCCGGAACTGAAATGCTAGTGACGTGCATCGTGAGGAGGGTGGGGGGAGGGGGTGTGTGGGGGACAGGGAAGAAGGGTCAGCTGGGGGCAACTGGGAGGAGGGGCACTGGGAAGGGCCAGAAGCCCAGGCAAGGCAGAGTGGGTTGGTACTTGATGCCAGCTGTCCAACTGACCGCATGCTGACCAGGTAGGAAGAATGGCGTGGGGTGGAATGTGGGGTCCGCCATACAGGCAGGCCTGGGGAGCTCGGGGTGGGGGACCTTCCCTAGAGCCAGGGGAGGTGTGCCTGGCATGTTTCGTTGGATCGGAGGTTTTCCTGCTGCTTGCTGCCTCTGTGCCCAGGCCCAACTCAGGACCAGAGGACCTGGGGGCTGGGCTGGGTGGGCAGGGTCTGGGGACCAGGCGTGGAGGAATGGGGCCTCTCTGTGGGAGTGTGGGGAAGGGGCTTGGCCCAGCTCTTCTGGTAGGGGCCCCTGCAGCCTGCTTTGCACAAACCCCTGCTGTTCCCAGGAGCCCCTAGAACAGAGGGCGGACCCAAAGGAAGACCTGGCAGTCTCCACCCCCCGCACTTGGGGCCCTGCTGGTGGGGAGCAGTGGCTGGTGGGCCCGTGCAGGGCTGGGGTGAGGGGTGGTGCCTGGACAGCTTTGGGGGGAAGCAGACACACCAGGGGCACTTCAGTGCGGTTTTACTGGTGACGCCCCTCGATGTTGTGGGGACCTCCTGTGTTTGAGAGGGGGTAGATGTGTCGGCAGGTGCCACCACACTTGGGTTTAAGGTGAAGAGGGGCTAGTCCTGGCATAGTTAGAGGTGAACAGGACGTGCCCTGCCTCCGCCAACGTAGAGTCATGGTTGGGACAAGAGGCCGTGATGCTGCAGGTAAGAGCCGTGACCCTGTAGACAGTGACAGTTGCTGAGGTCAAAGCAAGCTCAGGGGATCCAGGAGGGCGATCGATGTGTCAGAGTGAGGACCCAAAGGAAGAGTGCTCCTGGCTGAGCAGAGGCTGGTTCCAGGGGGCGGGCTGGGGGCAACACTCGGTTGAGGTGGGGGCTGAGGAGGTGGGGTGAGAGGCAGACCAGGGCATGATGAACCCAGAAGCCACGAGGGAGTTGGACTATGACAAGGGGTCCAGGGCCATCAACCACTAGTGACGGCCACTGTGAGACCTTAGGGGGACCGGTCAGGGCTGAAGACAGATGTGGGCACATTCCATCCTCTACTACCTGTCACCCTGCTGGCCCTATGGGGGGAGATCCCACTGGGGGCACCAAGGTGCCACCTTGTCCTGTCTGCTACGGGTGGGGGAGGAGGGGACCGACAGGCCAGGGAGACTGCACCCAGATTGGTACTGCTCTGTATGTACACACACCCCACACATCACATCACACACACCACACACACTGAACACACATCACACCCTCGCACACATAAATGGAAAGATGCCCACATAATAAGTGTACTGGTGGAAAGATTCTCAAATGTAATGAAAAATACCTACACAGGAAAAACACAATAGCAACAACACAGGAAACACCTAAAAAGAAAAATCTGGCATTGTGCTCGGCAGCCTCCATGGGGGCCCCAAGCACTGCAGCCTCTGGTATCCACGCCCTCATGAGTCCTCTCACACACTGAATCACTGCTGGCCTGTGACCGACAATCATGGAAGTGATGGCATGTGAGTTCCAAGACTAGGTCCTAAAAGACATGTGGCTTTTGCCTGGCTCGCTGATAGGGAAGCCAGCTGTTCAGGAAGACACTCACGCAGCCTCTGCAGAAGCCCTTCAGGGGAAGAATGGAGGCCTCCAGCCACGGGCTGGGTGAGTGAGCCACCTGACAGGCAGGTCTCCCATCCCAGTCAAGACTCCACGTGACCATCATCTTGGCCAATATCATGACTGCACCTCACGAGGGGCTGACCCTGAGCTAGAACCACCTAGCCAAGCCCCTCCTAAAATTCTGACCCAAATAAACTATGAGGTAGTAAATGTTTATTGTTTTAAATCACTAAGTTTTGAGGAAATTTTCATTACAGCTATAGATAACTAATAAAGGCATCAAACTTTTCTCCACAGTATTGTGGACAGAAGACAATGAGATAATAACATTAGAGTTTTAAGGAAAATAAAATGACCCGATGATGTCTTCCCAGCCAGCTTATCTTTCATGTATAAAAGTTTCAGGTAAAAATGAGCTCAGGTCTATGCCACCTATATGCCATTGCTAAAAAATTCTGCAAGGAATTTCTGCAGACAACAGAGAAATGAATACAAATAAATAAGAAAGCAAAGAAACGAGAAATACAGTAAAATGTAGAAAATGAAGAGAAAAAGAGCCAGGAAGCATAAAATTAAATGCCAGAAGTATCACAAAGATCGGTTGTGACCATAAATACATTTTTAAGGAACATATTGGAGAGACACATCTTGTTTTTGGATGAGAAACATAATATTTAAGAATATCAATTATTTCTAACAATCTACAATTGAATGTAATTTTGATTAAAATCTTTTTTTTTTTTTTTTTTTTTTTTTTTTTTTTTTTTTTTGCTGGTAGTATCTGTTGACAAAAATGAATCTAAGATTTACCTAGAAGCATAAGTAAAAGTAGCTCAGAAAAATAAAAAGAAATGAAGGGTGATGAGGAAACTTGCATTATCAAATGCAAACAGTACAATAAAATTGCAGTGATTAAGAATTGTGGTTTTGGTGCTGGAATGGGCTGACAGATCACACAGCAAGAGGCATAACAACATACATGAACAGAGGAAATGAGGTGGTGGGCTTTCAGAGCCGTGAAAGGGGCTGGCACAAGGGTTCACCGTGACTAGAAATAAAGGCAATCCGTCCTCACATAGAGAACCCAAACAAATTCCAGGAGAAGTAAGTAACTGAGTGCAAAACATGGACCAAAAGCCTTCGAAAAAATAGAACGGATGAAAGGGCGATGAAATATCTTCTGTGGTTACTCTGTGCCAGACACTAAGCTATATCTCTTCATTAAGACTCACAACAGCCCTCGGACTAATAATACCCATCTCACAGCTAAGGAAACTAAGAGTACGTGTAGATAACTGGTCCAAGGTGCTCAGCTAATAGCCGAGCTCCAAACCCAGGCAGCTTGGTTCCAGGTTCACACTCCTGATAACGGCTCCCACACATGACTTTCATTACAGCAAGAGCAACACGAAAAGAGTGAGAACACCAAGAGCCAGGCAACAGTCTTCCCAATATGTGAGCACAATTTCATATTCTGAAGCTTTAAACATTTTGATGGCCCATTATTAGGTGTGTAAATGTTTGTACTGTCGTATCTTCTTGCTATATTGAATCTTTTGTTAATATATAATGTCTTTCTTTGTCTCTTGTCACTTTTTTTATTAAAGTCCATTTTATCTGATATTAGTATGGCCACCCCTACATTCTTTTGGTTCCTCGTTGCATGGAATAACCTTTTCTATCCTTTCACTTTCAATTAGTGTCTTTGGTTCTAAAGTGAATCTCTTGTAGACAGCATATAGTTGGATCATGTTTTAAAAGAATTCATTCTGCCAGTCTTTGTCTTTTGATGGGAGGGTTTAATTCATTTACAATTAAGGTAACTACTGATAAGGAGAGGCTTACTTCTGTCATTTTACCATTGTTTTCTATATATGAGGTGTGATAAAAAAATACGGTGAATGTTTAAATTAAAAAAATTATTACATTAAAAAAAGATACATTGCCATTTATCCCCCTCAAAACATACGCCTTGCTTTGAGCACACTTATTCCCATCGTTCTTGCCACTTTCTGAAGCAGTTCTGGAAGTTCTCTTTCATGAGTGTCTTTAGTTGTGCTGTCATGGCTGCCTTCATGTCCTGAATTGATTCAAAATGTTTACCTTTCATGGTCATTTTGACTTGGGGGATGAGCCAGTGTCACACGGTGCCAGATCCAGTGAATAAAGTGAATCAGGACACACCTATAGCGTTTTTATTTGACAGAAATTGTGTCTTTTACTGCAATAATTTTTAAAATTTAAACATTTATTGTATCTTTTGATCACACCTTGTACCCTATAGCTTTTTTGTTCCTCATTTCCTGCATTACTGTCTTCTTTTGTGTTTAGTTGATTTTTGTAGTAGAACATTTACATCCCTTGTTCATTTCTGTTTGTGTATATACTTTAGGTATTTTCTCTGTGGTTACCATGGGGATTACATTTAACATCCTGAAGTTATAACACTTTAATGTGAATTTATAGCAGCTTTACTTCAATAGTATACAAAAACTTTGCTTTTATACAGCTCCATCCCCAGCCCTTTCAGTTATCGATGTCACAAAATTACATCTTTATATACTGTATGTCCAAAAACATAAGCAAATATTTTTAATGCATTAGTTCCTTAATTATGTAGAAAATAAAAATTATGTGGAGTTACAAACCAAAGTTACAATAATACTAGCTTTTGGACTAATAATTGTTTTTAAAATATATTCATTTCTTAACTCATGTAGAAAACAAAGAATGGAGTTACACACCATTGTTACAATAAGAACAGTTTTTATAATTGTTCATGTATTTATCTTCGTTTCTTCTATGGCTTCAAGTTATTGTCTAATGGCCTTTCATGTCACCCTGCAGGACTCCCTTGAGCATTTCTTGCAGGGCAGGTCTAGTGGTGACAAACTCTCAGCTTTTGTCTATCTTGGAATGATTTTATTTTGCCCTCACTTTTGGAGGACAGTTTTGCGGGACACAGGATTATTGGGTGACAGTTATTTTTTTCTTTTAGCACTTTGACTATATCAGCCCATTGCCTCTGGTTTCCAAAGTTTCTGATGAGAAATCTGCTGATAATGTTATTGAGGCTCCCTTGGATATGATGAGTTACTTTTCTCTGCTGATGTTAAAATGCTTTTGTTGTCTTTTGACAGTTTGATTATGATGTGTCTTAGTGTGACAGTCTCTTTGAGTTCACTCTCCTTGGAATTCACCAAGTTTCTTGAATGTTGAAATTTGTCATTCATCAAATTTGGGACGTTTTTAGCCATCATTTCTTCAACTATTTTCTCTGCCCTTTTGTTTCTTATCTCTTTCACTCCCATAGCATGTATGCAGGTCCTTTAGGCTCTGTTAACTTTTTAAAAATATTTTTTCTTTCTGTTCCTTAGAACACTGTCCTATCTTCAACTTCACTGATTCTTTCATCTGTCTGTTCAAATCTATCTTTGAATGAATTTTTTCATTGTTGTTATTGTACTTTTCAGGTCCATTATTTCTTTTTAGATTCTATCTAGGTTTTCTATCTCTTTATTAATATTTCCATTTTGTTCAGACATTGTTTTCTTGACTTTCTCCAAGCCTTCCTTTAGTTCTTTGAGCATTTTTAAGATGGATGTGTTAAAGTCTTTGTCTAGTTGATCCACCATCAGGTCTTTTTCAGGGACAGTTTCTGTTGGTTTATATTTTTTCATTTGGATGGGCCATATGTTCCTGTTTCTTTGTGTGTCTTGTGACTTTTTGGTAGTTGAAAACTGGACATTTGAATCTAATAATGTGATAACTCTGGAAATCAGATTCTTTCGCTTCCCCAAGGTTTGCTGTGTTTTTGTTTGTTTGTTTTTATTGTTGTAGGCTTTCTCTGTGCCAGTGATCAGCCTGGGTCATAAATGTAAGCTATTCTCTGGTCTTTTCTGAGCCTGCACCTTCCTCTTGGCATATACATGCAGTTGCTTTTTGAATGCCCTAGTCTTCACTGTTGGGATCCCAAAAGGAGAAAAAGAAAAATAAATGGGGAAAACAGATGTCAACACTTTAAATTTCCTGGAAGTCAATTCAGCCAGAGAGAAAGGGGCTTGCCATGATGGGGGAAAGTGTGACAACAGTGGCAGCCTTGATAGGTTTAAAAAGAAAATATTACACAAGGTACCTTCTCTGATCACAATAGGATAATGTTAGAAGTCAATAACAGAAGAAAAATGGGAAAATTCACAATACTGGAAATTATACAACTCACTTTTAAATAACCGATAGATTAAAGAAGAAACCACAAGAGAAATTAAAGAGACAAATAAAAATGAAAATCAGAGACAAATAAAAATGAAAACAAATTATACCAAAACATGGAATACAGTGAAAGCTGTGCTAAAAAGGGAAATGTACAGCTTTAAATGTTTACAAACAAAACAAAACAAGAAACATTTCAAATTAATAACCTAACCCTACAACTTAAGGAACCTGAAAAAGAACAACAAACTAAACCCAAAGTTAGCAGACGGAAGGAGATAACAAAGATTAGAGTAGAGATAAATAAAATAGACAATAGAAAAACAACAAAGAAAAATCAGTCAATCCAAAAGTTGGGTCTTTGAAAAGATCAACAACATTGACAACCTTTAGCTAGAATGACTAAGAAAGAAAAAGAGAGAAGACTCAACTTACTAAAATGAACTTGGGGGCTTTACTACCAATTCGACAGAAATAGAAAGGATTATAAGAGAGTACTATAAGCAGTTGTACACCAACAAATCACATAACCTAGATAAAATGGAAAGTTCCTAGAAACACAAAACTTATAAAGACAAAATGATGAAGAAATAGAAATTCTGAATAGACCTATAGATAGTAAGGAGATTGAATCAGTAATTGAAAATCTCCTAACAAAGAAAAACGCTGGACCTGATGACTTCACTAGTGAATTCTACCAAACATTTATAGAAGAACTAACACTAATACTTTTCAAAGTTTTCAATTGCAATTCACCAAACTTCAGTTGAAGAGGAGGAAATACTTCCTAACTCATTCTATGAAGCCAACATTATCCTGATACCAAAGCCAGACAATAACACTATAAGAAAAGAAAACTATAGACCAATAACTCTTATGAACATTGATACAAAAATCCTCAACCAAACATTAGCAAACAGAATTCAACAGGATAGTAAAAGTATTAAACACCACGACCAAGTGAGATTTATTCCTGGAATGCAAAGATGGTTCAACATATAAAAATCTATCAGTGTAACACACCATATTAATAAAATAAAGGAAAAAACCCTCATGATCATCTCAATCGATACAGAAAAAAAACTTTTGATAAAATTCAACATCTTTTCATGATAGAAACACTAAAAAAAATTAGAAATAGAAGGAAATCACCTCAATATAATAAAAGCCATATGTGAAAATCCCATAACAAACATTATACTCAATGGTGAAAGACTGAAAGTTTTCCCTCTAAGATCAAGAACAACATAAAGATGCCCACTTTTGTCACTTCTATTCAACATAGTATTCGAAGTCCTAGCCAGTGCAATTAGGCAAGTAAAAAAATAAAAGTCATTCAAATTGGAAGGGAAGAAATGATTGGTTCACAGATGATATTATCTTATATGTAGAAAACCCTAAATATTCCACAAAAAGATACTTATGTGTAGAATAAATAAGTTTAGCAAAGTAGCAGGATATAAAGTCAACACTTAAAAATCAGTTGTGTTTTTAGACACTAACAATGAACAATATAAAAAGGAAATAAAGAAAACAATTCCATTTACATTAGCATCAAAAGAATAAAATACTTAGGAATTACCCTTACCAAGGAAGTGAAACACTTATTCACTGAAAACTAAAACATTCCTGAGAGACACTGCAGATATAAATAAATGGAAAGATATTCCATGTGCATGGATTAAAAGATTTAATATTAAGATGTCAATGCTACCCAAAGCGATTTATAGATTCAATACTATCTCTAACAGAATAATGATATTTTTACAGAAATAGAAATATCCATTCTAAAATTCATAAGGAATTTCAAGAAACTGCAAATAGAATAAACAATCCTGAAAGACAAGAACAAAGCTGGAGGACTCACACTTCCTGATTTCAAAACTTACACAAATCTACAACAATCAAAACAGTGTGGTACTGGCATAAAGATAGATATATAGACCAATGGAATAAAATGGAGAGTCCAAAAATAACCCTTGCATATGTAGTGAAATGACCTTTAACAAGGGTGTTATGACCATTCAATGGGGGGAAAGACAATTTTTCAAAAAACAGTGCTGGGAAAACTGGATATCTACATGCAAAAGAAAGAAACTGGAACCTTAACTAACACTATACACAAAAATTAACTCAAAATGGACCCATGACCTAATGGAAGACCTAAATCTATAAAAATTTAGAAGAAGACATGGGGCAACATATTCACAACATTAGATTTGGCAATGATTTCTTGGATATGACACCAACAGCACAAGCAACTAAAGTAAAAATAGACAAATTGGACTTCATAAAAACTTTTTTTGTGAGTCAAAAGGCAACCTGCAGAGTGGGAGACAATATTTGCAAATTATTTTTCTGATAAGGGATTAATATCCAGAATATATAGAGAACTAAAACTCAACAAAAACAACAACTCAACAAAAACAAAAAAACAAATACCCCTATTCAAACATGGGCAAAGGACTTGAATAGACTTTTATCTAAAGAAGACATACAAATGGCCAATCAGCACAAGAGAAGATGCCCACCATCACTAATTAGAGAACTGCAAATCAAAATGGTGAGATACCACCTCACACGCATTAGGATGGATACTAGCAAAAAAATCAGAAAATAAAAAGTGTTGAAGAGGTTGTGGAGAAATTGGAATTGTTTGGTAGGAATGGAAAATGGGAGAGCTGCTATGGAAAACAGTATGATGGTTCCTTAAAAATATAGAAATAGATTTACCATATGATCTAGTAATTCTACTTCTGGGTATATTCTCAAAAGGATTGAGAGCAGGGTCTCAAAGAGGCATTTGTGCACCCATGTTCATAGCAGCACTACTCATTATAGCTAAAATGTGGAAGCAAGTGTCCACTGATGGATGAAGGAGTAAACAGTGGTCCATGCTCACAATGGAGTATTACGTATTCAGCCTTTAAAAGGAGGGAGATTCTAGCACATACATTACAACATGAATGAATCTTAAGGAAATTATGCCAAGGAAATAAGCTAGTCACAAAAGACAAATACTGTAGGATTCTAATTATATGAGATATTTAGTATCTCAAAAATCATAGAGACAGAAAGTAAAATGGTGGTTGCCATAGGCTGGGCAGAGGGGGAACGGTGAGTTATTGTTTAGTGGAGACAGAGTTACAGTTTTGTGAAATGAAAAGTTCTGGAGATGGATGGTGGTGATGGCTGCACAACAATATGAATGTTAATACCACTGAATTGTACACTTAAAAATGGTTAAGATAGTAAATTTTACATTATGTGTATTTTACCACAACTTTTTAAAAATGGGGGAGGGAAGCTTACAAATTAGTAAGAAATCAGCTCCCGTAAAGAACATGGGGAAATCATAACCAGGAAAGTAACAACACTACAAACTGTCAGTGATCAAAAAATGTTGAACCACACGAAAATCAATGACACGCAGACAAACCAACAAGGTGCCCACTCTTCTCTGTGAAATTGGCAAATGAGGAAAAGACAGTGACACTGCCCATTGTGTCTCCCTGGTGATGAGCACCAGGGTCCTTCTCCACTTCTCTGGTGGGCATCTGACTCTGCTGTCCTGGAGCACCGCCCCTCCAAGCTGGGGTGCCCACCTCCCATGTGATCATTACAGCATCTACAGTGAGCTGCCATGAGGCTGAGCCACTGGTGTGGCCTGGGGCGTTGACATGTTTTATGTCCCCGTCGAGTCTGCACAGTCTGTGGAAAATGTTGCTTCATGATAAGGCCCAATGCCAACGTGTGCCCCTCAGGTGGGGACCAGGGCCCCAGGGCCTGTTCCTCCAGCTACCTCCCATGAACCCTGCTCCTTTGCTGTGCCCCACACCAGGCCCCACCCAGCTTTGCACAAATGTGCGAAAGGAGCCACAGGAGGAGCCGCCCCACTGAAGTGTGAGGCTGTGTTTAAAAGGAGAGAATCTAACTATTGGTGTTTTTCTTAATAATCACAAGAGCAGTATAAAGCGTGTTGCGGCTGCTGACGTGGTCTACCTACAGCTCGCGCACCTGGAGACCCCGAGCGGCCCCGGCAGGTAAAGGGCAGATGGATGCCCAAACCTTGCGGTACAGAAGAGAGTGCAGGCTGGGGAGGAGGGTGGGCGTGGCCATACCTTTTGCTGAGGCCCCAGGAAGCTCCTGGGGGCCCAGGGCCTTCTCCCTGGCACTGGCGGTTCCTTCCGTCCTGGCCCACCCTAGGGAGCTGTCTGAAGGCAGCTCTGCTGCCTACGGCTCCCCACGGCTCCCCATGACACCCAAGGGACTGCAGCTGGGCCCTGTACAACGGAGCCATCTGTGCTGTCGTGGGTGTGCACTGCCTGGTACAGGCGACCACACCTCACCCAACCAGGTGGCACAGTGGATGGAGCCCGACTTTGCCCCTGGACGTTGCTTTCCATGTGGCTTCCACTGCAGATGTGCCCAACTACCCCGACCAGCTCTGGTCTTCATAGGCCTCCCAGGTCACTTTCACCAGCACAGCTTCAAAGCGGCTGGAGTGGCCCAGTGGCCTATTGAGACCTGTGTCCTGCCGAGGGGACACACCTGGGCCCCGGGTGCCCAGCCCCTCCAGTCTGGCCAGGAGATTCCAGGCCCTCTCCCCAGCCCCCTTCTCCTGTGTCCCAGTGATGGGAGGAAGGCAGGCAGCTTCCTTCCGGGAGCCCCAGATGCCTATTGGCCTCTGGGCCTGGCTTCTTAAGCAAACGTGAGATGGCCTCCTGGCCTGACTCCTCTACTGGAAGGAAACAAAGGGGAAATCTGTGGCTCTCAAGCCTCCTTTTTGGGCATCCATCTAAAAGTGAAGATCCTCTCCTCGGGGTCAGCTGGGTAGATGGGGGAGGTGGGTGGGTGTGAGCATGGGAGCCGGAGCTCTTTCCCTGGGTACAGCGGCCATATTCCAGGTGGGTACTGAGCGGGATGGCTGGGTGATGCCCTGCTGTTTTGTGTGTTGTTATGGTGTTAGTAAGATCAGTAAGCCTCTCAGCAATTGACACCCCCACACCTTGCGGGTGCTGGGCTCCTGAGGCTCTGCTGGGCCCTGTGAGGAGTCCCGGCCAGGGTATAAAGGAGCCACCACAGGCGAGATCAGCAGTGTTCCCACCTCTCTCTGTGACAGCCACTCAACCCGCTGCTTAGTTTCCCCAGTAGACTTCGTGGGGGAGGTCGGGTGGAGGGTGTATGTGTGGGGGTACACCTCCAGCCTCAGAGGAATGGGGGGCAGGCTGAGCTGTTGCTGATTCCCAGGGTAGGGGGTATGTGATCTGTGCTCTCCCCCCACACCATACCCTCCCTCCGGGTGTCAGAGACGCCCCTCTTGTTGCCCCCAGGAACTCATTCTAGCCCCCACCACTCCTTCCAGAAGGAGGACAACCGTCTTCCTGGGGCCCAGGGGAGAGGGGCCAGTACCACTGGAGACTCTGTACCCAGTTCCACTTCAAAGGAGGGTTCACCCAGGGGGTGATTTGGGCCCTCCACCCTCCTCCAGGCCAGAGATGACACCAAACTTCCCAGGACCCGGCATGGGTCTGCCTAGATGCTGAGCCCTTCCAGCCCTTGGTGACTTGGGGTGGCAAGTTCCAGCAGAGAGCCAGAAGTGCTGCGTCTTAGCACTGAGCCCGGGGATAGGGAAGAAGCCCCCCACTGAGCCCCAGAAGAGGCCAGGAGGAGGCAGCACACAATTAACTGCGCCCCCTGGTCCCAGTGCCTGACGCACCAAAGACTTGGACGTGCAGAGCTTCGACCCAGGGCCAAGTGGTTGAAGTGGGGCCAGAGGGCGGGCGTGGGCCCCCAGACCCTGTCGGGAGATTCCTTACCGCGAGGAGAACCAGTCGGGGCGCCGGCCGAGGGGAGCCCCACCCTGGGTCCCCCGCGCTCCCGCATTGTCCTGTCTGTCCGGCAGGGCTTGCCAATCAGCAGGACTGATTGAGGACCCGGGGTCCAGGGCCGGACTACAGGTCCTCACGCGGGGGGTTCCTGGCCCGGGGCCGGAGGGGCGCTTACCTGACTTCCACGCGCGGGGCGCCCTTGCGGGACCGTCCGGAGGAGGCTCCGGGTCCAGACAGCGAGAGAGCGGGAGCCGAGTGGGCAGGAGGGAGGGGACCGCGGGAGGGGCCGCCTTATATCCACCCCGCCCCCTCCGAGCCCTCCCCACCCCTCCCCGGACGCGCGGCCACCGGGAGGCGCTGCGGCCCCGCGGATGGGCCGGTGGGGGTAGGAAGGGGAGGGAGGGGAGGGATGGAGGGGGAACCAGGAGGGCCCGGAGTGGGGGCTGCAGGCAATGGGCCCCCACAGGAGACACGGCGAACGTGGGGCGTTGCCACCTCTCCAGAAGCCGTCCAGGGCGAAGTCACAGCCGCTCCCCACTCGCCGGGCGCGTCCCCTCCCGGCCTGGGCGCTGAGGACGCCGCCCCGCCCGCGGGCCCTCGAGGGGGCGCCTCGACTCCCCCTAGAAGGATTGCCCTGGAGGCACTGCAAGGTCCGCCTGCGAGCAGCCCCTAGCTCAGTGTCCCCTGCCCAGTGTCCCCCCTGTGCCCGGCGCTGTGGGGCGCGGTCAGGGCGCGAGGGCCAGCTGGGAGGGGCGAGGGCTGCAGGCCAGGACAGCCCGAGCCTCAGGTGCTCTGGGAGGGGTGTGAGGGCCCCCTTCCTAGCAAGAAGCCCACAGATGCCTTTTTGGCTCTGGGCCTTGTGATGTCCCTACCTGAGCGGAGTTTCGGAGAGGGTGAGAGGGGGGTCCCCACTCCCAACCCTGGAGGGCAGCCTCCCAGGACCAGAGCTCCTCCTTGAGATGGAGTGCAGGCAGGCCTGGGGGCTAGGCCACAGCATTGCCATCCTTGGGGGTGCCAGACAGCCCAGTGGGGCTCCAGCCTCAGATGAGCAGCTTTGCAAATCTCTGGTTTAGTCCCCTGCCCCCAGGAGAAGAGAGACCCCAGAGCTTCCTGGTCCCCTGTGTGTGCCCCGGGAGGTCTCTGTGTGCATGCCCTCTGGTCTTCCCTACCACTTCTTTCCATCTGTGCCCTGACTCTGCACCTGCGTGCTGTCTCCTGGCCAGACAGTAAGGTGGCCGGGGGCAGGGGTCTGTGGAGGCAAGTGTGTGCTGAGTGAGCCAAGCAGCAGTGACTGGTCGAACAGACACTAGACAGGACACCCCTGCTCTGCCGTCCAAAGTCCTACAAGTTTGCCCTGGTCCCCTAGAGACTCCCACCTGCTCCCGGCCCCCAGAGACCCCTCAGGCTGGGCACCCATCAGCACCCACTCAGCCTCCAACAGCGCCCCTCCCCGGGCAGTGCCAGTGACCACTGTGCTCAGCCACAGTTCCTTTCCTGTGGGCCATGGGTGCCTGCAGCCAGGGGGCACTGGAGAGGGTGTGTGTGCACCTGTGAGTGCGAGCGTCTGTGTGTCTATGTGTACACGTGCACGAGTGTGCTGGCCCCGTGGTGACCAGAAGCAAAGCTCAGGTTCTGCTCCAGGAGCCTGCTAGCTGAGGCCCGTGTGCTGGCCTCTGTATCCACCTGCCTCCCTCTGGTCCGTGCTCCCCATGGGGCTGCTCCCTAGGGCCCCAACACAGGCCCATTCCTTTAGTTAGGGGTTACTTTGGCTACAGGTGCCCCCATCAGCCTGCCACTGCTTCTCCCCCACCCCAGCCCCCTGCCTGTCCTTCACAGCAGTCTTACCTGCACGCCCGTCATCTTCCACCCCTCCCGGACCCTTCATGGCTGTTGCCCCATAGATCTCCGATCACATCCTTCTCAGAGGTCCCCAGGGACACAAGGAGTGCAGGAGGGGGTCCTGATGGCCCACCACTGGCAGGAGGAGGGGCCACTGTCCTGGTTGGTACAAGGGGGCCCAATTGCTAGATTTCGCCAGGGGTGATCTGGGAAACCATCCCAGGGGAAGAGAGCACGTTGCAGGTACAGGGACTCAGGCATTTGGAGGGGATGGTGGTTTGGCTGCTGAGTGCACAATGGCCTTGCAGAGGGATAACAGGACCGAGCAGCTGACCAGTGAGAGGCTGAGTGATGACCAGAAGCCTCTTTGGTCTGAAGAGTAATCCCATCTGCCAGATGTGCTGTCCTTGTCACAGCAGATTAATAAGGCCCTTGGTGGGCGATCACATTCTTTTCCATCCTAATTAGAAGAGAGATCAGAACAGTTTGCCTTCACATGGGAGGGACAATAGTGCTCATTCACAGTTGGCCCCAGGGCTGAGCTAACGCCTGCTATGTCCTAATACAGTCCAGGCGACCTGGGCCACCTGGCCAACCCCCAGACACCAGACACATCTAACAGTGACGATCTCATGCTGACTGGGCAGGAGAGACCAGGGAGAGGAGCCATGTGTGCTGGAGGCCACAGGACACATGAGCCCCAAGATGGGGGTGACCCTGTATAAATCCAGAGTTCTGCACTCTGGAGTTCTTGGGAATCTGGTGGGTCGGGCGTGCCAGGTACTTTGGGGAAAGTAAAGGATTAATTGAGGCATCTTGCACCCACACTTCAAAGGAAGAAGCACTGGGCCTGGGGACCTTTTTGGGTTCTGAAGGCAACACAGTCCACTCTTAGGGATACTGCTCTGGCTCATACCTCAGGTGACATGGCGGCAGCCAGCTTAGAGGGGTCAGGAGCGGGGACATCTCTGCTATAGGAGGTGGCAGTGTGGGAAGAGGTGCCCTGTGGGGCTCAGCCAAACCCTGGGGTCTGCAGCAGGCCTGCATCCGCAGAGACCACTGCCTCTGCCCTTGGAGACACCAGGCTCTGGCTTGGAGCTGGACCGTCGAAGAGGCTGGGCACCTGCTCTGTGGCCTTGCTGGGAGGCTGCTGTGCCGTCCCTGCCTTCCATGGAGGATGCCGCTGTAACGGCTGCCAGCCCGTGGCCCTGTGCTGGGTTTCCATTTGCCTCTCCAGGGGGGGATGACAGCATCAGCCATACCACAGCTTCAGCTTCATGTCTCATGAAGAGCGTGCCCGCACCCGACACTGTGTGCAGCTCATGCACCTCTACCCTGTCCTACCATCCTGACTGTAGAGGAAATGGCTGAGAGCTCAATGACCTTCACAAGACCACACAGCCGGTACAGGGTTAGGTCCACGGCGAGGACCCGCCTTACATTCCCTCACATCTACGAGGCACAGGGGGACTGGAACCCTGATATTGTTGTCTGGGTTCAAGCAGCGGTGCGTCCACTCTTGGCCAGGGCGTGGGGGTGACCTCAAACCACAGCAATGACAGCAGTCCCACATTTCCGTGAAAACCAACAGGGCCACCCGCTGAAGCTTTTCAAGATAGCCCTGGAGGGACTGGACTCCCGCCTTACTGTCTCTTTACTGTCACTTGTCTATCCCAGGTTTCTTTTCCTTGATGTGCCAAGTGGCCAGCTCATTCTGAGGGTTTTAAATTGCAGATGGGCTTCTGCTTTCTCCTCCTCAGGCCCATCTCAGCATCCCCGTTTGCCGGGCCCACAATCACCTCCGTACCCCCACTGTCCCCTGTTCCTGCAGGCAGAGGCAGGACAGCTCAGGACCCTGAGGGGCAGACAGATGGAGGGGCACCCAGGTCAGCCCTGCCTCCACCAGGCGTCCCTCCTAGTGGGCACTGGCAGGCTTTGAGTGGGCTGACATCTTGTGACAGGCCCCCCAGAGGTGGGCTACCCAATGCCCAGCACCCCACATGTTTCCACTGCTCCCAGTTTCCAGCAAGGTCACATGCCTATGACTTTCCACTACTGTTGAATCTATGTTGACGGTGAGCAGGTGAGTAATACAGATATGCCTTTAGGTTTCTGGCACTAACCGATACCTCGAGGAAGACACATGCAAGCCACCAGGGATGGAGCATTGTGTTGGGCCTGCTGGCCAGGGAGAACTGAGTCACGCCACTTCCGCTGCCTACATGTTCTCTGGCGAGGGATGCCCGAAGTGCTTCTGTGTGGATGAGTCCTCCACGGCTTTCTTGTGCTCAGCACACCTTGTGGGACCATTCTGCATAGTGGGGCGTTGCCTTAGAAATGCATTTAAGAAGACATTTCCGAAGATGACTGTGCACTCACATTTTCCTTTGCTCTTTCGTGGGGTTGACAATAATTTTCTCCTCCCCCACCCCAATGGTTCTCAACTTTCTGCAGGGACAATTCAGAAATGACAAAACCCACCATTAACGGGCAATGGGCTGCGTGTCACAGTGCATGTTCTAAGTCGGCGGTAGAGCAGCAGCCTTTGTTTTTTTTTAAGCCAAAACTAAATCACCAGTCTCAACAGTCTTACCTGGTCTTGGGTGGCAGGACGCTTGTGTTTTGGTCTTCTGATTTGTGACGCAGCTACATACTGTGAGATGGTTCACATCTCCAGTAGCAGCTGGGACAAGGGTCGGGCACCTGGGGAGGGGCCCTCATGGGTCGGGTGAAGGCACCTGGTGACAGAAAGGTTGACAGACTCATGCTGGTCGGCAAGAGCTTCCCCTCGATGGAAAGGAGCCATGTGCGCCTAGAGGACTCCGTTCAGCTTGGCGAGGCTCCCGCACGTCAGCCTTGGAGACACAGGCCGAAAGTGAAGCCAGCCTGAGGAGAGCAGCACCCCATCGTGGTGCCGTAGAGCTCCGTGCACACAGCTGGTCTGACTGGACCCTGTGTCACGATAGTCTTACAAGAGACGGATGCTCACGGGGAGGGCTGCTGGGGGAAAAAAAGCTCAGGTCTCTGAACTTCTTTCCCACCACCATCTCTGAGTGGATCTAAACTACCAGCAGTTAGGTTACAAAGTTTCCAAGTATTTATGCCTCACGAGAAGCTTCTCTTAACCAGCCGTGCTGTGCTAAACCGGAAGCATCACCAGCCCATTCATGCAGGTCATTTCTCCGCTGGCTCAGGAAGACCACAAGGACAAATGCTCCAGGGGCTGGCCTGACCCGTGGGGTGTGAGAGTGCCAAGTGACCACACCATGGGACTGCTCACTGGGGTCTGCCCCAGGCACAGGGTCAGCAAGCCCTGGAGTCTAAGCAAAACTTTGCCTTACGTGCATTTTCCTGGGAAGAGAGCCCACAGATCTCACTAAGTTCCCAAAGGTACATGTGACTCTAAAGGCAGAGCACATTTTCAACGAACTGGGACACAGAAATACACAAGAACCATAGTGAACTAAATTTAATCTTCCTTTGGTGTCTTAGGAGGTGGGTCCAAGCCATGCCATCAACACCACCATCAGCACCCACTGTCACTCCTAGCACCACCGTCACCACCAGATTGATCACAATCATTACTTGGAACACTTTCCTGTTTCTCCATAACAAACCATCCTAACACTTAATGGCTTAAAACAACCATTTTATTGCTCCGGTGGGTTGGCACTTTGGGCTAGGCTCAGCTGGGCAGCCACCTGGTGGCTCACCTGAGTGCAGTCAGCTGGAGGATTGGAGGGGTTGGCTGATCTCGGATGGCATTGCTGTAGGTTTTGTAGGGCTGACTATTGGCCAGGGTCTTGGTCCTCTGACCTGTTGCTTCTCTAGAAGGATAATCCGGACCAGCTTTCGTGGTGGCAGCATTACAACCAGATGAGAGCAGTGCAGAAATTTTTGAGGTGCAGACTCAGAATTCCTGCCACATGACATTGCCACATTTGGTTGGTCAAAGCAAGACACAAGGCCAGCCCCAACTCAAGGAATAGAGAACTCACTGCCGCTCTTGGTGGGCTGTGACCATAGAGGGTCTCTACGACCCCCATCATAGCCTCCATCAATCACCTTCATCTGTCCTCACCACCCTTTCCCCCAGGCAGGCTCTGGCTCTTTCAGGGACTTGGGTCTTGGAAAGATATGGTCTCTGTTCTCAAAGGTGATGATACAAGACACATTCATGATGGATAAATAATGGTGTCGGGGTGCTCATGACATATACCTCAGTTATACTCATAAACTCTCCAGGGAGAAAGAGGGTCTGGGGTTCTCCTATCTTGGGGCAGGAGGTGGGGCCTCTGTCTGATGCAGGAGAGCAGTGTGCCCACCTGCAGGAGTGTCCTCTGTGTCAGCTGTGTTTAGTTACTACTCTTTGCCTTTTCAATTTTTATTACTTTTTAAATTTTACTAATGGTTGATATTAAACTTTTATAATATTATTTATTTATTTTGGAGCAGACAACACATGCTCATTGCACAAAATTCAGAAAGTGCAACAGGGCATGGGGTGAAAAGGCAGCCTCCCTCCCAGCCCTTCCTGTAAGGCCTGACAGGGAGAATCACTTCCAAACTCAGTCGCGTGGCCTCTGCCCCTGTTGGCAGGAGTCATTAGCTTCTCATCACAGTTCTCCACATACAGCATGGCAGCTTGACTCCCCCAGAGTGGGGGCTAAGAGAAAGGGATGGAGACATAGAGATACAAAGAGAAAGCCAGAGAGAGAGAGAAAGGGAGGGAGGGAGAGGTCTAGCAGGAGAAAAGCCAACATCTTTTTGTAACCTAATCTCAGGATTGACATCTGCTGGCTCCAATAAGTTTCAGGTGCTGATAGAGCCTCATGAGGTATGCGAGTTGGGTGAGTCAGCAGGGCGGAGCTGTGGAGCTCACCAGGCCAATCAGATTCAGATTTGGCCATAAATGTTGGGGGAGGGCTCAACACAGGAAAGATGGCGTCTTCCTGCTGGCTGCGTGGGAGCAGAGCCCTAGTCAGGCAAAATGGGGACTGTCCCTACAGTCCTCACCCTGAATTACACAGTCGGTCTGCCCCCTGTTTGTCTCCAATGCCCTGAGAGTCACTGTCCGTCTGCTGGAGCCCAAGGTGAGTGCCTGCGAGCCAGTGCATCTGTGCGTGGGCCGTTTGCTAGGACGCCGAGGTTTCCTGCTGCCTTCCATCCCACCCAGATGGTCAGAATGCCCAGTCGTGCGGGACACCCTGCTCACTGCGCCATGTGTCGTGCGGGGCGGCCTGCGAGGTCTCTGCTCCCGCTCCCCACATAAGAAAGCAGGATATGGCTAGGCCAAAAAGGAACACCCACGGAGCCATGGGTAGGGAGTCATACCACTATAGTTTCACTGGCGGCTGGGTTGGAGACACGGAAAACAGGAGCCACACTTTCCGCAACCCTCACTGCTCCGCTAGCAGGCTCAGCCACCAACTTCTTGCTAGCCCCCCCATCTTCTGCTAGCATAACCATGGCAGTTATATTAGTGGCCAGTGGCTCACTGGTTACAGCTAACGGCCAACTAGGCACAGCTGATGGCCAGCCAATCACAGTTGATGGCCATTTACTACCTAAGCCAGCACCTTTCTATGTGAAAATGAGAGCCTGGAAACTGCACTCCTGGCTCTGTCCCCACAAGCACCCCTACAGGCTCTCACCTCACAATCTATGCGACAAGCGTTTTCTGCGAGGGGCCCTGTGCGAGGAGCCTGGAGGTGAATGCTATTTCCTGGACACAGCCAGGCTCTCTGGGCACAGCCAGGTTTTTTCAGGGCACCACCAGTCCTTCTGGGCACAGCCAGACTTCTTGGGCTTCTTAGGGTACTACCAGTCTCCCCGGACACAGCCAGAGTTTCTTAAGGCACCACCAGTACTTCTGGGCACAGCCAGACTTCCTGAACTCAGCCAGGGCTCTCAGGGCACTGCCACTCTCTCTGGGCACAGCCAGACTTCCTGGACTCCGCCAGGGCTCTCAGGGAACTGACACTCTCTCTGAGCCTCTCAGGGCACCGTGCTGGAACAACAGCGGCTCACATCAAGGTGCTTACATATTATCAATGGTGGCTGGTCAAGACACAAAAGCAAACATCCGCCAGTTCCACTACATGGTGGTATGTTCCCAAACAGTCAAGTGGTCCATTAAATTAGGGATGGAAGGCAATTCCCCATAGTCCATAGTTATTCGCCAGGGCTGTCCTGGGGGTGAGGGATGACCTTGACCTCACCCTCATCTCCCAAGGAGGACTCAGCAAGCATTTCCTCCTGGGACTACAAGTCCTGCATCTGAGCTGCCTCAGCAAGCACTTCCCAGCCCACAGGGCCTCAACGACCTTCGCTTTCTCAGGCCTATGCTGGTTGGGGAACCATCCATGTCTTCCCACCCCTCCATGAGGATCCAGCTCTCAGGCAACTGCTCCTCCTGGTCTTCCTGAGACTGAGTGTTCATACGCACAAACTGTTCCACTGCCCTTTGGAGAGCTTTGGCCAACACCTATCCTGCTCGCTGCGCCATTTGTCATGCAGGGTGGCCTGCTGGGTCTCTGCTCCTGCTCCCCACATAAGAACACAGGACATGGTGAGGCCAAAAAGGAACACCCATGGAGCCATAGGTAGGGGAGTCATATCACTATGGTCTCACTGACGGCTGGGTTGGAGACACAGGAAGCAGGAGCCACACTGTTCACAACCTTCACTGCACCGCCTACTAGCTCAGCCACCATCTTCTTGCTAGCCCCCATTTTCTGCTAGCGTAGCCACAGCAGTTATATTAGTGGCCAATGGCTCACTGGTTACAGTTGACGGCCAACTAGCCACAGCTGACAGCCATCTACTACCTGAGCCAGCACCTTTCTATGTGAGGCCGAGAGCCTGGAAACTGCTCTCTGGGGCTCTGTCCCCACACCCACTGTTGTTCACAGCCAGATGTTGGGGGAGAACCCTCTTCCCGGCACCATACTCCAGGCTGAGGAGCCCAGTGTGGGACTGGGGTCCCTCACTCCTCCGTGAGGAACCTCTGTTGTCAAGATATTTCTCCTGATTTTCAACCGCTATATGTGGTTATGGGACCAGCCCATTTCGTGTCTCCGCCTCTCCTACCTGTCTCGACGTGGCTTCTTCTTTATACCTTTAGTTATAAAACTTCTGTTAGGCCGGACTGCAGACGGCTCTTCAGGTGACAGTTCTATAATCTAGTTGTAAGTTTGATGATGTTTCACAGGCTGAGGCGAGCACAGGGTGTCCACTACACCATCTTGGGTCTTTCATGACATTATTAGGTTGAGAAAGTCACCTTCAATACCGAGTTTTCTTAGGGTACTTTCATAGACGGCTGTGGTGTTTTGTCAAATATATTTCCTGCATTTATTGAGGAGATCAAATGTTTCATCTCCTTTGTTCTGCTAGTGTGGTGAATTATATTGTTTGATTTTTAAAAAACCTTAAACCAAAATTGCGTTTTGGGGATAAACCCATTTGATGATGATGTATTATCTTTTTTAAAAATTGGTAGATTCAATGTACTAATATTTTGTTAAGGATTTTTGTGTCTATATTCATGAGGGTTTTTGTGCTTTTTTTTTTTTAAATATCTTTGTCTGGTTTTGGTCTTGGGGTGGTGCTGGCCTCATAAATGAGTTATGAAATATTCCCTTCTCTATATTTTAAAAGAGTTTACATAGGGTTGGTTTTACTTCTTTCTTAAATGTTTGATAGAATTCTCCAGTGAAGGCCTCTCATATAATGAATTCAATTTCTTCAATATTTATTAAAGAAATATTTATTAAAGAGTTTACAAAATTTGTATATTTTAAGAAATCTGTCAGCCGTGGCTCTCCTATCCCGTGTGAGGGGGCTCCGCTGACAGAATTAGTGAATGACCGGCGAGGATGAGGGGACATCCCATTCTGTACGCTGCTGGAGGAAACGGGATCATGAACCTGATCAGTTTGCCCTGATGTAACTACACAGTCCGCCCTCGAGGCCGGGCTACTCCTGCTCTCCCTGCCCTCCTGGGCGGGGGCACTGCTGGCCACACAGGACCCACGACAGTGCCTCGGGGAAACTTCTCTGTACTGCTCCACATGTGGCACCAACTGCAGACCCCTGTCAGTGGCCGTCTCCACGGCTGTGCCAGAATCAGGGCTCTGTGTGCCATTTCCTGGCCTGGGCATCCCAGCTGCCTGTCCTGCAAGGTGCTGAGGCGGCCCAGGCCAGGGAGTGCCAGCAGCCTGGGCACCAGAGATGCTGTGACTAGTGAGCCCGCCAGCCCCACCACAGCACAGGCCCCGAGGCAGGGCTCCCCTCCCCCACCCTTGCTCTGGGCCCACCACTCGGTTCCTAGGATTGGTGATGAGGTCTTCTGTGGAGCCTGGGGGAAGAGTCACACTGCTGGGAGAGTGACAGGTCACAGTCCTTTCCTGAGAACCAGCTGAATGGACCACAGCGATTGCTGTAATGACACACTTTTCAGCCCTGGGCCATTGAGCTGCATTAGTCACTCAAAGAAAACGTGGTGAAGGTGCTGGAGGCCAGGTGATGTCACAGCTAATTTATCAGGAAGGAATCTGGCATTTGTGAGTTACTGTGGAAACATACAGCCCAGTTTTCTGCAGAATAGGCCTCCCTGTGGAGGCAGTGAGGGGAAGACAAGTGGCTTGTGCCTTTGCGTCTCATCCTGGTGAGGTCACTCTGTGGGAGCCATGGGGGGGGTCTGCACTGGCTCACCACCCCCACGGCCTCCCGTCCTGGTGCCCAGCTCAGCATGCAGCCGGAGTCTGTGGTAGCAGAGTTCTAAGGCGGCCCCTGGGGCCGGGTCTGTGACTGCCATGCCCATTTGTAGGTGCTGTTCAGGTGGCCAAGGGGTTGGCCTTAGGATGGGAGACACCTGGGTGGGCTGACCTGACCACACAGTCCTGGGGGCTCATCTCTGTTATGATGGAGTCAGGAGCCACGGAAAAAGCTAAGGGAGCCCCGGCCAGGAGACCTAATCCTCCAGCTGCAAGGGGCTGAGTTTGGGTGACGACCCAAATGAGCTTGGAAGAGGGTTCTCAGGGCTTCCAGTGGGACCCCAGCCCAGCTGTCGCCTTGATGTCAGCAGCTGGGGACCGAGTCCCCAGACTTCTCACCTGCATACTGTGGGGTGAGTGGGTACCACTCAAGATGCAGTTTATGGAAAACTGATTCACTCTGGGGTGCTCTGCCATGCCCAGAGCTCCTTGCAAGGCTAGCAGCCTCTCACATCTGCCCTGCCCACGGAGCCGTCCTGTATGACCCCGCTGGACAGCACCTCGGGGACCACACCCACTTGCGAGCTCCCAGTGAGAAGCTCACGTTCCAAACAGGACACACAAATGCCAACAGACACATGAAAATGTGCTCAGCATCACTCATCATCAGGGAAAGGCAATCAAAACCACGATGGGATGTCACTTCACACCTGTCAGAATGGCATCACCAATAAATCAACAAACAACAAGTGCCGGCGAGGATGTGGAGAAAAGGGACCCCTCGTGCTGTGTTGGTGGGACAGCAAGTTGGTGCACCCACTGGGGAAAACAGTATGGAGGGTCCTCAAAAAATCAAAGATAGAACTACCTTACGACCCAGCAATGCCATTTCTGGGTATTTGTCTGAAGAAAACGAAAACACTAACTCGAAAAGATGTCTGCACCCCTCTGGTTACTGTAGCGTTCTTTACAGCAGCCAAGATGTGGAAGCAACCTGGGTGTCCACCGACGGATGACTGGACAAAGCAGACGTAAGACACACATACAATGGAAGGTCCTTCAGCCATGAAACAGGATGAAATCTTGACATTTGTGACAACATGGATGGACCCTTTGAGGGTATTATGCTAAGTGAAATAAGCCAGATGGAGAATACAAATACTGTTTAATCTCGCTTATATGTGGAATCTAAATAACAGAAACAAAACAAAACAACTGAGCTTATGGATACAGAAAACGGAGTGGTGGTCACCAGAGGTGGGGGGAGGGTATGTGAAACAGGTCAGGAGGGTCAAAAGGTACAAATCTCCAGTTATAAAATAAATAAGTCATGGGAACATAATTTATAGCATGGTGAATGCATTGTGTATTTGAAAGTTGCTAAGACAGCAGATCTTAAAAGTTCTTTTTAGTAACTGTGTGTGGTGATGCCCCGGAGACCTGTGGTAACCGTTTCACAATCTACACTAATATCAAATCATGACATTGTCCACCTGAAGCTAGTATGTTACATGCGTATGTTACATGCGTATGTCAATTCTACTTCAGTATATGAGAATAACAGTAGTAGCAGAGCTTCTCGCGGTCAGTGGGTTCTAGAGCTGGGAAGCCAGAGGTCAGGTGGGTGTGGCAGAGCCATCCACCAGGGCCATCCTCCAGGGACAGTAAGCAGGTAAACAAGGTTGCAGGAGATAAAGGTGCTGGGACTGATGGGGCAAGTCTGGGGACAGCTGGTATGTGTCCTCCATCAGGGATGCAGCATAGGGCACAGCCTGTGTACAGGTCCCATGGTGCACACACCTCCCATGGTGCACATACCTCCCATGGTGCACATACCTCCCTATGGTGCTCACCTCTCATGGTGCACATACCTCCCTATGGTGCTCACACCTCCCATGGTGCACATACCTCCCTATGGTGCTCACACCTCCCATGGTGCACACACCTCCCTATGGTGCTCACACCTCCCATGGTGCACACACCTCCCATGGTGCACACACCTCCCTATGGTGCACACACCTCCCATGGTGCACATACCTCCCTATGGTGCTCACACCTCCCATGGTGCACACACCTCCCATGGTGCACACACCTCCCTATGGTGCACACACCTCCCATGGTGCACATACCTCCCTATGGTGCTCACACCTCCCATGGTGCACACACCTCCCTATGGTGCTCACATCTCCCATGGTGCACACACCTCCCTATGGTGCTCACACCTCCCATGGTGCACACACCTCCCTATGGTGCTCACACCTCCCATGGTGCACATACCTCCCTATGGTGCTCACACCTCCCATGGTGCACACACCTCCCTATGGTGCTCACACCTCCCATGGTGCACATACCTCCCTATGGTGCTCACACCTCCCATGGTGCACACACCTCCCATGGTGCACATACCTCCCATGGTGCACATACCTCCCTATGGTGCTCACACCTCCCATGGTGCACATACCTCCCTATGGTGCTCACACCTCCCATGGTGCACACACCTCCCCATGGTGCTCACACCTCCCATGGTGCTCACACCTCCCTATGGTGCTCACACCTCCCATGGTGCACATACCTCCCTATGGTGCTCACACCTCCCATGGTGCACACACGTCCCTATGGTGCTCACACCTCCCATGGTGCACACACCTCCCATGGTGCACACACCTCCCTATGGTGCACACACCTCCCATGGTGCACACACCTCCCATGGTGCACACACCTCCCCATGGTGCTCACACCTCCCATGGTGCACATACCTCCCTATGGTGCTCACACCTCCCATGGTGCACACACCTCCCTATGGTGCTCACACCTCCCATGGTGCACACACCTCCCATTGTGCATATACCTCCCTATGGTGCACACACCTCCCATGGTGCACACTCCTCCCATGGTGCACACTCCTCCCATGGTGCTCACACCTCGCCATGGTGCTCACACCTCCCATGGTGCACACAGCCCATGGTGCTCACACCTCCCATGGTGCACACACCTACCTATGGTGCACACACCTCCCATGGTGCACATACCTCCCTATGGTGCTCACACCTCCCATGGTGCACACACCTCCCTATGGTGCTCACACCTCCCATGGTGCACACACCTCCCTGTGGTGCACATACCTCCCTGTGGTGCACACACCTCCCATGGTGCACACACCTCCCATGGTGCTCACACCTCCCATGGTGCACACACCTCGCCATGGTGCTCACACCTCCCATGGTGCTCACACCTCCCATGGTGCACACACCTCCCTATGGTGCACACACCTCCCATGGTGCACACACCTCCCTATGGTGCACACACCTCCCATGTTGCACACACCCCATGGTGCTCACAACTCCCATGGTACACACACCTCGCCATGGTGCTCACATCTCCCATGGTGCACACACCTCCCCATGGTGCACACACCTCCCCATGGTGCACATATCTCCCATGGTGCTCACACCTCCCCATGGTGCACACACCTCCCCATGGTGCACATACCTCCCCATGGTGCACACACCTCCCTATGGTACACACACCTCCCATGGTGCTCACACCTCCCTATGGTGCACACAACTCCCCATGGTGCACACACCTCCCATGGTGCACACACCTCCCATGGTGCTCACAACTCCCATGGTGCACACACCTCGCCATGGTGCTCACATTTCCGATGGTGCACACACCTCCCCATGGTGCTCACATCTCCCATGGTGCACACACCTACCATGGTGCTCATACCTCCCGATAGTGTACACACTCCATGGTACTGACACCTCCCATGGTCACACAGCCCCCATTGTATCGCCACAGAGCAGGGGCTGATTTGCTGTGAGCATGAAGGCTGCTTTTCAACAGAGGATAAGGGAGAGTCTTGTCTACCTGGTGCTCGTCTCATCCCCATGGGAGACAGCTTGTCTCTGTTGCATTTTCCCAAAGCAGCATCCCTGGAGAGAAACCCAGGGCATGGTGTCCTGAGGCATGGTGGCATGTCCGGGGCATGGTGGTCGGAGTCCTGAGTGGTCACTTCAGTGTGCTGGGGTCTTATGGCCTCACAGGTGTGAGGAGCTGGTAGAATGTGCTGTGTGTATGTATGTATGTATAGTATGTATATATAAGCATGCAATGTATGTGTGTATGTGTATATGCACATAGTGTGTGTTTGTATGTGTATGTATTTGTGCATGCCCACACACTCACACACGTGCACACACGTGTACGTGTACACCTACATGTGTGCACATGTGTAGACATGTACATGCATGTGAGTGTGCCTCTGTGTTAGCGTGTGTATGTGCACACATGTTGGTGCACTGTGTAAGTGTGCATACACACATGTGTACGCATGTGCCCATCTCTGTGTATTGTGCACGTATGTAGGTGCACACATGCAGCCAGGTGCTCTTGGTGGGGATGAGGAACTGTGCTGACCACTCTCTGAGTCAGGGAGGACATGCATGAGCGCAGAGCATTCTGGAACACCCCAGCTGGATGAGATCAGCTGTGTGGCCCACACATGTCAGCCAGACCGTGCCAGGAGATCACAGGAAGTAAACCCCCTTGTTATAAAGCCTGTGTGGGGGAGGGAGGCGCCAGCTTCTTCTGAGTCACGCATGGGGTCTGTTTCCAATTACATGTCCCGCTGGCAAAGAGAGGTCCGTGGGAGGGTGGTGAGCCACGCACAGCCTTGTGAACCCCTTAGGCTCTGGCACTCTGGGCTACTGGGAGCTCCTGAATGGGGCCCATTCAACAGCGGCTACGTGTCAGCACTTACAACCCCCATCTGGGACCACTTGGCCTGGATCCTTATTTGTTACTTCTTAAAAATTTTGTAATTCATTTATTATTAGTGAAGCAGAAATTTTTTCATATGTATGACCATCTATATTTAATTTTTGTGACTAGCACATGTATGTGCTGTGCTTTTTCTTACTGTTTTATAGGAGGTGGTTTTTGGCAATTGAATGAATACTTTTATTACATTTTTCAGGCTTTTCTTTTTGGGTTTCAATTCTTTTGATATTTTAAGTCATTATTATAAAAAGCGTTTTTTGTCCGAATCCTTGGGTTTTGTGGACAGGTGGGCAGGGAAGCTCAGTGGACCTGGGGTCCCTCCCGAGAGCTCGTCCCGCCCAGTGGGGCCTGGCCCTCCCTTAGGCACCCTGTGGCTGGCCCTTTGGAGTCCACACTCAGCGGAGACAAGTCACCATGTTCTTTGTTTCACTGTAACTCAGCTCAGTGGATAGTCACTCTGTGTCCCTGGGACCATGGCTGTTCCGTCTCCGTTATGGGGAACTTTCTGACTCTTCCCTAGAGAATCTAGGATGCCTCTGTGGTGTAAGGCGTGGGTGAGGGCAATGAGGGCCTCTGCCCGGGCTGGAGCCAGGAGCACCCACTGCCCAGGAGAGTTCTCAGTGCCTCCATCCTGGGCTGCAGCGGTCTCATCGCATTCTCTGGTCAGGCCCCTTAAGGATTGGGGGTGTCCCCTGTAGGGTAAGGGAATTCCAGGAGGCTGCAGGCTGCGTGGTCCTCATCCCGGAGGTCACTCTCCCTGCCAAGGTCACCTTCCCCAGGTGGGTCTTTCCAGAACCTTCCACCCTACCTAAGATGCTTCTAGCCCCCTCAGGGACTAAGATTTTGAAACATGAAACTCGGAACAGGCCCATGTTTGCTGCTTTCTGTGTTAGCTGGGATCAGGAGGGCTGGGAGGTGCACAGAGAAGCCATCGGTGACTTTCCAGGACAGTGCCGTGGACCTCACAAGGCAGTCTGGTGGCTACCAGAGTCGTCAGTGAGGAGGAAGGCTCAGGGCCGTGATCTGGCACAGGAATAATCCAGAAGGAGGCCGAGGGCTGTGCCTGGTACTGGCTCCGCGCTTCCAGGCTGTGGGACCGTGACAGGGGTGTGTCAGCGTTCTCACCAGAAACGGAACCAGTGGGGTCTAAGTGCCTAAGTGTGTACGGATCTATAGGACGTATTTACATCTCTCTCTGTATAGGTACGAGGCTGACAATTAAGTTCATGAACATGTTGCACCAATGTTGCTAACCTTTTTTGATATCAGACAGATTATTCATTATGAGTTTGTACCAACTGGACTAACAGTTAACCAGGTTTACTATTTGGAAGTGCTGAAAAGGCTGCGTGAAAAAGTTAGACGACCTGAACTTTTCGCCAATAGCTCATGGCTCTTGCATCACGACAATGCACCAGCTCACACGGCACTGTCTGTGAGGGAGTTTTTAGCCAGTAAACAGATAACTGTATTGGAACACCCTCCCTACTCACCTGATCTGGCCCCTAATGGCTTCTTTCTTCACCCAAAGATAAAGGAAATATTCAAAGGAAGACATTTTGATGACATTCAGGACATCAAGGGTAATACGATGACAGCTCTGATGGCCATTCTAGAAAAAGAGTTCCAAAATTGCTTTGAAGGGTGGACTAGGCACTGGTGTTGGTGCATAACTTCCCAAGGGGAATACTTTGAAGGTGACCATGGTGATATTCAGGAATGAGGTATGTAGCACTTTTCCTAGGGTGAGTTTGCGAACTTAATTGTCAAAACTTCTTATATATAAGGAGATTTACTATAAGAAATTGGCTTATGTGTCGTAGAGGCCAAGAGGTCCCATACTCTGACATCTGCAGGCTGGGGACCCATCTTCCTTTCTTCAAATATCCTGTGTCACGTGCACTTACAGTGCTGAGCCCCTATGTCCCCCATCCATCCCTTGAGCCACTGCTGTTATAAATTTTAGTTACACTACACCCAAAGGACACTGTTGTTATTTTTGCTTTAAACAGTCAATTATCTTATAAGTTTATACTTACCCACCGTTCTCAGAATTATTTTACATAGATCTGGATTTCCATCTGGCCTAATTTCCCTTGCTTCTCAAGAACCTCCGTTATCATTTCTTGTAGGTGCCGTTCTGTGAGTGAAGGGTTCTCTCAGCTCTTGTTTGTTTGAAATGTCTTTATTCTGCTTTCATTGTTGAAGATGAGTTTGCTGACGACTGAAGTCTGGGTTAGTGGGCTTTCCCTGTCAGTGCTCTAGCTACGTGGCCCTACTGTGTGTGGCTTGCATGGCTGTTGTAAGAAGCCATTTCCTGCCTGTAACGTGCCTCCCAGCCTCCATGCAGGACCGGTCTCTTCCCAGGACTGCTTTAGATTTCTCTTTCCACCACTCTTAAGACAGTTTCACGATCATATGGCCTAGTGTTTAGTTTCTTTCTGCTGTTTGGTGTTTGTTGAGTTTCTTGTGCCCGTAGCTTCCTAGTTCTCCTCAACTTTGAAAAAGCTCATCTAGTGTTCTCCTGACGCCATTCTCCCAGGGTCCTCACTGCAACCACGTCTCATCAGCTGACCTTGTCCCTTAGCTCTCTGATACTCTGGTCTTATTTTATTACTCTTTCCCTCTGCGGGCAGTTTCCATTGCTTATTCTTCTGTTCAGTGATCTTTCCATCTCTGGTGCCTAATGTATTTTTTATTCTTTATTGTCTCCGATGTTGCGTATTTTTGCCTCCAGCCATGCCATTTGGGTCTTTCTTAGGTAACTTCTCTCCTGTCCTCATGCTCATGAACAGGTGGACATTTTGCTTGTAAAAGGCCCTGTGACGAGGCCCCAGGGCTCCTCGTTCTGATCCCAGGTCCCCTGAGAGTAACTGGAGCAGCTCAGGTTTCAGGGGCTCGTGCATAGGCTGCTGTAGGACTCTCAGCGCCGCGCTTGCCTCTGTCTTTCCTGGCCCACCTCCAGGTACCTGTCCTCTCACACTCATGACTCCGTGGGCCTTTACCACCATACCTGGCTGGGGCCATGCCCGTTCCGATCCAAGCCTGCTGTCCCAGGTGCCAGGCCCGCAGTGTCCCTGGTTAATGGGAGGCAGTGCAGAGGTATGTCGTCCCACGCAGGGAACAGATGCACTCTTCTCAGTGCCTCAGGCCCCAGGAGGGAGTCACAGTGAGGACAGAGGGTTGGGGATATGTGACAGGGCAGTTGACCTTTTGTTGGATCACAGAGCCCAGTCTGTGGCCTGGTCTGCCTGCACAGCCTTGGCATCTTCTTACACCCAAACCTATGCCCCTTAGTAAAATGCAAGCTTATGCAGTCCTCAGGGTGTTAACTTTCCACCGATAGTTGTGTCTTCAAGAGGAGGGATAAGCCAACCTAAGGAGATGTGACCACACGCGGCTCATTTGAAAGGTATGGAGACTCTACTTTCAAAGAAGTTGGCGGTTAGTGAGCAAGCCGTCGGCACAGACACAGCAACGCCAGGGGCTTCCGGGTGCACTGGGGCTCGCAGAGCGGCCAGGGGAAGCCAGTGCTCGGCACTTTCACAAGCCGATCCTGAGCAGGTTCTGGGCCAGACCCCATGCTGGGCCTTGCAGACGGTTCAGGGAACAGTGCGCACTTGGCTCCTGCTGGCTAAGCTCACCTGTAACTTCTGGACCTTGTGGTCCCCACTGCCTGGCCTAAGGATGCCGTGCTTTATTAGCCACCTCCATGAGTGCCTTTGGTTGCAATGATCGTCTTGCCAGCCATTGAGATAGTGGCAGCGTGGCCCTGGTTGTTAGGGGCTGCCATCTGGCCTGTTATTTGGGGCCCTTGGGACCCCATGGATATGAGCACATCCAGCTCTTTGACCATACTTCCGAGCCTGGCCTGCAGATGGGAGCCACCGCTGAGCTTCTGAGGGACGCGAGCACCCCTCCCATCAGCGTTTGTGACGGCCTTGGTGGGCGTCGTGTCTTCAGGCCATCCTGTGAAGCATAATCCTCTGGGTAAATTTGTTTCTCACAGGTTCAGGTTAACAGTTCTAAAACTGCTTTGCATGTACATTAGGGCTGAATAAATACATAAGTGGAAGCTGAGGTGGGAGCCAGTTTCTTGCTGTCGAAATGGGAGTCATAGATAAGTAAGAGAGGAAGGCTGGAGTGAACCTTAGGAAGAGACTCAAACATGTTGAGGGCTATCGGGCCCAGGGCCTGGGCTGACACTAACCATTTGGTGAATTACTCAGAGACCTGACGTGTTGTCATGGCCCCTGCTGAGTGGGGCTCCCCAGAGCCAGGTAGGACGGGTAGAGCACCTCAGGCATGGCATGTGACCACTGGTTTGGCCCTGCATTCTTTTCTATTCCAGTGAGAAAGCCTATCAGAGACAGTGTGTAATCCTGTGACATGGACTAAAATGTCCACTGACAGTTTTGCCTCAGGTTCTGGGAACGCTTATGTCTTCTGTCACAATATAGTCCAAAGAAAGCCGGACTGCCTGGACATCCCATGGACGCTGATACTGGCCAGTTACATTGATGACCTCACGCTGACCAGGCAGGATGAGAGACAGGGTTCTGGGTCAGGCCCTTGCCACCTCCAGCACAGAACCACGTGCACGTGGACACATAGCTCCTGAATGTTAACGGCCTTGATGTGACAGAAGAGTTGACCAGGGGATAACAAGTGACCTTGTGTCTGACAGTCCCCTTGCTGAGCTACACTTGTTGGACTCACCATGTCCTAAGGCCATGTGGGTCCAGCACTAGTCTTTCAAAAGACGGTCAAGAGGCTATGCATCAGCTGCAAAAGCAGGTGCCCTGACCACCGTCTCACCACACCAGCGCTTTTCCCCAGCTCACACCTATGACTCTGTGTGTGCGTGGCTCTGTATGACCAGATGAAGAAGGAAGAAAAGGTCTGAGCTGGGTTTATACTCAGAGATGGGGTCAGCTTGTCATGGGAGCAAGCTGGAAATGGGTGGCAGCTGCATTGTGGCCACTGTTAAGGGTATCGTTGAAGACTATGGAGAAGGAAAGCTGCCCACTGGGCAGGGCTTCAAGCAACTGGTCACCTACTCTTTGTAGAAGGAGAAGTGGCCGGGATGAGAATAGGTACAGATTCCTGGGCAGTGTGCAATGGCCTGGCTGTCTGGTCAGGAGCCCAGCAGGACCGGTAGGATCAGGGATGAGGAATTCTGAGGTGGAGGCATGTGAGTGGACATTGGGAGTGGATGTGATGTACCAAGGGCTTTGTGCACCTGCTGACACCCAGCAGGAAATCTTGGCCATGGAGGGGCCCTGGACCAGTGAGTAGACACTGCCGTGGCCAGTGCACATGGCCAGTCTTCACTGTCAGTCACACAGACCCGATGTGCCTGGCACTGGATAGGGTGGCCACCGTGGTGGGGACAGAGACCCAAAAACATCAGCTCCCACTTCCAAGGCAGAACCAGCTACCTGTGAGTGTCCGACTTCTCAGCAGCAGAGGACAGTCCTGGGTCCCCGTTCTTCCTCGAGGTGACCAGCTGGCTACTTGGGGGTAGGCCAGTGACCATGGGCTCCCCACATCCTGCCGGGCTCGGTGAGAAGCGCTCCAGGCACAGGCTTCCGCCCCGAGTGGACAGCGCCTGATCCATGGCACAGGGTCTCACAGAGTGACATGCGAGCGGGGCCCCTTCACACTGAAGGAGTGCGGGAGTGGGCTCAGGACCACAGTGTCTGTGCCGCCCACGTCAGCTGGCCTCACATTGGCCCAGGAAGGTTTTCTGAGGAAACAGTGAGGTGGCAACACTAAGAGGAGGGAGCCCTCCTCAGGACGCAGTGTCACAGACGCTTACTTCCATGGTGCTCTATTCCCAGCAGGAAGGCTGTAGGGGGCCAGGAACAAAGGGTAGACATGGAAGCAGCCCTACCTGCAACCACCCCCACTGGCTTCCTGTCGCTGCAACTCTGGGGTCTACAGGCCAGATGGTCGGGCCCCCAAAGTTTCCCCTCCGGCCACCAGGGCACTTTGGACTCCTGATGTCCAGGGTCCAACAGATGAGGAGAGGAGTCACCAACTTGGCAGGGCAACTGTTCTGGTCATAGAGACGTAGAAGGCTTTCACACCACGGGCGCTGGAAGGACATCTGTGAAAGCCAGGAGGTCGCAGGTCGCCTGCAGGCATACCCTTTCCCCATCGTATCTGTGAATGGACAACGGGCAGCCCCTGGCCCAGAGTGAAGTCGGAGTCACTCCCCCAGGTGATGGGGACCTCCCTAGGTGATGGCTTCCCGGAGTGAAGGGGTTCAGAATGAGCGGTGCAGGAGGGAGAGGACGAGTGTCCTGGCCCTGAAACCTACTGCTGTGATGGGGTTCACCCTGTTGCCCTTCCTCCTCTAAGTGCCCCTGAAAGAGAGGCCCCTGGGGATCCTGGAGGAGCTGCTCCAGCCCTGAGTAGAGAAGTGGATCCTTGCAGTGCAAAGCGTGCAGCCATGCAGGGTGAGCTAGGGCAGCAGAGGTGACTGACAACCCATGGTGCCCTCTTGGACCTTCCGCGGGGCACCTGGGACGCACTTCAAGGGGAGGCTCCCGCCCAGTGACTGCTTGTGGGGATACTACCGCGGGTCATTGCTGTGACACACTGGATCCCATGAAAAGCGGAATTGGGCTCCAGAACCCTCCACTGCCTGAGTCCTCAACTGCCTGCCGCATCGTGCTCCCTCCCCCATGCCACGCCCAGCCCCTTCCCCTTTGTCTTTCACAGATGTTTCCCCAAGACATCTGCACTAATCCCTGCTTGGCTCCTGCCTCTCGAAGGACATGAATGAGCACTTCTTGACTCTTTTTCCGAATGGCAGCATGTTTTATTACTCCCAGTGACTATACAGGGTTTCTGAGGAAAGTCTGTCTAAATGGTTTATTGCTTATAGTCATGTCAGAACTGAGATGGGCCCTGTCAGAGACTCAGGTATCACCCTGGAGAACCTCCAGAGCCAGAACAAGGGAGAAAGACTGAGTGTACATGTGCAGCATATGACCCGGCAGCAGTGAGGAAGGCTGTGGCAGCCAAGCGGCGACAGTTCTGGAAGGGAGCAGGAGCTGCCAGTGAGGACTGCTAGTCCAGGAACAGGCTGGGTCTCCCCAGCTGATGATGTGACCCAAATGCTGCCACCTCTCAGCAGAGACAAGAGAGTCTGGGTGTCTCTGTCCCCTGACTGTCCCAGGCCTGCCCTCCCTCTGGCTCTGTGTCCTGGGTCACTCGCAGGAGGACAATCGTGGCCGGCCGGCCTCAGCTGGTCCTCATGGCTTCTTGCTCACACAGAGGGACCAGCCAGCCTCTCCCTGGGCTTCCAGCATGCACACATCTTTGAGAGGGGTGGGGACTTTCTAGCCCAGATGTTTTTATAGAGCTCCTATAAAAATATTGGGAAAGTTAGATGTCGATTTTCAAATTACTAGTTTGCTGGAAATCCTCTGCCCAAACTGCTCTGTAAACTGTAAGTCACCGTAAAACTACCTTGTACTTGTCTTTGTATATATTCTCATTGAAGGAAAGGTAGGTGCTCAGCAGGGTCCTGTTCAGCACAGGAAGAGGGTAATCTGAGAGTCTTCTGCTGTTAGCCGATCCGGAAGGCCTACAGTGGTTGAACAACTACCAAAGATGACACAGGCAACGGGGGCTGGGAGAAATGATCGCACAAAAGATACCAAACTTCTCGGCACTTTTGTAACTGGTTTAACATTTTCTTTCCTTTGGGTAGGAAAAAAATAATGCATTAAATTGTTTGACTGAAAAGCTAAAGCAACACATAGTCTTTCCTCGTAAAATACTGCAGAAGGGAGCAAATTTCCCTGCAGGCCCGTGCTGGCATCTGTGGTCACATGGCACTGTCATCACGCACGCGTGTCTGCTGCACTGCAGGGGACTGGGAGCCCCGCGAGCTCCTGAGAGCAGACCTGGCCTCAGCCATCCGGCATTCCCAGCACATGGTGCTGGGCTCTTGGTACGTGTTCAATAGCCGTTTGGTGAATTAATGAGTAAAAGGGGCCATTTGACTGATGTGCTAAGTATGTGTCAGAAATATTTCTGTACTGTCAGAGCACATATTTGAGATGCAAAACTGGGTAGAAATTTGAAATTCCTTATTTAGGACAAAAATAGAGTCAAGTCAAAAAAAACAAGTCAGCAAAAACAGCATTGGTGAAGCAGTCTAGGGCCTTGGGGCCCTTGCAGAGACTGCCTTCTCTCAGTGGGGACCAGCCACCCAGTGTGCAGGGGGGGCTGGGGTGCAGGAATGACGGTTCCTCTTTTTGGCTTTGCCACTAGTTCGAAGTGCAGCTATCTCTGCTCCTTAGTGGCTTCACTTTACAATGAAATAATTGGAATAAAGGAACAATATTTCCCTAGCAGCCAAATTCTGTGATTTCTGGACAAGGGATCCTCAGGGCACATACAGCCTGTTCCACCATCGAAAGAAAGTTCTGGTTGTTAGAAAGAGAGGAGGCAAATGCTATGAATTTTTACTCATGAGCAGGGCAGATGACATGGGCGCAGAGCTCCTTATACGGGCCTGGGGGAAGCCTGTCCCAGCGTGGAGGAAAGAGCTCCAGGGCCCTTTGTCCTTGGTACCCCAAACTAGGGCGTCTGCCAGCCGGCTCTGGTGGGGGTGTGGCACAGAGTGAGGAGAGGGGAAAAGGAGTTAGGGAGAGGTAGTTTGGGTTTCTGGAGGCCACATCCTGCTGAGTTCCCAACCCTAGGTGTCTGCTGGAAAAATGTAGCTGGGAGCCGGTGACACAGCTGTGTGTATTTGTTTTTGATGTTACCAGAGAAACAAGAGGGAGGAATAAAAAATGAAGTTTCCACAAAAATCCAAACTGACTTCCAGAAGGTCTGTGTGCATGGGGAAAGGAGGGACAGCCTGTGAGCCAATAATGACATTCTCTGTCCCTCTGGGTGTCCCTAATGCACACACGTTCACTCATACATAGAAGCGGAAGAGCAAGTTGGTTTTTCCATGTGGGAATGGGCTGCCCCTTGGTCTCAGTGCCAGGAGCGGTGCTACCACATGAAGTAACACTCAAGAGAAACACACTGCACCTACTGTTACATTAGATTACTCAGCGGGTGAAATAAAGCCGCCCAACCACAGAGACACACTGGTCTGCATTATTAAGTGGTTATAAATAGGAGGGGAGGGATTGCTATTAGCCCAGTAAGCATCAGAATTCAGGGGACCGGAAAGGAGGAGGCCTCATCTCTTCTGACTTAAAGAAAAGGCAGAGAGCCAAACTCAACAGGCCAGAGGGGCTGTCATTTATCCCACAGGACATGACATGGCCCTTTTACAGAGTGGATGAGGTGCCAGGCCCCACTAATGCCCTCTCCACGGCACGGAATGGGGTGGCACCAGTCTTCTTCTCACCAGGCCCCAGAGGAAAGGGCAGCACGTGCAGGGTGCCAAGCAAGCATGCCAATGGGTGGGTCTCAGCTCTGCTGCCAGCTGATCACTCTGGGCAGTCACTGGGCTCTTGTCTGTCTGGGAAACAGCTCGTCGCTCCCTCTGGGTTCAGCACGTACATTTCTATCACTGTGGCACAACTCTCAGCACCATCACTAATGCCCCCCAAGGGAGGGCTCCTCCAAAAGGTGATGACACAGCACTTGGCCTCAAGGCACTCAATATGGAGGCAGTCTGCTTAGGCGCCTCCCTCCCTCCCTCCCTCCCTTTCTTTCCTTCCTTTATTTCCTCCTTTGAGATAAAATTTATCATTGTAACCATTCTAAAGTGTACATCGACAGTAGAGTCACAATGTGCAACGAGCACCTCTGCCTAGTTCCAGAACAGGTTCAGCGCCCCAAAAGGAAACCTGGCCTTGTACCCATTAAGCAGGAGCTCCCTTCCCCACTCCTCCAATCCCCCCACCCCCTGGCAATTACCAATCTGCTTTTCATCTCTATGAATTTGCACATGCTGGACAATTCCTATAAATGCGACTTTTTGCAGCTGGAGTCTTTCACTGTACATAATGTTTCAGGATTCATCCCTGTTGCAGGGTGTATGAGCATTTCATTCCTTTCTGTGACAGAATAATACCTCACTAGATGAGAGCCCACATTTCATTCATCTATTCAACAGTTGATGGAGCCTGGGTTGCTCCCACCTTTGGCTATTGTGAATAATGAAGTCACCGCCACGTTTTCCTTGGAGAATGTGACCTTGGCATTGCTACCCCGGTTTCTGCGCGAGGGCAGCAGTGACAGGGAGGTGGAACTATTTCCCCAGCACTGATTCTGGACAAGCTCCGCGCAGGGCTGGCAGGACCCTGAACATCCACCGCGGTTTCCTCCACGGGAGCCGGACCCAAGGCTCCACACCTACCGGGCTTCCGGGGGCTTCGGGTCTGGTCCCCGTGATTCCCCGCGGGGGCGGGAGTGCGGCCCCGGCCTCTGCAGTCCCCGTGGGCGTGGAGCCTGCCTGCGCACGGCTCGCGTGACATCCGGGCCGCGCCTTCCGCCTGCTGGGCCTTTGGGACCTGGGCAGGCTTTGGGCAGCCACGGTGTTGGGCGAGAAAACCGGACTCCACTGGCGGGGGGAGGCCCCGCCTTGAGCACCTTTGGGGTCCCAGGTGCCCTGGGGCGGGGCGGGGACGCGTGGGCAGGCCTGGGCTCCCTCTCTCCCCGAGTCTCAGGCCGGGCGCCAGGCCCACGTCCCCTCCTGGCCTCGCGTGGGCGGGCTGCCCGTGTTGGGCATTGGCGGCTCTCAGCGGAGCAGCCGTGGGCAAGGCCCGAGCTGTGCAGGCGCGTCTGTCCAGCGGGCCCGCAGGGAGGGCCCAGCCCAGGGCTGCCGACGCCTGCGGGGCCGGGGGGAGCCGCGTGGGCTGGGACCCTGTGTCCAGAGATTCCGGGCGGTTCTCAGGGCCTGCTTGTGCCTGTGCTCATGGCAGCGTGGCTGACAGGACGATTTCACAAACCAGTGGGGTTCATATTCCTGAAGTATCCCCAGTAGGACAGGCCATCCATCCTTCTTGGTCAGAAGCAGAGACTTTTTCCCTGGAAATTCCCCGAGAACCCAGGCAGCCAGGGGCGCGGGGGTGTGTGCTGTACCCGTCCAGAATGACTCATCTGTGGTCACCCTGTGACCCATTTTCCACTGTGAGCTTTGGCTGAGTGGATTCTCATGATACTTATTTTCACTACCGTCACCTCCTCAATGAAAAAGCAAAGCAAAATGAAGCAAGGTAGAGCTGGATATGCTCAGCTTCACAATGACACTTTTGAGGGTGGAAAAGGGAATTGGAAGGGAAAGGCGGGTGCCTCAGTACTGTGGTATTGCGTGGATTGCTTTTCTCCTTCGAAATAAAGTAGTTTCCTCTATTCATAGAACTGCAAGTCCTGTGACAAATGGGAAAAGGAGTCTGGTTGGCTAGGTTCACACTTGGGCTGAGGCAGTGACCAGTCTTGGGGGCACCCCACCCTTCACCATCTGCCCCTCGCCAAACTGGGCAGGGTGGTTCCTGCCCCAGTGACACTTACAGTCTCATGGGGGTTAGACATGGAATAAACTAGGCAATGAAACTGAGTGTACCAAGCCCAGTGTGGCAGTGATTGACACACACATGTGTTCCATATATGACGGGAGCTGGCGAAGTGTGCCAGGGAGGGTGTAACAGCGGTGCAGACTTCTTGACAGGCGTGGCCACTCCTGCCCTGATGTGGTCTGTTTAGTCACAGCTGCAGTGTAGCCCCCCCCTTCTCCACCAGCTCCCAGGCCCTCACTCCCACGGCTCCTGAGAGAAGTTCTTGAAGCTGTCTGTTCACTTAAGCTTTCCCATCTGTGGGACTGAACTGAGAAGAACAACTTCTAACCATACATGGAAACATTTAGAGGGGGCTGCAGACAACTGCCAAATGACTTGCGAGATGACTAGGCAGCCAAGGGAAGGAAAGACAAGCCTGCGTGGTCCCGAGGTGCCGGCTCCCGTCTCGGGAGGGCTGTCAGGACGGGGCGCTGGTGAACATGATGCCAGCTGCAGCAGCGACTCACCCAGCTCTCTCAGAGCGCCTTCTAGTAAAAGGCTAAACGGGAAGATTCTCGGTTGGGAAAAGGAAATCTCAAGTTTGACTTCCTTAAAGTCAGTTGAAAGTTAATGAAAAAGGATTTGCTTTTTCAAAGTGAGGACTGAGTGATGGTGGCAAAAACCAAAGTCAAGCTATTTCCACATAGACTTACAGATGGTGTGTTTGTACACATAACAAAACAACCAAACGTCAACAGCTTGAGTCAGTTTAATGAAAAACAGACAAGAGAGGTACTTAATGTTTATTTTTAAAAAAGTTTTTAATCTATTGCTATGTGGACCTAGCTTTTTTGTTTCAAATGGCATTTTCTTTCTTTTTTGTTTCACATTTATCCCAATTCCCTGCCGAGATTCTACAACGCCTCAGCATAGTACTGCTATGGGCAATCGTGGTTGTGCAAACTGAAAGGTGAGGGAGGACGCGCCGGGCAGAGTAGATGCAGGGATTCAGAGGGAGGCACATCTGACTCCTGACGTGATGGTCAGAGATTCTGGGCTTCTCCCGCTGGATGGCCGTCAGGCAGGTGGGTGTTGAGCAGGGCGCTCCCCACGGACCTCAGGAAGCAGCAGGGAGGACCTGGAGTTCACCTTCTTGACTGAACTTGGGTGGGTTCTGAGCTCTGGCCTGGGAAGGCTCCATGCCAAAGGGGACTCATTAGGGATATTAAATTTGAAGTTTCAACTGAGGGACCAAGATGCAATAGATAGAAATTCAGGTGAAGTTCCAAATCACCAAGCAGAAGTCATTTACTGGGTGACTGAGACCCAGGTAGGAGGTACCATGCTCATGAGCTGTCTACAGGTGGGTCCAGAGTGGAGGATGGAGGGTTTGTGAAGCTATTTCTTGGGAGGCAACTGCTGCTCAGGCCCTCACTTCCAGGCTCCATGATGGGGGACCAGCTAGACCACTAGCCTGAGGGGTTTCTCTATTGTTGGTGAGTGACAGAGAGCTGAGTGTGACTGGGGCGTGTGGGATGGTGAGGAAGACATGGGAGGCAGAGAGAAGGCGAAGGGCTGGGCTGGGGACAAACCATATTCCATCCAGAGAAGGGAGAGCGAGAAGGAGCGCCTGTGTTTGCAGATGTCAGACATGTGGGAGAGCAAGAGGATGGGTGCAAGAGGATGAGGTCTGAAATCCTGCCAGAGGGGTGCCTGGGGTGGGAGAAGACTCCAGCAGAGACAGATCTTGGGAAAAGACTGACCTCTGGGGCTCTGGGGAATGAGATTGGCAGAGGGAAAGTGGCTCAGCACATCACAGGCCATAGGTCAGAGGCCCTTGGGCCCAGCACTGGCCCACTGCCTTTGGAACCCTTCCCCACCACCCTGCTGATCTGCTCATGTCAGAGCAGAGCTGACCGTACAAACTGTACACCCAGGCTCTCCTGCGGGAGGCCACTTTGATATAGGAATCCAACTGGATTTCTGCAATTCCAGCAATGAAAAATTAAAAATCTTATCATTTACAACAGCATCAGATAATACATATTAGTTAGGGGTAAATCTAAGAAAGTAGGTACAAGACCAACACCCTGAAAACTGAAAATCATGGCTAAGAAGAAAGAAGATTTACAAACAGAGAAATATACCATATTCATGGATGGGAAGATGCGACATATTTAAGCTCAGAGTTTTCCCAAATTGATTTTTAGATGTAATGTGACCTCAGTGGATCCCACCAGGCTTGTTTGTAGACGTTGAAAAGCTGATTCTAAAATTTATATAGAAATGCAAAGAACTTCGAATAGATAAAATAATCTTTAAAATGAAAACAAAGTTGGAGGTCTTAAATCACTTTAAGACTTTCTATCAAGCTACAATGATTAAGACTGTGGTTTTGGTATAAGTATGTATATATATATATATATACATATATATATATATATACATATATATATGTACATATATATATTGGTAATTTTTTAATTGGGGAAGGGGAACAGGACTTTATTGGGGAACAGTGTGTACTTCCAGGATTTTTTCCAAGTCAAGTTGTTGTCCTTTCAATCGTAGTTGTGGAGGGCGCAGCTCAGCTCCAGGTCCAGTTGCCATTGTTAGTTGCAGGGGGCGCAGCCCACCATCCCTTGCAGGACTCGAGGAGTTGACCCGGCAGCCCTGTGGTTGAGAGCCTACTGGCCCATGTGGAAATCGAACCTGCAGCCTTCGGCATTAGGAGCACGGAGCTCCAACTGCCTGAGCCACTGGGCTGGCCCTGATAAATTTTAATATTATGTATTATATATAAAGATAATGTAGGTAGTTAATTTAACATAATTTAATATAAATTAAATTAAAACCACAATGAGATACTACTACACCCCCACTACACTGTCTACAGTTGAAAAGACTGACATACTACCGAGTGTTCGTGAGGTCAGAGAGCAACTGGAACTCACGTGCTGACAGTGGGGGTGGGGGTTTAAAGTGGTACAACCACTTGGAAACTGGCAATTTTGTATGAAGTTAAATTTATACTTATTTGATGACCCAGCCATTGCACTCCCGAGTATTTCCTCAAGACGAATGAAAACATTTCCACACAAATGTTTCTTCAAGGATGCTCACAGGAGGTTTATTCGTGACAGAAAATGGGAACAACCCCAAATCCATCAACAAGAGAGAGGCTACAAGTGTGTTCCATTCACAGTGGGTCATGGCTCAGCTGCTGATGCCTGCAGCAGCCCGGGGACCTCAAAATATGTTGCTGAGGGAAAGAAGTGATTCCGTTCCTGTGAGACTCTAGAGCAGGCCAAAGTCATGTTCAGTGCCCGGGGAGCAGGTAGTGGCCAGCTGGGGTGAGGGTGGGGAGACAATCAGCAAAAGACACAGGGTGCAGGGTGAGGCTAGCGGTCTGTACTTGCGTGTGGTGGTGACATGCTGTGTGCATTTGTAAAATGTCATCAGACTACTTGCTTTTACATGAACTGCACCTCAGTAAAATTGACTCTACACGTTATAAGAAAGGCAGCACTGTCCGTAAAGTCTGAGTGAGGCCCGCGTGTCCTTGGCTGTAGCAAGGGCTGTGGAGAACCCAGACACTCAAGGCCACTGGTCTTGCAGCCTGCTGGAGTGATGTGAAGGGGAGGAAAGCCATCACCACCATGGTCTTGCATCTTTCGCCAGCTACCCACTATGTTTTCCCATCAGGATGTGAGCTGAAGACAAGGAGAAACCATGGAGACAGGAGGAAGGGGCTGGCATAGGAAGAGGGGGTCAGAGTACAGGGCTAAGTACATAACTGGATGTCATGGCTCTTTAGGGGAGAAGGGAGGCGTTTTCTATTGGAAAAGGATGCTGAGCAAGACCTGAAACCTCCCTCCTCTGTGTGGGAGCCCTTGTCCTGCAACTCCTATGTGCAGGGATACTGGACCCGGGTACCCCATGCTGTGGGGCCACCACCCTGGGCAGTGACTGAGGGGTGGGACCTCAGCTGGGTAGGCCAGCAGTTCTCACACTCTGGTTTCATGAGCCCATTCCATTCTGGCAGGTTCTAGGAGCTGTGCAGAGCTATTTGTAAAGGTCATATCTCTCAGTAGTTACATAGAAATTAAAAATATTGATTTATTGATTCATTTCAATATGTAAAAATTACATATTAACACAAATAACATACTTTTAACAAAAAGACTAGTTTTTTCCAAAAACACGAACCTGTGAGGGGTGGCCTGATGTAAGTTTTCACAGCTCTTTAACTTGAGAAGGGGGCTAGGTTCTCAGGTCTGTGCTCAGATTCTTCTGATAGATCATTTGGGGTGAAGTCTGTGAAGGAAACCTGGCCTCAGACAGACACATAGTTGGAGGGAAGAGTATTTTGAAGGTCTTTACAGATTACTGTGGATATTCTTTGGTTGGACACCAAAACCTTACAAAAGGTCATTTCTTAAAGGTGTGCTGTAATGTGTGATCGGAAACCAAATCAGTGGATTTTTTTTGTTCTTCGTACGTTGGTGAGAGAATGACAGTGAAGCAGGCAAACAACATTTTAGTTTTTTATCAAAACATGTTTGGCTTCACAGACCCCTGAAAGGAACACAAGTTCCCGTGAGGGATTTCCTCAGAGGAACCCTTATGGTCCCCAGACCACACTTTGAGAACTGCTGTGCTGTCATCAGGTGGGTGGGAATGTCCTCTAAGCAGACAGGACCTTTGGGAGCTCTGGGTGGGGCTGCAGAATCTGCATTTCTATATAACTCCCAGGTGAGCCTTGGGGTCAGCTGGCTTCAGGACCCATTGCTGGGGGGAGCAGGCAGCCAAAGGTGGGGAGAGAGGAAAGCTGAGTGTCCCAGGGAGGCCCCAGAAGGCTCAGCCTCCCTGCAGCCAAGGGGGAGTGATGGTAAGGAAGGAGCAGGGGTGCGGTCACACTTCACCTCACAGCTCTGCGGCCTCATTCACTCGTCATGGTATGTCCCTGCCAAGTCTAAAATTGTACTCAACATGTTTTCTGACAGTGAGACCCTGGCAGTGAGCAGGCCACACAGTGTCCACTGCCTCACGTAGCAGTTTGGTTCCTCCTCACATCATCCTGTCTTTCTGCTCTGTCACCCTCAATACGTGACTTGCATCCTGATAGTCACCTAATGGCCTGTGATGACCGCTGGGGCTGCTGCCCTCACTTCTGCATCCCAGGGGGACAGAAAGAAACATCAGGGAGAGACCAGAGGGAGCTCTTACTGAAAGAGTTGGCTTCCTCCCAGTGGCCTCCCCAGACGTCCCCATACTTCCACTTATAGCTTAGGAGCTATGCCCAGCTGCAAGAGAGGCTAGTTCGTGCTATCTTCTAGATGGCGCTTGTTGCCCTGAATACCAAGCAGGAAGAGGAAGGTAATAGGTGTGTGGTGGCCCCAGCAGACTCACCCCTTCTCCATTGGTCCTGTTAGATGAGGAGGCCCTAAAGCCCCCCTCCGAGCTGTACCAGGGAGCCCCAGGGTACCTTTTCACCTGGTCTCCAGGAGCCCTGCGCTGGTTCCCTGCTGGGACTCTCATGGTCTGGCACACGCTTTGTAGGAAATCTAAGTGCATGGGGGCCTGTCTAGAGTCCAGGGCTCCCTGTGAGATCCTTCCTGGTGTGGCCTGCCTGGAGGGGTCAGTGGGCTCCTGAGGCCCTGGCCTACCTGCTCTCTCTGTACTTGTTGAAGGTGAGTAAGCCAGGTCTGCCTTGTTCCCAGACCCATATCCCTCCTCCCCCTATCATAGCACCCCATAGCGAAAGGCAGTCCCCTGAGCTCCATTTATTGAAAGAGAGAGAAAAAGAGGGTGAGGCACGGGGAAACCACTCCATCATGTCCTGGGGGCTGGCGGCCAACCAGCCCTGCAACTCAATCTCAGTGGAGCCTGCGTGCCAGTCCTCTGGCAGGCCTAAGGGGTTCCAGATGCGCTTCTCCACGTGACTCACCGTGGGCTGTGTTAGGCTGTCCCCAGGGACCCTCTGTGCCTCCGCTCATAGCCCTGCCGCCCTATGGGGTCCTTTGTGTGCAGTCACCGCACTGAGCAGCACAGCTTCTGAAGCGCCCCAGCCGGCTCCCTCTGGGGTGGGTCCCCCTCCAGGCAGCATGTCCGGGGGAGGGGAAGGAGGGGGATCTCAGGGCCCAGGGCAAATGCAGCAGGAGGGACTGCAGGCTGCCAAAGAGGCACTTCCACAGGGTTGGGGGTTCAGGATGCCGGACTTGGTGGGCCTTGGTGAGTCCTGTGCCTGTCAGGGCAAAGGCGGAGGGGACTCAGACCCTCCCCAGGGAGGGCCGCTTGGTCTAGAAGACCCAATCTACGTGGGATTGGGGGTATGTATGTGTGACAGCAAAGGCCCTTTGTCCAAACACACATCGGTCCATGGCTGTGTGCTCGCCAGGCCCTGGAGAGCACAGCTTCTTCATTCTGAGCTTTCTGCCTCCTCGTGCCCTTTTCCAGGTCAGACCCCCGGGGCACATTTCCTGCAAACCTTGAGGGAGAGCTCCTCCACCCTAAGTCACCAGGTCCTGAGAGCTGGGGTCACTGGTGCGAACGTTATGTGGGGGTACCAGGAGTGCTGGGACGTGTCCTGGCCAGAGGAAGGGAGGGGTTTCATCTCCTTAGCTGTCTCCTGACCCCTGGTCGTGGGACTATAAACACTTGTTTAAAAAAGTAACACGATCATCCATGTCACCCATTAAAAACTGTTCACCAAGAAAAACTAACATCTTCTCCTTGGCGACAGGCAGTTTCCAAGTATGCATCTCGAATTACCGTTTTTCTGGCTGAAAAAACTACACATTTAAAAATAAGAGTAGAACACCTATAAATAACAGACCTACAGGAAAAGAAAAAGAATAAATCCCCTCCCCCACTGGATGGGAGCAATGGAAGATTGTGCAAAGAACAAATCTGATAAAATGTTCTTGAAGAGATGGATAAAATTTTTAATCAACTGTATAACTGTCCATTCGAGCTCCATGTTTAACTTTCTCCCCAACCCCCTCATAAATAGCGGCAAACTCCTTCCGGTGAGAGGGGAGGGAGGCAGGGCCGCTCTTCATCTGCTCTACGTGACCCCTCCTCCAACTCCCCACAGCATTTGCCTGAATTTTCTCTGAACTTTGGATTCGCAGATGTCTGGTTGTGCAAGACTCTCCCATTTTTGGCAAAGGAAGTTACTCAAGGGGGCTTTGGAATGAGCTTCCTTTGGCTGCCGGCCAGCTGGGCTGGCGTGGAGGCCCTGGGCGCCCTGGCTCCTGGTCTCCTGGGGACAGGAGTGAGGAAGGACCCATTGCTGGTTTGGGAATGCCTCTCCTTGGGAATGTCTATTTGGAGCCAGAAAGTCTTTCAAGAAGCTCCCAGCAGAGTCCTCCCTCACCTCCTGGCCAGATGTGGGTCACGTGCTCTCTCTGGAGCAGAGCATGGCGGGGAGGACCTAGCTGTGCTCCCTGGAGCTGAGCCATGCAGGGGAGGGTGGACAAGGGAATGACATCAGAGCCAGACACGAGGAAAGGGGGTGGATGGGGGTGAACAGGCAAGAATCTCCCTGTAGTGCTGGCTCTCAGGCCGTCCTTGTTCTGGACAATCTAAGGGCAAGTCACAGAGCCATAAGCAAGTGCCACGGGGCGGTAATAGTAGTTGTCAGAGTGGTGGTTCTCAGTGGGTGTGGGGGGTTGTCACCTCATGGGGGCGGTCAGAAATGTGGGCGCAGCTTTTAAAAATCAAAGACAGTGACAGATCATGTGTAGGGTATGCAGATATACCGTGTTTCCCTGAAAATAAGACCCAGCCGGACCATCGGCTCTAACGTGTCTTTTGGAGCAAAAATTAATATAAGACCTGGTCTTATTTTACTATAAGACCTGGTCTTGTATAATATTATATTATACAAGACCGGGTCTTATACATTAAGTTTTGCTCCAAAAGATGAATTAGAGCTGATTGTCCGTCTAGGTCTTATTTTCGGGGAAACATGGTACATACAATAAGATGCATTCATTTTAAGTGTACAGTTGATACATCGTCAAATCGATGTATCATTAACCATTAATCTTGTCAAGATGGAGAACATGCCTACCACTCCCAAAGGGTCCCTCATACCCTTCTGCAACAATGTGTCCCCCACACAATCACTGACTGACATTTGTAACTGTGATTCATTCTCCATGTTAATTTCATGTGCTTGGAATAAAACAATATCCATTCTTCTGGCTTCCGCATAAATGCTTTGAGATGCATTCAGATTGAAATGCTGAGTACTTCATCATGCAGATATACTACACTTTGTTTAACCATTCACTGGTTTATGGACATTTCCAGACCATCAGCTGGTTTCCAGTTTGGAGCCATTAAAATAGAGCTGCTCTAAATGCTCGAGCCTTTTCGAGGATGTGTCTTCATCCTTTGTGGGTAAATCTGTGGGATGAACACCTGGGTCATGCTTAACTTTCTAAGAACCTGCCAGATCCCCAAAGTGGCTGCACCATTTTACGTTCCCACCGGTGGTGTACGGGAGTTCCAGTTCCCCCACATTCTCAGCAGACATTTGCTGTTGTCAGTCTTGTAAAATTTAGCCACTGTTGTGGGTGCATAGTGCAATCCAATTGCAATTTGAATTTGCATCTCTCTGATGACTAGTGATGTTGAGTGCTGTTTCATGAACTCACTGGTCAGTTGTTTGTCTTCATTTGTGAAGTGTCTATTCAAATCATTTGCCTTCCTTTAAAAACAACAACAACAAAAAACAACTGTAGTTTGAAATAAGTTTAGACTTACAGAGAGGTAACAACTATATGAGTCCCCATGTACCCTTTGCCTAGTTTCCCCAGTGATACCATCCTACATAACATCATCAAAATCAAAGCATGTCAAACCAGGAAACTGAACTGATACTGAACTGCTAATTGAACCACAGACCTTGTTTGGATTTCACCAGTTCTCTCTTTCTGTCTGCTTGTCCTCCCTCCTTCCAATCTCTTCTCTCTTTCTCCCTCCCTCCCTCCCTCCTCTTTTCCTCCCTCCTTCCCTCCCTGCCTCCTCCCTTCCTCTCTCCCTCCTTCCCTCCCTTCATCCCTCCCTCCCTCCCTCCTTTTTTCCTCCCTCCTTCCCTCCCTGTCTCCTCCCTTCCTCTCTCTCTCCTTCCCTTCCTCCATCCCGCCCTCCCTTCCGTCCTTCTTTCCTTCCATTTTTGGTATAGAGTTGACAAATGCATAGATTTGTGTAACCATGAGCACAATCAGGATAAAGAACTTTTTTGTCGCCCCCAAGAAACTCCCTCATGCTATCCCCTAGTAGTCATATGCTCTCTCGTAGAAGTATGTTGTTTAATTTTTAAGCATTTAGAGATATTCCTTTTATTTTTCTATTATTGATATCTAATTTGATTTTATTATGGTAGAGGGTAGCGGTAGAGATTTCATTATGATTCTATTCCTTTAACTTAAAGATTTTTAAATGATGCGGAGTATCACTTATTTTGGAAAATGTTCCACGTGCACTTTAAAAATATTTGTGTTCTGCTCTGTTTGGGTGGCATGTTCAATAAGAGCCGATTAGATCCCATTGGTTGACAGTGACAGTCAGTTCTTCTCTATCCTTGCTGTCTTCCTATTTGTTCTTGGAGAGAAGTGTAGAAGACTCCACTTATAATTCTGGATTTGTCTATTTTCTAGTTCTGTCTTCATGATTTTTGCTTCATGTAGTTTGAGGCTGTGTTGTTAGGTGCATACACATTTAGGATTGTTATGTCTTCATGGTGAATTAATCCTTTTATCATCACATAATTTCCCTCTTTACATGATAATTTTCTTTTCTCTGAAGTCCACTTTATTCGATATTAACATAGGAACCCCAATTATTTGATTTGTTTTCCATGGTATATCTTTTTCCAACCTTTTTACACTAATGTACCAATATTATATTCAAAATAAGTTTCTTGTAGATAGAATATAAGTGGGCAATTTTAAGAAATTTACTCTGATAATCCCTGTCTTTAAATTTAGACCACTTACATTTAATGTAATTATCAATATGTTTGGATTCAGGCCTACCATTTTATTATTTGTTTTTTTCCCCTCTGTTTTTTATTTTTTTGTTTCCTCATCCTTGCCTTTATTTTGGTTATTTGAACATTCTTTAGTATTCTCTTTTAATTTGTCCATTGCATTGTTGAGTACGTATTTTTGTAAATTTTAAGTAGTTTCCTGGCAATTACAACATGCATATTTAACCTTTCACAGTCTACTTAGAATCAATATGTTACCACTTCAAGTGTTTTGTAGAAGTCCTACCACAATGTGGGTTCCTGTACACTCCATCCTTTCTGTCGTAGCTCTCTTATGTAATACATTGACATAGCTGAAAACCCCATGAGACAATATTACAATATTTGCTTTAATCATCAAATATACGTAAAAGAACTGAAGTGGAGAAGAGTCTCACTTCCATATTTGTTGCTCTCCCATCCTAGGCCTCCCTTTTGCCTGAAGAACTTCTTTTACCCTTCTTTTAGGGTGTGTTTATAGCATAAGCAGGTGTGATGCAGTCAAGTGGCCTGTAAAGATGTGGCCCAGAGCCACCACTCCTTGCTGGTGTCCCCTCACAGGCCCCCTTCATCTCTGGGCCCAGCCTGTGTTTCCTGGTGCTGAGGGACCAAGCGTTTGCGGGTGAGCCTGCCTGGATGTGAGTAGCTGTGACCTAGCTGGGTGACAGCAGGCCACAACCAAAGGGACAAGCTGAGCAGGAGAGGTGGGACACTCCATGCACTGGTGCCAGGGGTAAAGTGGCAGTCATCCAGAGAGGACACTTCCAGGTGAAAATTTTAAAGGCAGAGCTGCTCTGAGCTGCTGGACCTGGGGCAGGACCTCTGAGCATATGTTCCTGAGCATGTGCGGTGGCCTGGCTGCAGCCTGATGGTCAGGGGTCTGGAGGCCCAGGGGACAGCCAGGTGGCTTACCTAGAAGGTGGACTCCCCTCAGGTGCTGGCTTCAGGGCAGGGGGGCCCAATGGCACATGGTAGCCCCTGGGAGGTGGAGCAGAGGGCAGGATGAGGGATGTGCATCCATCCTGTGGGGTAGGCCTTGGGATCCAGTGTGGACAGGATGCATGGCAGCCCCATGGACAGAGGTGGCCTGGGGGCCGGGCTATTGCACAGTACCACGGGGCATGGATGTCCAAAAAGTGGGGTCATGTGATGAGGAGGTGAGGAGCTTTGAGTATGCATTGCTTTTGTGTTTAATATGATTCAATTGTAAGGTTATGTGATTTGATTTTTAGTAATGGCTGTTTATCACCTGTCTGTCGAGATTCCTGAGAATGTGTTGCTCTCCATGGGGTCTAGCGCACAATTCATGGGGGTGGCTGCCATGGGGGTCGGCTGGTCCTGGCTGCAAGACAGAGCTGCTGGGGGGGTCCGCGGGCACGTGCACTTCGGGGATGCAAGAGGCCCTCACGTCTAGTTCCCCGCTCTGCAGGGACAGTGACTGGGGCTCCTCTGCTGACTCGCTGGGTCCATGGCCGGGTGTGATGACCACTTCTCCAGGACACATGTAGTTTCGTGTATGAGGGCCATGGTTTAATGCTGCTGTCCCAGCACCTATCGGAGGCCCCTGCTCTCCTTACAGCCAGGCCAGCTCCTAACCAGAGCAGGACAGGTCTGCCTGGGGACAACCTGTCTATGGTTCTCCGTGAGGTCCAGTGCCTGGAGCCCAGAGCTTCAGAGGCCCCAATGCCATCACTCGCTGACCGCCAGCCTCATCCTCATTCATTCATTGTTTTCATCAGCTCTCTTCCTAGCGTCCGCCGGGCACCCCTTCCTCTGGGAGCGTGAACGTGCGCACTCTGGGGCAGGACTCACGTCCTTACTGAGCCCTTTCAGCCACTGGTGGCCAGCACCCTGGAAGCCGATGGGCCATGGGCACCTCGAAACAACATCTGTGTCACCCTCAAAAGGCCACAAAATAACCCCACTGTGGATTCTAGTCGCACCTCTGTTTGTTGTGTGCACTTAAAGCAGTGGTTCTAAGACAAAACGTCCTTTATTGCGCATTTAGCAAAGTATTTGTGATCAGTATGTCAAATCCTACGCACATTATTTTTGTGGTAATTCAAAGTCAACCAGATTCAACCACTCTGGGTTGAATCCTGGCTCCTCTATGATGGGCTGTGGGAGTTTGGGCAAGTTTTTAGCCATTGTGCCAGCGAGTGGGGACGATGCTTGCCAGAGGGTGTCAGAGGAGTGGATGTGAACAAAGAAAGAGGCATCTGGGAAGAACTGATTGGTGCACGGTGACCATGGGAGTTAATTCCCCAACTAGAGGGCGTCTTCCAGCATATGATTTCCTGGATGTGTATGTGCTCTGTTCCAGGGGAGGTGGGTGACCCCTCTGGACACGCTGGGACACCTGCTTTTGGGGGCAGGGCAGGTACATCCCCGCTCCCTTTCCTCCCCCAGAAGAAGTAAACTGAAGGTCTGCTCAGTCAGCAGGAAGATGCCTGTCCATCTCCATATTCACCTAGGGCACCCTCTCCTGGAGGCAGGGCGGTGTCAGGTTGTGGTGCCCCAGGGCTGGTTGCTGGGCTCTGCTCAGGTTTCTCCCTGTGGATGGGGCCTCCAGCTGGTCACTGTCACTGGGGCGGAAGCGCCTCATGGTTGTAATTCTTCATTTGGAGTTTATCTGGTTGACGCCCATCACCCCTCTGCACAGTAAGCTGCAGGAGGCAGGAGGGTGCCGCCTCTTGGTGGGGGCCCTGCAGCCCTTCTCTCTGGCTTCTCTCGGTAGTTCTCTGCTCTTTTTCCCATTTGCATGTTTTATACTATTTCTCCCTCTTTCGTTGTTTCTCTCCCCAGGCCACCATTCGTGGGCCCCAACAGCCTTGTCTCTCCCACCAGCTTCTTTCCACCATCCTCCAAACCCCGAATCCTCAGAAAGCCCCATTCCAGAGCTGACAGCCTGGGTCTCGTCCTCCAGGGAGCCGTGGTGAGGCGGATGGAGGCCAGCTGGGGCCTCAGCCTGGCCAGGAGACCTCCTCCCTGACCACAGCTTTCTGAGGAAGTTGAAGGCTCCGTGGGACGACTCCCAGAGCGGCTGTGGTTTGGAAGCTGGAGTGTGGCAGGGACGGTGATGCCGGAGCCCAGCAGCCGAGCTCCACTCTCTGGAGGCCCTGGGCTGCACGAAGCCCAGAGCAGAGGGCGGCCTGCAGAGAGGGTCACCACGGAGGGGCACCAAGGCTGGCCAGTACTAGGCCAGGCTTCTGCCCTCAGGCCCAGCACCAGTGGTCACTTCAGAGTGGGGCTTCCTAGGTGCCCCCCCTACACACACAAAAGTTCCTACAGGCTCACCTGTTGTCCTCTCTGGCTCTTTGCGGCAGCCCTCCTCCCCCGCCCTGGAGTCTCGCCCCAGGACCACTCACTTGGTTGGTCCTTCCAGTGCCTGTGTCCCGACCTGTCCTGGCTATCGGGACCACTGCCCCTCCCTCCACACCCTTTGTAGGGGACCAGCCCCGGCCTGGCCTGGGCCACTGTTTTCTGATTTATCATCTTGGGGGGCAGGCACACCAGCAGTGAAGAAATTATTCAAGCTGATAACCATAAGCTCACCATGCTGAGTTGATTTGTTGCTGTGAACTCAGGACAAAATTCCTACCTGCACCCCATGCCCAGACCTCACTGGGGGGCATAACCAGGGACGCCGGGCCACACCCAGGACAGAGGCTGCCAGGCTCCCACCTATGGGCAGGGCCTCTACCCAGGCCAGCCCTCACCACAGAAAACCCAAAGTCCCTTTGGTGGGAATCTTCACAAACACAGCTATGTGAGATCATGTTCAAAACGTAAGGACACCCCTACTCTGGATGGGTGCCCACTCAGCACGTCTGGTGTCCCCAGATGGCTGGCACCTCCCAAGGTGGCCGGACCCTCTCTGTGCAGCTGATTGCAGTGAGAAGAGCTGCCTGGTCTTTACATGAGATATGTTTTCTATTGTTTTTCTTTTTAAAATTTACAGTGGTACCTCAGTTTTCAAACATCTCCATTGATGAACATTTCGGTTTAGGAATGCCGTAAATTTTATGGATCTATGGAATCATTAGATAGTAATCATTAGATGCTAAATTTTCAGTATTAGGGGTTGATTTTAAAGGTCTGGAATGGATTAATCCATTTTGCATGGTTTCTATGGGGAAACCATGCCTCGGTTTTTGAACGTTTCAGAACTCAAATGGTCTTCTGGAATGGATTATGTTCGAAAACCGAGGTACCACTATATTAAAAACTTCCAGCAGTCACAAATGCCTAACGCTGTCACCCCACCACAATCGGGACAAGAACGCACTCCCTCACCTGCATGCCCCTGTGGACACACAGTGCCCACCCCCCCTTTCCTGGGTGCCCAGAACGCATTCCGTCCCCACCTTTGGCCGGGTGTCTCTCTGAGGCCTGCTGTCTAGCTGTGGGGTGTGCCCACACCATCCCCTGAAGTCTTCACCCTGTGCTGTGCCAGACAGAGCCCGTGCTTATGAATCAGGCGGCTACACGCATTCTTCCTGTGGACGTGGGTTTTCCTTTCTTGGGACGACTCCCAGGCATGGGTGTGGAGGGTAGGGTCAGTGTGTGGTGACAGAGACGTCACAGTCCCATCTGCATGCCAACGCAGGTGACACCTGCTTCCTCTTGCGGGATTTGGTTTTTTAAATTGTAACTGTTCTGACAGGTGTGTAGTCGTGTCCCATGTGATTTTAATTTGCATTTCTCTAACAGTCAGTGATACTGGACACCTTTTCATGTGCTTGCCTGTCATCATACATTCTTTGGTGACACTTTTTGTAAACTACTCGTTTTTAAAAATTGTGTGCTTTTTGCCTTATTGTTGAATTTTAAGGGTTCCTTGGATACTGTGCTGCTGTCCTTGGTCAGATGTGAGGCTCACTACTGCTTTCACCCATCAGTGACTTGTCTTTTTAGTCCCTCAGTGGGGTCTCTCAGAAAGCAAAGTTTTTAACTTGGAGGAAGTACAATTTTTCTAGTCTTTCTTTTGTTGACCAGGCTTCTGGTGGCTTTTCTAAGGCTCATTACCTAATGTGGGGTCCCAAAGGTCTTCTTCTGTTTTCTTCTCAAAGTTGTACAGCTTGAAGTTCTGCGTTTGGGCGTTGGGTCCCTTTGAATCTCTCTGCATGGGTGTCAGAGGAGTTCCCCTCCCTTCTGTGGAGGGATGACCTCGGCTCCAGCACCACTCACTGGAGTCCTTCCTCCATGGACTTGCATTTCCATCCCCATCAATTGTTCCCATTTCCCAAGCAGAGATGGAAGTCTGAGTACAGCTCTGTGGGGCTTCTGGGAGGGCCAAGTCTGGGCCCAGTCCTGTATCTCCCTCCTGGGTCAGCAGAGGGCTGTCCCACCCTCCATGGACTCCAGGAATGAGTGGGGATGGGAACATGGGCTCCCCTCCCATTTTGAGGCCACCTGCCAAGAGCCCCTCCCCTCAGCACTTCTGAGTGGCCATCAAGTCTCCCTGCTCCACCTGCTCCACCATCCTCCTCAGCTGGCCCTGCTGGGCCGGGGTCCTCCTGCACCCAATTAGCAGGCCCTTCCGCCTCAGTGCTTTCCCAAACCCGCCTCTGCCAACCCACAGCTCGGCCTCGCCCCAGCCTGGGGGCAGCATGGCCAGGCCTCCTGCACCCCTGGAGGGTCCCCACCATTCACTGCACACCTCTGTGAAGGCCTCGCACAGGTTGGAGACCTGAATGCCCTCACTCAGCAGGCAGGTGGGGAGGTCACAGCTCAGCGGAGCCCCAGGTGCCTAGGCCCTCCGTCCTGACCAGAGGTTTCCTGTAACACTGGACATTTACATTGTCTCCAAAATGTGAGTAAATATTTACATTTCAGATTAATTCTTTGGTAAATATTCCTCAAAAGAGTTTCTGGTCTCCAGAGGAATGAATGACCTTTATGGCGGATGTTTGTGCCTATTTTTAAACTGAGATCTAACTTCCAATAGGAGAAAATGCAAGTCCCACTGCACAGCTCCAAGAGTGCTGCTCCCCATAGGCTCGCCCCCCCAGCCCGCACCCCAGCACCCTGGAGCAGCCCCTCTGCTCAGCACCTCGCCCCACATCCCGTCACCACGGCTCTCGGCGTTCGTTTAGGTTGCAGTGCGCTCCTGGTGCCCACTCCAGACTGTCACATAAAGCACCAGTTCTCTGCGTCTGGAGTCCATCGCTCAGCGTCGTGGGTTTGACACACGTCCCTTTATGGTGTTCAGTCACATTCCACTCTCAGGGCCTCACTTCATGACGTTTAGACTGTTTTCAGTGTCTGGCCTCGTGAACAATGGTGCAGGGAGTGCTGGTGTGTGCGTCGTTGCGTGGAAGTGGGTGCGGGTGTGGACTGGGCGTCGGCGTGAGCGTGTGCGTTTGTTGCACAGATACTGTGGCGTCAGCGTCACAGGAGCGGAAGGCACTCAGCTGGAACAGGCACAGTGAGCAATGGGCAAGCGGCTGGAACCCTCAGCCCTGCCGACAAAGTCTGGACGCCTGTTGGTCCATGTCCTGCCAACTTTGGCTCACTTTCAATCACTTCAGTGAGAGTTTAGTGATACCTCCTGGTGATTTTCATTTATGTTTTTCTGGTAAATAAATAATTTCAGACGGTTATGAGCCTTTTGGATAACTTCCTTGGCAGCCTAAAACAACACAAATCGGTTATCCTACATTTCTACAAGTTAAAAGTCCAACACAAGGTGTTGAGAGGGCGGTGTTCCCTGAGGCTCCAGGAGAGAATCCAGTCCCTTGCGGTTCCAGCGTCTGGCAGCTGCCCACCTCCTGGGTTCTAGCCTCCTTCCTCCTTCCTCTAAGCCGCTGGAGGTGGTCACATCGCTCGCTGGACTCTAATGTCTTCCGGATCCTCCCATCATGAGCACCCTTGTGATTACGCTGGGCCCTGGGGATAATCGAGGATCACCTTCCTCTCTTAGGTCAACTGATAAGCCATCTTAATTCCACATTCAACCTTAATTCCTCTTTGCCATGTAACCAACATATTCACAGGGATCAAATATGGACATCTTTGGGGAGCCGGGTATTTTCACTGAGTGCAGAATTCTAGCTTCACAGCATTTGCTTTTTTCTTTCATCACTTTAGAGATGTCATTCCACTCTCTTCTGCTTGCATTGTTTCTGACGAGGTCCATTTAAATTCTTACCATTGTTCCCCTATGAGTAATGTGTCTTTTTGCCTTGACTGCTTTTCATGCTTTCCCTTTATGTCACTGATTTTTAGCAAATCAAAAATGTTTAGCGAATTTGTATGTCACTGATCTGATTATGATGGACCTTGATGTGGTTTTCTTTGTGTGTATCCTGTTTGAGGTTTGTTGATTTTTTTTTTCATGTGCAAGTTTATAGTTTTTATCAAATTTTGGGATAAATTAATCCATTATTTATTCAAATGATTTTTCAGAATTATTTTCTCTCTTCTTCTGGAGGTTTGATTACATATATATTAGACCCCTTGATATTGTCTTGAAGGTAACTGAGACTCCATTATTTTTTTTTCCATTTTTAAAAATCTCTTCTTCAATTTGCATAGTTTCTATTACTATATCTTCTAGTCTGGTGATCTTTTGTTCAGTATGTTATGTGCTATTCCATCCATTCAGTGAATTTTTCATTTTGAATATTGTATTTTTAGCTCCGGAAATTCCATTTGACTCTTAAATATCTTCCATGTCTCTCATTGTGTTCATGTTTTCCTTTAAACTGTGTTCAGCTTACACCAACCCAGCAGTTCTTTGCCCAGCTTTGTGGAGAATCATGGTACTCATACACAATTTAGTATGCACCAGCATATTCAAGACTCTTTCTCAGTGTTCTGGGGATTTTTCTCTGCATAGCAAATTCTTCTCTGGAATTCTGCCCTGCAAATTGTTGCTGTCAGTCTTCCTGAACGCTGATATGTTCGGTTCTAGAACTCTCGTTTGCTTCTCTTTTTAAAGTTTGAATTTCTCTGCTGAAGTTTTCCATCTTCTCACCCATTTGATCTTTTCCCTTAAAAATTTTTACTTGTAATACTTATTTTAAAGTCCTTGTCTGGCCATTCCCACATCTTTGTCATCTGAGAGTTGACAATCCTCTGTTGACTTATTTTTGGTCTTGATTATGGGTCACATTTTCCTACCTCATCACACATCTCACAGTTTTTGATTGCACGATCTATGTTTCGTATAGAAGAACCATGGAGACAGAGTAGATGAAAGTGTCCCTTTCATCTACTGGGGTAAGGGGATAAGCTCTCACATATACAAGGAGTTGAGGTGGGTTTGAGTTTGGCTGCCTCTTTACTTAGTCTCAGATCTCATATGGTTTTGAGTATCTGGTGCTGAGCTCTGTCCCTTGTGACTCTATCTAGCAGGACCTTGATCTCTCAGCCCCATGAGATTACAAAGGTATTCCTGCCTTCTTTTCATCCCAAACCACAGCCTCCCAGACCACACATCATTAGCACAGCTCCTTCTTCTCTGGAAATCTGCTCTGCAAATTCTTGCTGCCTCAGCCTTCCTAACTCTGATATGACTCCTCAGCTCACTGAGACCAACATTTTCTGCTTGGCTTTCCTCTCCTTGCTCTGGAGTTCAGAAAGGCCCCAGGCAGTTGGGAGAACAAGCTTTGTGTTTGGTAATCCTTCAGATTTTGATTCTCATGCCAACTCACTCAGCCATTTGAAGGTTTGGGGTTTCTTTGTACCCCAAGAGAGTCCTTCTGCCTTAAGAGACGTGATTTCCATTTGCCTGGATTCAGATTTGAAAACGTGCTCAGGGAGAAGAGTGGCCATGCTTCCCCTAGTGAGGGCCCACCCCTGTCTGGAATTTCATTCATTTTGACCTCTTGTCTCCACAGCTGTGCCACGTTTTCACATTTTTGCTTCCTAATGTGTCCAGTGTTTTCTATTGTTACGGAAGAGGAATGATCTGTTGTGACCTTCGACATTCTAACTGGAAGCAAACACTGGGCATACACTTTTAAAATAATCTTGATACAGTTTCAATTGCTTTCAAGACTGAACTACTGTGTAGCCCCAACAGCAGTGTGCATGTGTATGTGTGTGCACCCATCTTACTGATTTTTTGCAAGCACTGGTATTTTTCATTGTTCTCTGTATTTTTGACTAAAAATAGATTTCATTTTTTCACATATTTAGTATGCTCTTCCATTTTTCTCTTAGTGTTTTTATTTACTTTTGGGGATCATTATACCTTTATTATTAGTTCATAGTGTCTCTATGTTTTGGATGTTAATTTTATCTTTAAAAATTACATGTGTTGTACATGAACACATGTTTATTGAAGAATGCTAAAACTCTGAGAGTCCTCTTTCTTGTAGCCTATTCTTATTTCTTTTTCTCAGAGGTGGCATCTTTTAACAATTTGACATGTATCTTTCCTATTTTGTTTTAATGCATTTATTTATACATAAATAGATCCAATATGTTGATATTCAATCACTTTTGTCCTGCAAAAATAATATTTTCGTATGATTTAATCAATCTAATGGCCAGCTTTAAAATCAAATTCCCATCCATTGCATATGGACAGTTCTCTGGCCTTTTATTATTTTGTATTGATGACTTTTTTTGTTATATGTAAGTATATATATCCATTTTTGTTTTATATATAAATATATATTTTGTTATATATAAATATATTGTTATATACATATGACAATAAATCTCCATTGTACCACCAAAATTTTTAATTAAATTATTTCCTTTTTGAATACATTTATGTTGCTTAGACATTTCTGCTACTATAAGCAATGACAACACAGTCTTCTTTGTGCATATATATGGTTCTTCTCTAGGAGATTCACTTGCTAGTGGCATTATATTCACATTATGCTCTTTTAATTTCTATACTTTTATATAGAAATTATTTCTCAGTTTTGATAACTGAGAGAGTAAGTTCTGTTTCAAAATTTTTTTGGCAATTGTTTTCTGTTTTCTCATTGAGATAAACTTGAGAATTAGCTTCTTAGTTTGGGATTACATCAGATTTATAGATTTAAATTTGATTAATAACTGATGTCTTTATAATGTTGAGTCTTCTCAACCAGGAAAGGTATGTTTCTTTATTTAGTTAAGTCTTTTATATTCATCGATAAAATTTGTAGGCCTTATACTTTTAAAATTAGATCTTATTTTATTTATTTATTTGCTATTGCAAATGGGATCCTTTTCTTCAATTATATTTTCTAATTTTGTATTTATAATTTTCTACATAGTTATCCAATATGTCCATGACTTTGGGTTAGGTAATCGTTTCTTAGATATGATACCAAAAACATGAATTACAAAAGAAAAAATAGATAAATAAACTTCATCAAAATTAAAAATGTGTTTCAAAGGACACATTAAGAAAACTGAAGCACAACCACAGAATGAGAGAAAACCTAAAATCATATATAAATAACTCTTACAACTCATAATAAAAGACAAACAATCCAATTAAAAAGTGGACCAAAGATTTGAATAGCTATTTCTCCAAAGAAGTCATACAAATAGCCAATAAGTACATGAAAAATAACTCACCATTGTTAGTCATGAGGGAACTGTAAATCAGAGCCACACAGAGACCACCTTAGGCCCACTAAGATGGCTGGAAGAAAGATATGCATATTATTAAGCATTGGTGAGGATGCAGAGCAATGAGAAGCTTCACACATTGTTGGTGAGAAATGAAGCAGCCACTTTGGAGAACAGTCTGGCAGTTCTTCAAGAAGTTAAGCATAGAGTTGCCATATGACTCAGCAATTCCACTGCTAGGTAGATACCCAAGAGACTTTAAAACAATGTACACAGAAAAACTTGCACACAAATGTTTATAGCAGCATTTCTCATAACAGCCAAAGAATGGAAAAAACTTAAATGTCCATCAATCGATAAACAAAATGTGGTCTATCCACACAATGGAATATTACTTAGCCATAGAAAGGTGTGAAGCCCTGACACATAGTATAACACAGACGAATCCTGAGAACATTATACTAAGTGAATGAAGCCAGACACAGAGGACCACATGTTGTATGATTCCTTGTACACGAAATGTCCAAAATAGGAAACAACACAGAGACAAGAAGTAGGTTAATAGTTGCCAGGAACCGGGGGAGGGAGAACCAGGAGTGACTGCTAATGGGTATAGGGTTCCTTTTTGGAGTGGTGAAAATATTCTGGACTTAGATTGTGGTGATGGTACACATCTCTGAATACACTAAAAATCATTGAACTGTACAGTTTAAAATGGTGGACTTTACAGTATGTGAATTATATCACAAAAAATTAGGTAGTCCTGGTTTAAAAAAAGAAAGGAAAAGAAAAATAGAATTTGCATATGTCCCCCAAGGTAATGTGGACGAGTCTACAAAACAGTATAAAAAATAAACTAAAAATAACCAGAAGCCCACCCAGCACCCCATCACAGCCACTTGTATTTCTGTGTATATCCTTCCATAATACTTCTATGAATGCATTTATCCATATATTGTTTATAAAAATGGTGTCCTCTGCGGGTACCTGTTTGTAACTTGCTTTTTTCTATGAAACAACATTAAATAATGTAAAACTCTTTTTTTTTAATGTAAAACTCTTTATACATAATATAAACCCTTTCATTTCAATAAATATATCTTGCTGTTTAAAAAAATAGATTGAAATGAGCACTGTTGGAGGACAGGCCCACAGCAGGGAGAAGGCAGCCTTCCTCGCTTTCTTTCCAAGCCCAACTGGCTTCAGTCTGCAAAGGGCAGGACAGACGTGGAGGGGAGGGCCAACCTGGGGGTGTGAGCTGGGGGGAGATGTATGTGGGGGGGAGGGGCGTGTGGGCTGGGGGAGGGTGTGGGCTTGGTGTGTGTGGGGGCTGGGGGAGGGTGTGGGGGTTGGGGGTGTGTGTGGGGGCTGGGGGGAGATGTATGTGGGGGGAGGGGTGTGTGGGCTGGGGGAGGGTGTCAGCTGGGTGTGTGGGGGGGTTGGGGGAGGGTGTGGGCTGGGGGTATGTGTGGGGCTGGGGGGAGATGTATGTGGGGGGAGGGGTGTGTGGGCTGGGGGAGGGTGTCAGCTGGGTGTGTGTGGGGGCTGGGGGAGGGTGTGGGGGTTGGGGGTGTGTGTGGGGGCTGGGGGAGGGTGTGGGGGTTGGGGGGGTGTGTGGGGGCTGGGGGAGGGTGTGGGGGTTGGGGGGGTGTGTGGGGGCTGGGGGAGGGTGTGGGCTGGGGGTATGTGTGGGGCTGGGGGGAGATGTATGTGGGGGGAGGGGTGTGTGGGCTGGGGGAGGGTGTGCGCTGGGTGTGTGTGTGGGGACTGGGGGGAGGGTGTGGGGATTGGGGGTGTGTGTGGGGGCTGGGGGGAGGGTGTGGGCTGGGGGTGTGTGGGGTGGTGTTGGGGTGAAGGTGTGGGCTGGAGGGGGAGGGTGGCCCCACCCAGAGCAGGTGCTGGCGCTGTCTCTGCGAAGGGGTGGGGGGTAGGGAGAAGACAGGGAAGGAGCGGGATTTACATTCCTGATTCTCTAGCGTGAGGGCCCAGCACTTCATATCTTCATTTTTCATGAACTAGGAGGATTAAAATGTCAAAACAGAAAAAGAATCCAAGTAATATTAGTCATAGGATGAGGCCCAACTGTGCGGTGTCCTGGGAGAAGGGATTTGAAAGAATACCGATTCACCAGCAGGAGACTGAGAATCTAAATATTTACGAGGGTCCGGCAGCCTCAGCGCCCCACGTTGAGAGCTGTACCCGCTCAGGGACCTGGGTCACCCGGTGCACCCGTCCTGGGCTCAGCCGGCAGAGGGCGGGGGGCAGCGCGTGCAAGGCAGGGCTGGGGGGGCCTTGGCCGGTCGGTCACCTGTTGTCGTCGTGCCCACGTGTGTGCATGTTTGCGTGGGGGCATGTAAGACAGACACGGGACAGGGAGAACCACTGAGGCAGAGGGACCGACCAGGGACGGACCGGAAGTGGATGATGGCCCTGCAGGCAACACCTGCGTCCTCACTGGGCGTGCGCAGTGTCCTGCGCGGCGGCGTCTGGGTCTGCGGGGACGACCCCTGCGTGCTCACACCGCACAGTGTGCATACACGTGGGTGACCCGTGGGGGACCCTGCAGTCCTTGATGCCTGCAGATGCCACCAGCGACGTGCATGGCGGAACACAGGGTTTGGGACGAAGGCGTAGGCTCCGGCTGACGTCCATGCCCGCAGCGCCGTGGCCTAACCCAGCCTGTCATCCAGGCCCCACGCCTGTCGCCTGGTGGAGCACTGGAGCGCGCCCGGAGGTCCCACCCTCAGCCAGGGCTGCTCCCTTGCTGTGTGCCTCGGTTTCCCTGTCTGTAAGGAGGGGATGATGACAGCATCCCTGCTTCTCCACCCCCCTTACCGCAGGTCGGGACCCAGAACCAGCCCTCGCAGCTCCACCCCATACCCACAGCGTAGCTATTATTCCCATGGCCACCAGGCCGGGAGTCAAGACCATGGTCATCGGGTTCTAGAAAGACCCTGCCAGCACTCGGCTCTGCTCTTCCGGGTCCCTGGCCTTGCCCAGCCTCCGGCCTCCAGCCCCTGTCCTGGCCTTGGGCCCTGGACCCTGGGCCTGACTGCTGTGGTTCAGGGAGGCACGCACTCACTCATCCCGAGCACGGAGGCCCCAGCACATGAGCGGGCAGCTGGGCGCACCCCAGCGATGGGGCTGCTTCCAGGAAGCAGGAGGTTCTCATTTGGGACATCTGCACCGGCAGGCGGGCTCCTGGCGGGCTCCTGGGGGAATCCCGCTGACAGCACCGCGTGGGGGTGGGGCCCTTGGGATCCTGGACTCGCAGCAGCAGAGACAGAGAGCAGCTGCGGGCGGGGCGCAGGAGCCCCACCCGCTGCCCCTTCAGAGGCTTTGCTTCGGATTCCGAAGAAATCTTTGTGCAGATGTGCTCTCCTCTGCGTGTTTAGAGTCAAGCGACATGTTACAGGGAAGGGCGGTGACTCCCAGACTTGACTCCCAGACCTCATGGCAGGGGTGCACCAGGGCCCGCGTGGGGAAGGGTGGCGTCCAGGTCCAGCCAAGGGTCCCAGCAGACTGGCTGAGCTGGACGTGAGGTTCTGCTTGTTCCCAAAGTGAGCAGTGGGGGAATGATGGGTGGAGGCCGGGACAAGGCTGGACCTCAGCGCCTTGAGGTCCCTTCCCTTCCCCCCATCCCGGGCCGCCTCGCTGGTCCCAGTGCTGGACCGGGGTCACTTCTCCACCCAGGGGCAGCAGGCAGCAGGCACAGCAGCTCCCACCTGGCAGAGCACGCCGCTCACCCGTCCTTCCTGGTCACTGTGGGTGCTGTCGCTGCTGTGTCCCCACATGAGCCCCAAACCCCTTCCAATCACTGGCTCTTTCCTTCTGCCAGGGCACCTAGATCACGTGAGGGCCCCTGAACTTCCCTACCAGCCTGACTCAGCCAGGCTCTCTGAAGTGTAGAGTGAGCAAGTAGGAAACCAAAAGGAAATCGCTGTTTTCAGCCTCGGCCTCTTCTGGGACGCTGGTTCACAGCCCCTCTGAGGGATACAGGCCCCAAAGCCCCTGAGGCCACCGGCCCGTCCCCATTAACCAGCAGTTGTAGAATAAGGAGCAACAACATGAATTTACTTGGGGTTTGTACACATTCCACTTTGCTTTCTGTTTAACGGGGTCTCCCTGTCCACCAGGCAGATGGTCCCCACAAAGCAAGACCCCCACAGTGGGAGCCCTTAGGGGGCATGGGCACAGGTGGCTGCCCATTCTCAACAGGAGGTGGTGTGGACCAGTGGGACCCCTGCTCCATCCTCATGTAGGGATGTGAGCAGTGGACCATGGGCTACCCCTGTTTTCCACAGGCTACGCCCGTTTTACCCCTGTTTTCCACAGGGGTACTCCCATAAAGCTGCCCCCCACCTGTGTGTCCTCTCTGAGGAGGCAGAATTTCTCCATTTGAATAGGTTCCCTTTCTTGGGGTCACCGTCTAGCCTGTGTGCATAGTCAAATCTCATCTCTCCCATGTCCTCACTTGGGGATTTCTAAAAAATTGGTGCTGAGGTGATTTGCATGACTAACCAGATGGACGCATGGAGGGGAATCAGAATCAGGCCCCTCCACAGGAGGTACACAGTCTTTAGACCCAAGGGCTACGGCACAGCCACTGCTGCTTTCCTCAATGTGACCTGTACGCCTCTCATCGGGACATTCCAATAGGCATCGGACATGCCTGTGGAATAAGGAGAGGGCAAAGAGAGCGGCCCACAAATGTTCTGAGTGCTGGTGGCAAAGAGACAATATGAGGTCATTCTACACCCAATATCTCCTGGTTTTTGTTGAAATTATCTGAGGTTTTGTATGTAAATGATGCTTTACTAGTAGTCATACCAAACCTAAAGATTAACTATATGATTTCTTTTAAAAATTTACTTTAGTCAAGTTTCATAACCAGGAAAACAGCAATTAATTAAATGCAACTCACCACTCTCACTAAGTTTTTACTTTTCACCAGTTTCTTTATATTGTGTCTTCCCTGTTTTTTTTATCCCTCAATATTATTTTATATTAATTTCAGGTGTACAGCATAGTGGTTAGACATTTATATAATTTAAGATGCAATTCCCCTGACTAGTCCCCACCTGGCACTGTACATAGATATTACCATATCTTTGACTTATTCCCTGTGCTTTACTTTACATCCCCATGACTATTTTGTAACTACCAATTTGTACTTTTTAATTCCTTCACCTTTTTCACCCTGCCCCCCAACTCTCTTCCATCACCCCAGCAAATCTAGTACCCACATGACACCATACATAGTTATTACAATATTGACTATATCCTTTATGCTATACCCTATGTCCCAATGACTACTGTGTAACAATCAATTTGCACTTCTTAATTCCTTCCCTTTTTACACCCACCACCGCAATCCCCCTCCTGTCTGGCAACCATCAAAATGTTTTCTGTACCTATGAGTTTGTTTCTGTTTTGTTTTGTTAATTTTGTTCTTAGATTCCACATATAAGTGAAATCACATTACATCTATCTTTCTCTGACTAACACTCCACTCAGCACAACACCTTCCAGGTCCATCCATGTTACTGCAGATGGCAAGAACCCATTCCCTTCCCTGGCTGAGCAATATTCCATTGTATATATGTACCACCTCCTCTTTATCCATTCATCCATCGACAGACACCCAGGCTGCCTCCACATCTTGGCCATTGTAAACAGTGCTGCAATGAACATATGGACGAGCACGTCCCTTTGAAGTAGCATTTTGGGTTTCCTCAGATAAATACCCAGAAGTGGGAAAACTGAGTCCTTCTTTGTCTCTTCTTATAGGTTTTGTTTTAAAGTCTATTTTGTCTGGTATAAGTATTGCTACCACAACTATTTTTGTGTTTTTTTTTTTCCATTTTCATGAAATAACATTTTCCACCCCTTTACTTTCTTTTTTTTTTTTTGGTGATTTTTTTTTAATTAATTAATTAATTTATTTATTTTTTGTTGAGAGCCCACTGGCCCATGTGGGAATCGAACCGGCAGCCTTCGGAGTTAGGAGCATGGCGCTCTAACCGCCTGAGCCACCGGGCCGGCCCTCCACCCCTTTACTTTCTGTCCGTGTGTGTCTTTCAATCTGAAGTGATGCTCTTGAAGGCAGCATATGTCAGGGTTTTGTTTTCTTATCCATTCAGCCACCCTATGTTTTTGATTGGAGCATTTAATCCATTTATATTGAAAGTAATTGTTGATAGATATGTAGTTATTGCCATTTTATTATTCATGTCTTTTATGTTATTTTTTTTTTTTTCTGTCTTAAAGAAGTCCCTGTAACATTCCTTTTAATACTGGTTTGGTGGTGATGAACTTCTTAGCTTTTCCTTGTCTGGGAAGCTCTTTATCTGTCCTTCAATTAAATGATAATTTTGCTGGGTAGAGTAATCTTGGTTGTAGATCCTTGTTTTTCATCACTTTGAATATTTCCTGCCAATCTCTTCTGACGTGCAAAGTTTCTGCTGACAAGTCAGGTGACAGACTTATGGGAGCTCCCTTGTAGGTAACTAACTGCTTTTCTCTTGCTGCTTTTAGGATTCTCTTTTTGTCTTTAATCTTTGCCATTCTAGTTATAATGTGTCTTGTTGTGGGGCTGTTTGGGTTCATCTTATTTGAGACTCTGTGCTTCCTGGGCTTTTATATCTATTTCCTTCACCAGGTTAGAAAGATTTCAGTCAATATTTCTTCAAAATGTTCCCAATCCCTCCCTTTCTCTCTTCTCCTTCTAGTACCGCTATGATGCAAATGTTGTTATACTTGATGTTGTCCCAGAGGTCTCTGAAACTACTTTTTTTTTTTTTTTTTTTTTTTTTTGCTGTTATGTTTGGGTGTTTTCTTCTACATTGTTTTCCAAACTGCTGATTTGATACTTTGCTTTGTCTAGTCTGCTGGTAATTCCTTCTAGTGCATTCTTCATTTCAGTTACTGTATTCTTCACTTCTGACTGGTTCTTTTTTTATGGTTTCTATGTCCTTTTTATGCTTGCTATCTCTTTGTTGCAATTCTCACTAAGTTCCTTATAACCATTGTTTTGAACTCTGTTTCTGGTGGGTTGTTTGCCTCCATTTTGTTTAATTCTTTTTCTGGAGTTTTCTCTTGTTCTTTAATTTTGGACATATATCTTTGTTTCCTCATTTTGGCTGCCTCCCTGTGTTTGTGTCTATGTATTAGGTAAATCTGCTATGTCTCCCGGTCTTGGTTGGGTGGCCTTATGTAGTGGGTGTGCTGTGGGGCCCCAGCATAGTCTCCCTGGTCACCTGCAGTGGGTGCTACAGAAATGTCCCTTGTGTGGGTTGTGTGTGCCCTTCTGGTATAACTGAGCCTTGACTGTTATTGAAACATCCCTGGGTAGGACTGACCCTCAGACTGATGGGCTGTGGGGTTTGCCCATGTCCACAGCCTACAGACTATTGTGTGTGGGGCTTACCCCACTGAGTGGGACTCACTCAAGGGGGCTCTGGTGCCTGTTGAGACTGCCCTTTGTTTATGCCACTTGTGGGGCTAATTGGGCGGGTGCTGTACTATGGTCTGAAGCCAACCTCCAAGTACGTTGGTTCTTGGGCATCTTAGGAGGGGCTCCCGTACAGGTCCAGGTCACCCACTGCCTGTGACTTGAGGGGGCTATCTGGTAGGAGCTACAAAACAATCCATGGTTGGTTGCTGCCTGTGCTGTGCCTAGAGGCATGTGGGAGAGGCCACGCTGGGAACGAGGTTTGATGCCACCAGTACTGGATCTGTGGTAGCTCTGCAAAAAGCCAGAACACTCCAAGGCTTGCTGCCACCTGCTAGCTTCTGTAAGGTTCAGCCACTGATAAAGCCTCCTGCATTCTGCCAGTTGGGGGGGGGCAGGGTCTCAGTGAATCAGCAGGGCAGAGTTGCAGAGCTCACCAGGCCAATCAGATTCAGACTTGGCCATAAATGTAGGGGGCAGGCTCAACACAGGAAAGATGGCATCCACCTGCCGGCTGCACAGGAGCAGGGTCCCACACAGGGAAAATGGGGACTGTCCTCCAGTCCTTGCCCCAAAGTTACATAACTCAGTCTCTCCGCATATGTCTCCAATATCCCCTGAGTCACTGTCCCTCCACCAGAGCCCAGGGTGAGTACCTGCAAGTGAGTCTGTATGTGGGCCCAGGACCTCTAGGATTCCTGCAGCCTTCTTTCCCACCCAGACAGTTGGAATTCCCACTGTTTTTCCAGCCAGATGTTGTGGGTGCTCCTCTTCCCATTATCAGTACTCCAGGCTGGGAAGCCTGGTGGAGGCTGGGGTCCCTTGCTCCTCCATAGGGAACTTCTGTGGCCAAGATATCTCTCCCAATTTTCAACCGCCACAGGTGGGTGTGGGACCAGCCCGGTTCGCATCTCTGCTTATCCTACCATTCGTGGCTTCTTCTTTATGTCCTTAGTTATAAAACTTCCGTTCAGCCAGACTTCAGATGGTTCTCCAGGTTGATTGTTGTATAATTTAGTTGTAATTTTGATGTGTTCATGGGAGGAAGCAAGTACAGCAGTTATCTACTCTACCATCTTAGTTTGTGTCTTGTGTCTTCCCCATTCTTGAGCTTCTGTTTTTTATTTATTTCTCCACCAGTTAAAACCAATATCTAACTGTCGAGCTGTGTGTGTATATGTGTGCATGTTTATATGTGGTGTGAGATAAGGAAGGATCTTTTATATGAAATATTTTGTGTCTGTTCTCTATACATCTTCATTTTTCTCTCCTATTTTTTCACTTTATATTCTCTTCTGTATCCTAGGTAATTTTCTTGAGCTTTCTTTGAAATGATCTGGTTTTCTGTAAAATCCAACTGCTTTTCATTCTCTGCATTTAAAAAATGGTGGAGTATGTCAAAGAATATAGAAACAATGTTATCACATTCATGGATAACCACCACTTAGGCTTAACATATGTTGGCATTTTATGTGTGTGCTTTCTATAAGAAACAAAACATTGTAGATACAATCAAGACTTTGTGTGTTCTTCACCAGTTCCAAAAGGCACTGGTCCCTTAGAGAAGCAATAATGATCCTGTTCAACACTAGGAGACATAGTAACTCAAGGTATCACAAGAGTAAATTAGAGAGAAAAACCCACACAATGATGATGATAATAGATGCAAAAACAACATTTAATAAAATTCAATACTTACTCAAAACATAAAATAATAGCAAGTAGGAATAGAAGGAAATGTTCTTAAACTGTTAAAAATTTAGAGTTAGCATCAAACTTAGTAGTGAAACTAGAAAATGTCATTGCAGTCAGGAGCAAGAGGATGTTGTCCACCCAGGCTGGGGTACTTCCCAGATGCCACAAGGTCTCCATCCCACTGTTTGCAAACAGTAACCCCCAAGTGAAGGGATGTGGTTATTTGAGAGTGAGAGAGGGTGGGATTGTTCTGTCCTTTCTCATCCCTGGTAATTTTTTTAAAAGGCTATTTTGACTAATATTAATATAGACATTTTTTTTTTGTTTAGTGTTTACTTGATCTGTATATTTTTTCTTTTTAGTTTTAGACTGTCAGTGTGGTTTATTTTAGGTGTGTGTCATGTAAACAGAACTAATATTATTTCATTTTATTTTCATATCGTCTACTGATCTTTATCCTTTCAATGAGTTTAATCCATTTACATTTATAGTAATTACAGACATATTTATACATTTTTTTTCTACCAACTTATTTTGGGTTTTCTATTTACTAGGGTTTTTTCCTATACTTTTTTCTTTTTTTCCTGACTTCTGATGGATTTGTTTTTTAAAAAGTTATTTTCCCCTTTCTCTGTTACTTTGAGATTTCTGTTCTTTCAGAGGTTACCTTAAAATTTTATTATACATTATACACTAGAAATTTTCTAAGAAAGTCTAAAGTTACTCAGTATTTTTAACCTTCTCCAGAACATGAAACCTTAGCATGATTTAACTGTCCATTGAACTGTGCCCCATCTTGTTATTATTGTCTGTTAGTTTAACCTTTTTAATAAACTAAACTTTTCAAACAGTAATTTATTATGGATGCCACAATTTAACCATTTTTCTTATAACTCATGCCATCTTTTCAGACACAGTATAGCAGGAATGGCTTGTGTCTGTTCCATGATGTCTGGGATCTCTGCTGAAAAGACTCAAAGTGCTAAGGTCTGGGTCACCTGGAAGCTTCTTCCCTCATATGCCTGGTATCTGGGCTGGGGTGACTCAGAGGATGGTCTCAACTGGACATGTTGACTGGGGCACCTACATATGGTCTCTCCGTGTGGTTTGGGCTTCCTCACAAGATGGCAGCTTTGAGGTAGTGTTCTCGCATGGTGACCAGAGCAAGTATTCTGCTCCAAGGCAGAAGCTGCATAGCCTTTTATAAAGGTCCAGTCTCAGACGTCACATGGTATCTATCGTTCCCATTGTACCTTTATCAGTGGAAGGAGTCACAAGCTCACTCAGAGTCAGAAGAGAGGGTCACAAACTGCCACCTTCTGATGGAAGATGTGCCAAAGAACTTGCATCCATGTTTTAAAACTGCTACAGTCTTTCTCTAGACAAAAGTTATTTATATTCCTCCCTTAAGCAAAATATACTCATTTCCTCCCAAGACTTCCCCAGATAGTTTCATATTATTATGGTTTCAGGCACATGTTCAAAGTCAAGTATCTTCTTCTCTAATCAAGTCCAGGTGTGACTAAAACTCCTCTGGTTTGGTTCTTTGGTAAAAGTTCCTCTTGTTCCAAAAAAAGATATAGATAAATTATCTTCCCCCTGCACACTCAGTATACAATGGTGACAGGGACAGGATCATCCACTCTTGTCAAAGAGCAATAAAATTGGAGGCACTCAGAGGTGGCTGGTTCATAGTGAGTCTGAACTCGCTGGGCTGGGCACCATCAGGGCTCCACACTCTTTCTGTGAGAGACTCTACTCCCTTAGCTCTCTTCTCTGCTCTCTTGACACTGAGTCATCCTTCATCTTCTATAAGAAATGACCAATGTCTGCAGATGAATGTTCTGGCCTGCTTCCTTCCTGTAGAAGTTCAGGAGCCCAAGGCCTCTTCTAACTTTGTACCACTCTGTTCCCTCAGGCCAAGATAATATATTCCCTTAAAAACATTGTGGGGTTCAATCTGTATAAACTGCATCAGAAAAAAAGCCATACCTAAGAACAGATCCTCCTGTCCCTTAGCCCCCTGTGAGGCTAATAGGACAGTGACCTTAAAATTCTTAGATCTCTACTGGTTAACATAGAAGTTCTGGAAGGCACACCTGTGAGACCCTTAGCTGTTTGTTTATTTGAAATGGTCTTTGAGACACTGCTTTTAATATTTCTGAGGCCTTAACTAGGCATTTTATAGTCACACCTTTGGCTTCATCTTTACTCTGAGACCACATTTTCTGAACTGTGACCTGGATTTGATCTTTATTTTTAAGATCTATACTACTTTGAGAGTCATTTTCTAGCAAGGAAGACTGTCCTTCTCTAATTTTTCTAAATTTCACTTGAAAAATAAAAAGCCTATTTTCAGTTCATCTCTTTCCTTTTGCATTTTTTTATAGGCAACTGGAAGAATTCAGGCAGAACCTTCAACAACCCTTTGCCTAGAAATCTCCTTAGCTAGATCATCACATTTATTAGGAACACATCCTATTTTCCAGGTTACTACAGGTGAGCATTGCCAAACTTTCCATGCTATACAACAAGTTCCCTTACCTCCAGCTACTAAGGACATTTTTATCACCTTCCTTGAAGCCCTAAGCAATAGTTTTCTTGATGGTCATAAGGGTTATGCTTGATACCTACTCTCCAAGTTAACAAACTTTTAATCTTGTTACAGCAACACCCAACTTCCAACTATGAAAATCTTAACGAGGCATTTTGTTGACACACCCTCGGTTTCATCTTTACACTTTCAGACTGTTCCCTGCAGTGCCCTGGGCTTTAGCTTTTTCTCCAAGGCCCTTTGTTGCTTTGAGAGCTGTTTGCTGCCTGGAAAGATTGTCCTGAGCACTCTTTTCTCTAAATTCTACCTGAAAACTGAGCAGTTCTTTCTTTTAGTTTACGTCTCTACACCTGATTGTTTTTGTTATACCCTCACTCTTGAATAAAATCTTAGCTAGGTATAAAATCCTAGACTGTTAGTTGGAGCTGTTTCTCCATTATTCTCTTGATTCTGTTAATCTTGGTGAGAAGTCTGATTTTAGTTTGTTCCTTTGCAGTTTTCCTGTCTTCATCCCTGAAGTTCTGTAGTTATACTATGTTATGTCTGGGGGATAGACATTTTCTCTGCTTGAAATTTGGCCTCTGCAAAGAGAGGGAGTGAGTCCCTTGAGACCACACAGAATGTTGGCACCTGAGCCAGAATGAGAACGTAGGCCTCTGGATTCCCCAGGAAGTGATTTTCCAGTCCTGCCTTCTTCCCATGTGAGTGTGGTCTGTTCTCTGCATCTATGGCTGTCTTAGGTAATGTGGAAGGGCAAGCAACCAGGGAGTTCACTTCCATGATGATGTTCTTTCTTCCCTAATTGGAAGTACCTTCACTGAGTGCAGGGATTCTCTCTTCCCTTTTTCTTATCCTTGTTGACAATGCAGTGTCATGGGGTATGTATGCTTATTTGAAAGAGAACAGACTTTGGAGCTGGGCAGACCTTGGTTGGAATCCAAACTGCCACTGATAATTGTGTGGTCTTGGATAAATTGTTATTGTCTCAGAGGCTTAATCTTCTCATTTGTAAATTGAAGGTATCACTATCTTCCTTATAGGTCATATGGAGATGTGTGGCAGGTGCTCAGTACCAGTCTGTGAACAGGTGGTTGAGGCTGGTGTTGGGGGACTGTAAAAAACAAACTTTAGAGCCACCCAGACCCACATTGTCAGGAGGAGGGAGAAGGGACTACAGATAAGAGGAGAGAGATTTGTTCTTCCTTGTACCCATGAGCATGCGCAGACTTGAGGGCACTTCTGGCTAGGAGATGAGTCAGGCTTCTCTTTGCACCACCAGGTGGATGGTGTTGCTGTTTTTGACGACCACCATCTTTATTTTTCTGAGAGTGAAAAAGATTTATAGAAGGAAAAAAGCCAGATACCCAGTCCCTGGCTTACTCTGTGAGTTCATTCCAGAGCCTCCCAGTAATGTTCCCCAGAAGTCTCTGAGCAAGTGCTGAAGAAGGGGGCTGACATTTTAGTATTTGGTGTGTTTTTGTTGGAGAATGGCAGTCTTCAAATAGATTTAGGTCCCTGCTATGAATGATTGCTTGTTGGCTTTGTAATTGCTTAAAATCAGGGTGCTGCTGAAGTGGATTAAAAAAAAATTTAGAATCTTTAAAAATTTTTTTCAGAACAAAGCATGTGCATTGAAGGGCTCTGAAAAGACAAATTAATTCACTAAAAATACAATGACTTAAACTTCTTGATGTAAGTATTTCAGGTACATTGTTGGTCTAGTTAGTTCTCTGTAATACTGGTGCTGTGACCCTTCTTAGGTTAATGACAACAAAGCTGAAGAAAACATGTGGCTCAGAGCAAAGGAAGAAACCAAATCTCTTCTTATGAAAATCCTGTCATGCCAGACAGTCTCCATCCAGCAGATTTCCCTGAAACGAAAGCTGTTTATAGAAGATGCCAGATCCTGGATCATGCTTTGAGAATGTTCCCTGAGTTCTGTGATGACCTTCCTGGGGTCACATCTGGCCGGGAGACCACATGCCAAACACTCCATATGTAGGGCTGAATTTGCAAGTGCATAACTTAAGGGAAAAATACAACAATAGCATATGCCCAAAATACCTTATCTAGAGGGAACCTAAGGACACAGAATTTTTCAATCACGAACCTTGTTTATTTCATGGTATCATGGTTAGTCTATGCATGACTAACTCTTCATGTCATCACCAACATTAGGTGTTGTCAGCCTTTTGAATTTTAGCCTTATAGTTAGTATGACATGGTATTATATTGTGGTTTTAATTGGCATGTTTCTGATGACTAATGATTTTGATCACCTATTCATGTGATTATTGGATATCTTTGTATTTGTATCTTCTTTTTATCAGAAACAATTCTTCAAAGCTTTTGCCCACTTTTAATTAGGTTTTCTTTTTATTATTGAGTGGTAGGGGTTCTTTTTATATAATGTATACAAGTCATTTTTCAAATATATGTATTGTAAATATTTTATCCCATTCTGTAGCTTGTCTGTTTTTTTTTTAAATTATGGGTTTAAAAATCAAAACTTTTCAATCTTGATAAAGTTAAATTTATCAATTATTTTCTTTCATGGTTAGTGCTTTCTACGTAGCATGTCAGTCCAAAGGTTGCAAAGATATTCTCCATGTTTTCTTTTAGAGGCTTTACAATTTTAGCTTTTATGATAAGGTTTTTGATATTTCGTGAATTAATCTTTATGTTTAGTGTAAGATTGGCATCAAGATTCATATTTGTTCCTTGTGATTAGCCAATTGTTCAAGCACAATTTGTTGAAAAGACTCTTTCTCCCATTGAGTTGCTTTGGTGGCTTGATTGAAAATAAATTGAGTATATAAGTGCTGGTCTCTTTCTGGACTACATTATGTTCCATTGACCTATTTATCTGCCTTTACATCAACACCACACTCTCTAATTACTAGAGCCTTACCAAATCTTGAAATCTGGTAGGTAGTGTAAGTTCTCTGATTTTGTTGCTCTTTTCCAAAATTTTTTGGTCCTTTGGCATTTTCATGTAAACTTTAGAAAAAACTATATTTTTTAAGATGGCTCAGATTTTTATTGAATCTATATATTAATTGGCATCTTAACAGTATTGACTCAGTATTGACTTAACAGTATTAACAGTATTAACAGTATTGACTTAACAGCAATCTATGAGCAAGGTATATATTTTCATTTATTTAGGTTTTCTTGAATTTTTCTCAAGTGTTTTATATTTTTCTGTGAATAGGACTTGCATATCTTTCATTAAATTTAATACTAAGTATTTTTAAATTTTGGTTATTAATGGTATTTTTCATTAAATGGTTCATTTTCCTATTGTTTCTTGCTAGTGTATAAAAATTAATTTTGTTATTATATATTGACTTTGCATCCCATGACCTTGCTTAATTAGCTTATTAATTCTTGTAAATTTTTGTTGATGATCTTAGGATTTTCTACACACACAATCATATCCTCTAACAACAAAACAGGCTTACATTTTCCTTTCCTGTGTTTATAATTCTATTTCTCTTTTTTTCTTTTTTGTTTTTTTGGCTTTAGTGCACATAGCTAGGAACTCCAGTACAATGCTGAACAGAAGTGGTAAGAGTTAATGTTATTGTCTTATTCTCAAACTTAAGTTGAAAACATTCAGCATTTTACTATAAAGTATGATGTTATCTATAAGTTTATAAACTGAAAAAGTTCTTTTCTTGTCCCTGTGTCTTGATAGTTTTTATCATGAATGGGTTTTGAATTCTGTAACAACGTTCTTAATGCATTTATTTAGATTATTTTATTAATTTTCGTCTATAATCTGTTAATGCAGTGAATTATATTAATTGGTTTTTGAGTTGCATTCCTGTAATAAATCTCACTTGGTCATGATGGATTATCATTTATTTATGTATTTCTGTTTGATTTGATAACATTTTGTTAAATATCCTCATGAAGAATACTTCGTATCAGGATTATTCTGGCCTCCCAAAATGATTTGGGAAGCATTCGATGCTCCTTTTTCCTGAGAAAGTTTCTGAATGAAAAATAATATTTAGCCCTTACATGTTTGATATAACCTACCAATGAAGTCATATGAACCTGTATTTTTCTTTGTTGGAATGTTTAAAGGTATGAATTATATTTCTATCTATTCTTGGATCAGTTTTGGTAAGGTTTGTCTTTCAAGGTTTTTATCCATTTCATCTAAGCTGTTGAATATATTGATGTAAATTGTAATTCATAATATTCCACTATTTTTAGTAACAGTTTTATTGAGATATAATTCATATAATTCAGTGGTTTTCAGTATATTCACAAAGTTGTGCAATCATCACCATGATCTAATATCAGATTTTATCACCGCCAAAAGAAACCCCATACCTATCAGCACTTATGCTCCATCCCTATCCTCCTAGCCCCTGGCACTAGTTTACTTTCTTTTTTTGTCTCTGTGGATTTCCCTATTATGGACATTTCATATAGTTTGAATCATACAGTCTTTTGTGACTGGATTTACTTACTTAGCATGATGTTTTCATGGTTCATCCATGTTGTAGCATGTATCAATACTTTATTCCTTTTTTATGGCTGAATAATGTTCCAGCATGTAGATATACCACATTAGTGACCCATTCAACATTTGATGGACATTTGGGTTGTTTCCATTTGAGAACTATTATGAATAATATTGCTATGAATATTCACGTACAAGCCATTGTGTGGACATGTTTTTAATTCTCTTGGGTGTGAAATCGCTCGATCATATGGTAATTCTATGATTAACATTTTGAAGAATTGCCAAACTATTTTCAAAGTGGTTGCACCATTTTACATTTCCAACACAGTGTATGAGGGTTTCAATTTCTCCACATTCTTGCTAACTCTTGTTATTGTCTGTCTTTTTATTATAGCCATCCTATTTTGCCTTCCTTTTTGAAGGATAATTTTGCTGGTTATAGAATTCTAGGTTGAAGATTTTTTTTCTCTCAGTCCTTTAAACATGTTGCCCCCATTGCTTTCTTCCTCCCAATGATTCCAATGAAATCAGCTATCTTTAAAAAAAATCATTATTCTCCTATGCAATGCATATTGTTTCTCTGTCTGAATTTAAGAAATTCTCTTTATATTTGGCTTTCAGTATTTTGTGTATGGTGAGGTGTGGATTTCTTTGTGTTTATCCTGTTTGAGATTCACTCACTTCTTGGATATATAGGTTGATCCTTTTCATCAGATTGGGATATTTTGGCCATTAATTCTTCAAATATTTTTATTGCATTATTTATCTCTTTCCTCTTGGACTCCAAAATGCTTGTATCTCAGACTACTTGATATTAATCCTACATTTTACAGATATTCTGTCATGTTTTAAAAATATTTTTTTCTCTCTTCTCCAGTTTGATAATTTCCGTTTGCTTTTTTTCAAGTTCACTGATTCATTCTTCTGCATTATCCAATCTAAGCCCATTTATTGATTGTTATTTCTTTCACATACTCTATTTTTCCACTTTTTAAAAGTGTTTCCATTCATTTCCTAAAATATACTATTTGTTCACTCATGTTTGAAATAATTGTTTTAATTTATTCTTATTCCAATAACTGCACCATCAATGTTTTCTCTTAAAGAACATATTTTCTCTTAAGTACAGGTCATATTTTTTCTCCTTATTTGTTTGTTTTATAATTGTATTTATTGTATTTTGTATTGTGCAGAAAAGGATAATAAAGACAGATGTATTTTTGTTATGTTGTTTGTTCCTTAGAGATTGCAGTCCCTTTCCTTCAAATGTAGTAAAGGTGAGGAGATAAGAACTCAGCTTTATCCTAATGTTGAGTTGAGCCAGACAAGTTGCAGCTTTCCTCAAGCTGAGTTCATCTGTGATTAGCCCAACCTTAAATCCTGAGCTCTAGTCTTTTTTATCTTGTCTTTGTTTGGGCTGGGAACAGGTTGCTTCAGTTTCAACTCAGGCAGTGGCATAGAATCTATTAACCAAAAGAAAATATGAACTTTATGCCAGTTTCATGGCAAAAGTTGGAGTGGGGAAGGGAGGAAAATTGTTCTGGTCGAGTGCTCTAATCTTGCCTTTTAGATTCCAATTTGTCCCATCAGCCCATACTACCATCCAAAATCCAGCTGACAGTCCTTTGTTCCCTCAGTTTCTCACCCATGGCAGGTCAATCCTGCCTAGACCACAGTATGGTAGCAGGGAGCTGTCATGTCTCTGCTCACTCTGTTTGTTTTCTTTTCCTTTTTTCCTGGAATTCAGTTCTCAAGACTTCTTTCTGGCCTGTCCTCTTCTTACTTTTATAGAAAAGTACAATTTTTATTTTGTCTAGGTTTTTCATGTTCTTCCCATGGGAATGAAGTTCTTTCTCATTTTAATCTGAATCAGAAATCTCCTGTACTTGGCATTTTGCTACATGCTTTCTCCAGTTAACAGAATGTCATGGATATCTTTGTGAACACAAAAAAATTTACCTCATAATTTTAGAATTTAAACACTTTTTTCCCCAAAAGTAATGAACTTGGTAAAGTATTATAAGCACACACACAAAGTAAAAATAATCTCTAAGTTAACTACTGTTAACTCCCCTTGCCTTCCTTTTTGTTGAGGAATAGCTTGCATACAGCAAAGTGCCCAAATCTTAAGTGTACAACCCAATGAATTTTATATACATTTATCCTTTGTGAGCACCACTCAGATCAGGATATAAGACATTTACATCATGACTCTTCCCAGTAAATACTACCTTCCAGAGATAACCATCATTTTGATATCTAGCATGATAGATTGGTTTTGCCTGTTCTTGAGTTTAACTTAATTGGAAGCATATACTATGTACATTATTGTGTCTAGCTTCTTTTGCTCAAATAACGTCTACGAGAATCAGCATATTGTCATGTGTCTCTGTCATTTTTTATTGCAATATAATATTCCACTGATGAATTATACCACAATTTATTTATTTATACAATATTCAGTTAATGGACAACTGACTTGCTTCCAGTGTTTGGTTTGCTATGAACAAAGCCAACATTGAATGTTCTTATACGAGGTGTGATCAAACAATATGGTGAATGTTTAAATAAAAAATTTATTACAGTAAAAGATACATTGCCATTAATCCTTCTCAAAATACTCCCCTCTCTTCGAACACACTTATCCCAGCATTCTTGCCACCTTCTGAAGCAGTTCTGGAAGTCTTCTTCTGTGAGTGTCTTTAGTTGTGCTGTTGTGGCTGCCTCAATGTCCTGAATTGATTCAAAATGTTTACCTTTCATGGTCATTTTTATTTTGGGGAAGAGCCAGAAGTTGCATGGTGCCAGATCCGGTGAATAAGGTAGATGAGGACACACTTTGTTTTTGTTTGACAGAAATTGCTGTACCAGAAGTGATGTGTGACCTGGAGCCTTTCCATTGTGGTCACAAAATATGGTGAATGCTGCTGCTGAGTGCCACCCAATGGAAAGGCAGGGATCTTCAATACGGGAAGTGACATGTTGAACCTTAGTAACAGTGTGTGACAAGTTCCAACTTGTTTGGTGCAGTCAGTTGGGTGTGAGCTATGGTTGAGGGAAGGTGTGTTTTAAAGTGTGCTGTAAATCATCCTCCATCGTGACAATGCTCCATGTCACACATCACTTCTGGTATAGCAATTTCTGTCAAATAAAAACATTACAGTGTGTCCTCATCCACTTTATTCACTGGATCTGGCTCTTCCCCAACGTCAAAATGACCATGAAAGCTAAATGTTTTGAATCAATTCAGGACATTGAGGCAGCCATGACAGCACAACTAAAGACACTCACAAAAGAAGACTTCCAGAACTGCTTCAAAAAGTGGCAAGAACTATGGGATAATTGTCTTTGAAGCAAGGGGGAGTATTTTGAGGGGGATTAATGGCAGTGTCTTTTACTGTGATAAAATTTTAAAATTTAAACATTCATAGTGGATGGGGGGTGGGGGGTTCACAGTATGAGGGATATAAATGATGAACGTCTAAGTATTACCCTGTTTTGTACACCTGAAACTAATAAATTAATTAATTAAAAAAAAAAAAAGAAGAATTACCAAATTAAACTCCCAAGTGGCAGTGCTAATTTACACTTTCAGCACCTGTGTGTTGGAGGTTATATTTTCCATACCCTCATTCACACTTGATAGAGTGAAACTTAATGTTGGCAATATGGTTACCAAGTGGTCTCACCTTGTCATTGTACTTTGTATTTCCCTAATTACTAGTGGGGTTGGAAAATTTCCATTGTTTATGAGCCGTATAGGTTTTCTCTATTTGATATGTCTATTCAAAGCCTTTCCTCATTTTTCTATTAGATTGTCTTGTGCTTATTGATTTGCAGGAATTTTTAAAGATTTCCAAAGAGATTCTAAATACTAATTTTGTCTACCAATCTTTATCCTTTGCCTTCTGTTTCTTGTACTTTAATACTATTCAGAAATATTTTAATACTGTCAGAAATATTTTCCTTAATTTCTTCTAATAAGGGTGAAAATCTACAACATGTGCGTCTGCTGCCTGTTTTTATAAATAAAGTGCTCATTCATTGAAAAAAAATAAAAAAAATAAAAATAAATAAAATAAAATTTAAACATTCACCATATTGTTTGATCATACCTTATATGTGTTTTTTAGTAGACGTGTAACTAATTTTTCTAATTTTACCTAGGGTGGAATCATTATATCAAAGGGATATGAGTATGTAGCTTTAGTAAAAATGGCCAGTTTTCCCAGGTAATGAGATCACTTTACATTCCAGCAGTTGTTATATCCTCACTAACATTTGGTATTCTCAGTCTTTTTAGATTTCTGCCATTCTCTTTGGTGTATGGTAGAGCCTCATCAAATTTTAACTTGTACTTCCCTGATGCTCTCCCATTATTTGTAATGGCTGCTTGATATTCTCCAGAACAAATGGTCTAGAACTTATTTAGCCATTTCCTTATTGATGGATATTATCTTTGTTTCCAGTTTTAATTATTTAAAACATTGTGGCATTATACTCCCTTGACTGACACCTTAGACCCACATGAAGTATTTCTGGCCACAGGCACTTGACACTGTATCATAAAGCTCTTGAGAACAAGCCTGTCATACAAAGCCCTCACAGCCTGTCCATAAGCCAGCTGTCCAGCATTATGCTGCTTTGTCCCACCACACATTGTGGGGAGGGAGCCCAGGCAGAGTGGGGTCCTGGGGGATGCGGCAGCCTAACCAAAACATCATGGAAACATGAGGCCTTCTCCATGCCAAACTCAAAGCCACTTTCAAGCTGTGCTTTCATCTCCTATTTCTTGAAATGCTCTTTCCTGGGGTCCCCATCCCTCCTGACATCAGCAGGATGTCATTTATTTCCCTGCATTTCCCTTCTTGATGCTCTTTAAAGCAAGGCATCTTAAAACATAATAATAATAAAAATAAAAATAAATAACCCAAGCAGTTTTTCTGCCTGTCACAGCAGCAAAGCAAACAAGCAGCAACAGAAACCCACTAGAGAAAGTTATCCAGCTTAGAAGTCTCCTGTGGATTTCAGGTCTTGCAATCTCTGTCCTTCGTCCACACCACCTGATTCATGCTGCTAAGATGGAAATTAGAAGCCTCCCTCACCAGGGATTATTACTTTGCTCCAATCACATCAGGGAAGTCTCCTACATTTAAGCCTGGAGGGACTCTCCTTTTTTAAGTTCCTGATATTGAGAGAGCTTTGAGTCCATTCAAACACTGGAAGGTTAGGACGAACTTGAGATGACTGCGAATGACTGGCACACCTGGCCCAGGAACCATTCTGAAACCCACTCTGGACTGTGGCGATGTACTCAGAATTCAAGTCTTGGCTCCTCAGCTCTTTAACCGTGTTTGTCAGTTTGGGTAAGATTAACCTCTCCACGCCTCATTTTCCTCATCTGCTAAATACAGAAAGGGATAAGAGTCCCTTCAAAAGATGGCTGTATGGGAGCACTTAGCACGGTGTCCAGCCACAGCCCACAGTTATGCTGATACAACAACATGATCATGATTTTCATCCCTAACTGAATCTCCACTGAGGATGATGGTGCTGGACTCGGGAGAGAGGCTAAACATATGACTGACCTCAAGAAGGGACAGAATGCTCATGGTACTGTGGGTCGAGTCATCAGTAGCACAGGTTTTGGAACTAGACATACAATGGACTGACTCTCCATGTGTCTACATGGTCAACTCTGCTCCCCCAGTTAGTCTGCCCCTCAGTTTTGCCATCAGTCCAGTGGGCATGCTACAGCCTGTTACCGTGGGCTGCTGTGGAGTCACACAACCTGACATACCGGAACCGCTAAGAACGTGCACCACATTGTGGAACCTCCAGTAAAGGCGATGACTGCTGCACCAACTACAGAAAGTGCACGAGCTTCAAGCCCGCAGACTTGGTGGCAAGAGTGTCCGGGTCAGAGGCCGATGACTCCGACCAGCTCCCTCGTCCTTTCTGAGAGCCCCACATTGGTGGGATAGTCACCCTCTGCTGTGCCAGGTCCGGGTTCAGACTGAGTGGCCTCAGGCATGGGTTCTCAACAAAACCCCCTGAAGTCTTCATACCTCGTCAGCGCTGGGCCCAGCCTGAGACCCTAATTTAAAGGGTCACAAGGTGACTCCACTGCGGAGCTAGGGACGGACATTTCCCAGCTTGTGATTAGCTTAGAAATGCACACGTGATGCCTCTCTGGCCAATGAGATGTGAAGAAGTTCCAGGGGCTTCTGGGAAGGGCTTTCCTCCTGACACAGAGAGAAGTGAGCTCCAGGGCTGCTTGGGCTAAATGGGGGTCCTCCTGTGGGGGTCCCACGAGGTGGTCTTGTGAGAGGGTCCCGTGAGGTGGCTCCGGTAAGGGGGGCCCCGTGAGGTAGTTCTGGTAAGGGGATCCCCGAGAGGGGTCCCTCTGAGGTAGTTTCGGTAAGGGGGTCCCCGAGAGGGGTCCCTCTGAGGTAGTTTCGGTAAGGGGATCCCCGAGAGGGGTCCCCGTGAGGTGGCTCCGGTAAGGGGGTCCCCGAGATGGAGTCCCGTGAGGTGGCTCCGGTAAGGGGGTCCCCGAGCTGGAGTCCCGTGAGGTGGCTCCGGTAAGGGGGTCCCCGAGCTGGAGTCCCGTGAGGTGGCTCCGGTAAGGGGGTCCCCGAGCTGGAGTCCCGTGAGGTGGCTCCGGTAAGGGGGTCCCCGAGCTGGAGTCCCGTGAGGTGGCTCCGGTAAGGGGGTCCCCGAGCTGGAGTCCCGTGAGGTGGCTCCGGTAAGGGGGTCCCCGAGCTGGAGTCCCGTGAGGTGGCTCCGGTAAGGGGGTCCCCGAGCTGGAGTCCCGTGAGGTGGCTCCGGTAAGGGGGTCCCCGAGCTGGAGTCCCGTGAGGTGGCTCCGGTAAGGGGGTCCCCGAGCTGGAGTCCCGTGAGGTGGCTCCGGTAAGGGGGTCCCCGAGCTGGAGTCCCGTGAGGTGGCTCCGGTAAGGGGGTCCCCGAGCTGGAGTCCCGTGAGGTGGCTCCGGTAAGGGGGTCCCCGAGCTGGAGTCCCGTGAGGTGGCTCCGGTAAGGGGGTCCCCGAGCTGGAGTCCCGTGAGGTGGCTCCGCTAAGGGGGTCCCCGAGCTGGAGTCCCGTGAGGTGGCTCCGCTAAGGGGGTCCCCGAGCTGGAGTCCCGTGAGGTGGCTCCGGTAAGGGGGTCCCCGAGCTGGAGTCCCGTGAGGTGGCTCCGGTAAGGGGGTCCCCGAGCTGGAGTCCCGTGAGGTGGCTCCGCTAAGGGGGTCCCCGAGCTGGAGTCCCGTGAGGTGGCTCCGGTAAGGGGGTCCCCGAGCTGGAGTCCCGTGAGGTGGCTCCGGTAAGGGGGTCCCCGAGCTGGAGTCCCGTGAGGTGGCTCCGGTAAGGGGGTCCCCGAGCTGGAGTCCCGTGAGGTGGCTCCGGTAAGGGGGTCCCCGAGCTGGAGTCCCGTGAGGTGGCTCCGGTAAGGGGGTCCCCGAGCTGGAGTCCCGTGAGGTGGCTCCGGTAAGGGGGTCCCCGAGCTGGAGTCCCGTGAGGTGGCTCCGGTAATGGGGTCCCCGAGCTGGAGTCCCGTGAGGTGGCTCCGGTAAGGGGGTCCCCGAGCTGGAGTCCCGTGAGGTGGCTCCGGTAAGGGGGTCCCCGAGCTGGAGTCCCGTGAGGTGGCTCCGGTAAGGGGGTCCCCGAGCTGGAGTCCCGTGAGGTGGCTCCGGTAAGGGGGTCCCCGAGCTGGAGTCCCGTGAGGTGGCTCCGGTAAGGGGGTCCCCGAGCTGGAGTCCCGTGAGGTGGCTCCGGTAAGGGGGTCCCCGAGATGGAGTCCCGTGAGGTAGCTCCGGTAAGGGGGTCCCGTGAGGGGCCTCCATCAGGTTGGGACCTAGGGACGGGGTGCAGCGGGAGCCCGGGCCCAGTGGGTCGTGGGAAATGCGGCAGCCCAGCCTCAGGCTCCGCGTAGGTAGTGCAGCGTCCTCTGTAGCAGGAAGACCCTCCTCCTGGAGCCCCGTCCGCTTGGTTTCTGGGCTCCGGTGTAGAGCGCCTCGTGCCCGGGGCGACAGCTGAGGACTTCCATCTTCCGGGAAACTTGTCTGGGAGACGAGCCCACGTCGTAGCGTTTCCACCCCCGCCCTCGCCGAAGGAATGCTGGCATGCGGTCGCGAGGCTCTCATGTCCTCCAATGGCGTTTGGACCAAGTGTTTTGTTTGGTGTTCGTGGCTCCAGGAACATGTGAGGAATGCTGGGCCTCTTCTCCAAGTCAGTGGCTGCTCATTACACTCACCTGGGCTCCAGTCCAGAGGGTGGGAGTCACTTGGGCTGGGCGGGGCCTGGCATAGAGAGATTTAGAGCCCCCTCCCACCGCTGCCATTGTGCGCATGTGCAGTCAGGGGAGACCCTCTGCTCTGAAGACTGCGTGCGATCCGGCTGAGGGTCCCCTGGAAGAGACAGCAGCCGTGGAATCCATACGCTGACTCCAGTTCCCTGCCCAACTTGTGCTTTGAGTCTGCGTGCTCCTCTCTGCTCCCCCACTTAGTGGAGTGTGGCCTGACACCTGGAGAGTCCATTTTGCCGCTGGGACTTCTTGCTTAAATGGGTACTCTGTCTCCTGGAGCAGTTCAGAACTTGCCATGCTCAGCCCAGTCATGCCACACGTGCTCTGCCTCAGAGGGAAGTCTGAACAACACTGTTGCCACTGCCCTGACAGCCTCTCCTGTCACATTTGGGGACCATCTGGGAGAAGTGGAGATCAAACGCAAGCCTGAAAGGAAACCCCACCAGATCCAACTGGCAAAAGACGAACAAATGTGCAGAACACAGGGACTGAACCCACAGCAAACCACATGAAGGCAAAAGTAGTGGGACTCTGACCTAGGAACCATGTCCTGCAACAGGCAAGGCAGTGGATGGCACTGGCTCATTCTCACTGAGCACTTCTGGAGTACAAGTCGCAGTTATAATTCCCTGGTCCTTTCATTGTACAGCCATGGGATAGGCATTTTATTGGGTTGAATTTAAGCACTTCCCATTGTACTTACTATGCCCTGGGCACTGTCTAGGATCCCAAGGTGCTTTACAACGATCACTCTAACCCTCAGGACAGCAGTCTACTGTGGGTGCCACTATTGCTCCAACATTAGAGACGAGCATACGGAGGCACCAGCTGCTCAAATCTGAGTCTAAGTGGTCGGCCTCCGAGCCTGTGTTCGAGTCTAATTTAAAAGACTGATTGTACTAAATGTTGGTGAGGATATGAAACAACTGGAACTCTCACACACTGCTGATGAGACTGTAAAATGGTACAGGCACTCGGAAACAGTTTGTTTCTTAGAAAGTTAACCATATCTACTATATAATCCACTCATTCCAGTCCTTGGTGTTTACCCAATAGAGATGAAAGTATATAAGTCCACACAGGACTTATATACACATCTTCGTAGCTGATGAATGTGTGGAGAAATAGTCATGGCTGTGCACTGTCAGGAGGACTCCATTTTGCACATTTTTTTGGAGGTGGTTCAGCAACATCTGTCATTTTTTTCCCAAGAAAAACTTAGTCCCCAGCTTGAGTGAAGTTGGCTTTGTGGTTACATTTTGGGTTGCTCTGAATATTGAGAAAACAATAGAAATGGAACTGCTATAGAAATACACACTAAAATAAGTTATATGTTTATTAGGATTTTCTTTTCTATGCCCTGTTTTTCTTGCTTAATTAAGTGGCATTAATAAATTTATTCCAAATGGACTCTTTGTTGAAAACACTTTAACTATGTGGTTATTAATATATTTGAAAAAGTTGCTTATTAAAACTCCTCAACAAAAGCTAGTTTCATCACTGAATATAGTTGCTATTATTTTTATACCTAAATACTTCAGTGTGTATTTCCTAAGAACAAGACCATTCATTCTCTTACATAACCACAGTACTATGATCACAGTTAGGAAATTTAACATTGATACAATGCTATCATCTAATCCACAGTCCATATTCAAATTTTGATGATTGTTCCAATAATGTATGTCCTTTATCTCTTTTCCCCGATACACAATCCAACCCTGGATCACCCGTTGTAGTTAGTTGTCATGTCTTTAGTCTCATTTCATCTGAAGCTGTCCTTTAAGGAACAACATGATAAAACTAGAGACAAAGCAAAAAATTTAAATGTCATTTTGCCTGTGTATTTTAAAACTTTGTTTTAAAAATCTGTGTCACATCACAAAGAACAGCTAAGTGACTTGTGCAAGGATTACTTGCAGGTGGGCAAATTGGGCGAGCAGGGGAAGAGGGAAGGGAGCGGAGTGGAGACGCAGCCTGCATCTGCGGAGGTGGAAACGCGGCCCCATCTGCGGCTGTGGAAACATGGCCCGCATCTGCGGTAGTGGAAATGTGGCTGGCATCCACAGCTGCAGAGACGCAGGGGATCCCAGGACGGAACAGAGAACACAAAAGCCAGGAGGGGGGCTCTTTCCCTGCGTCCCACAGCTGATCTCTCCCGCCGAGGGGGCAGCATATCCAGCATTTGAGGCAATAACCTCAGCTGGGTCCTCCAGTTGGGCTGTAGGCTGGACAAAGGACGCAAACTCCATACCTGTGCCCCTTTCCCCCACTCTTCCAATCCTACCTCCGCCCTTCCAGAGACTTAAAGTGGCCCCTGAACCGTGTCAGATTGCAGAGGAGCCTTTGTGCTTAGGCTCTGGGAAGACTGGCAGGCAGCTCTGACCCAGGGAAGAGGCTGGGAAGAGTGTGATTTTTGCTGGGCTAGGAGAGAAGAGACTCCTCTACTCCCAGCCACCACCTTTTCTGGCCTGCCTAGGGCAGGGCAAATACAACTGGGAAGGCACTCCCAGAGATCAGCAGTAAGAAGCAGACGCAGCTCCCAGCTTTCAGCAGCTCAGAAATCTCCCGCCCGCCACACACACACACACACACACACACACACACACACACGGAAGAAGTACCCTAAGACTCAGGAGAACTGGACACAGGGCTGGTGGTGCTACTCTCAGTGTGCATATGTGTAGGCAAGGGCAGAAACTGCACTGACTTTGTAAAAACTACCATTCAGACCCCTCAACCCCAAGCATCTAAATCTGCAGTCCCAACGTCACTCTGGGCACCAGGTGACCGGCTCTGCATGCACAATATGCAGAGGACTCTCTGGTACAGCAGAGGACAACCTGGAAATTACTTGGTGGGTTTAAGCCAAGACTAGTGCTGCTTTTTGTTTTGTTTTGTTTTGTTTTGCTTTGTTTTGTCTTTATATCTTTGATATCTTTGCCTGTGTTGAGTGGGGGTTGTCGGTTGTTTTTACATGTGAATGTATTTGATTTTTTCTTTGTTGTTGTTGTTGTTATGCTTGGTGATTTGATTTGTTCTGAAATTACCCTACCAGGGCCCAGCTTAAGAGGCACAAGATTCAACATATCCAGAGGCCAAATCCGGCCCAAAACAGAGTACTACCGGGTTTGACCTACAAATCACACACCCAGAGGGAATTCTCTACAGGCACAAGAGCCCGTAGAGGCCAAACCACATTTAAGCCGTCAATCCTCACGCAGCAGAACACCCTGCGGTGGGCAGAGCCAAGTCTCACAACTAGTCAGCCAAGGAGTAAACCCCACCTACTCCCAAGCGAAAAGCAATTAAAAATCTTCTTTAACAGGACAATACACACAACACAAGAGTCACCTTTGGAGCACATGCAGAGGAGAAGAATGAAGCAGTGCAAGTCAAATATGAAGGACACATACTACATAAGATAACCCAGCAAGAACTAAGAACTCTAGGGATCAACCTAATACATCAAAGCAAACACAGAGAGTCAGCCAGAATGGGGAAACAAAGAAACATGTCCCAAATAAAAGAACAGAAGAAACCTCCAGAAGAGGAACCAAATGAAATAGAGGTAACCAACCTATCAGAGACAGAGTTCAGAACACTGATGATAAGAATATTTAAGGAGCTTAGAGACAACATAAAGAAGGATGTAGAAATCATAACGAACAACCAGTTCGAACTAAAGAACACAATTACCGAAATAAAGAACTCACTTGAAGGAATTAACAGCAAGTTAGATGAAGCAAAGGATCGAATCAGCGACTTAAAAGACAAGTTAGCAGAGATCACCCAAACAGAACAACAGAAAGAAAAAAGAATAAAAAACAATGAAGATGGTTTAAGAGGTCTCTGGGATAACGTCAAGTGCAACAACATGTGCATCATAGGAATACCAGAAGGTGAAGAGAGGAAGCAAGGGATTGAGAACATATTTGAAGTAATAATGTCCGAAAACTTCCCTAACCTGATGAAGGAAACCAACATACAAGCCCAGGAAGTGCAGAGAGTTCCAACCAGGATAAACCCAAACAGGTCCACATCAAGACACATTATAGTTAAAATGGCAAAGCTTAAAGACAAACAGAATCCTAAAAGCAGCAAGAGAAAGACAGCGGGTTACATACAAGGGGAACTCCCATAAGACTATCAAATAACTTTTCTACAGAAACATTGAAGGCCAGGAGGGCGTGGCAGGAGATACTCAAAGTGATGGAAAACAAAGGCCTACAACCTAGATTGCTTTATCCAGCAAGGCTAAAGTTGATGGAGAGATAAAGAGCTTCGCAGAAAAGAATAAGCTAAAGGAATTTATTACCACCAAGCCAGCATTGCAAGAAATACTAAAAGGACTTCTGTAAATAAAAGAAAGATGAAAACAGTTTAACTACAAATTTAAAAATGGCATTAACTATGTACATATCAATAATCACTTAAATGTAAACGGATTAAATGCTCCAATCAAGAGACATAGGGTGGCTGAGTGGATAAGAAAGCAAGACCCTTGTATATGCTGTATACAAGAGACTCAGATCAAAAGACACACACAGGCTGAAAGTGAAGGGTTGGAGTAAGATATTTCATGCAAATGAAAATGAGAAAAAAGCTGGAGTTCAATACTTATATCTGACAAAATAGACTTTGAAATGAAGAACATATTAAAAGACAAAGATGGGCATTATATAATAATAAAGGGATAGATCTGACAAGAGGACATAACCCTAGTAAACATCTATGCATCCAACATAGGAGCACCTAAATATATAAAACAGATATTGACTGACATAAAGACAGAGGTCAACAGTAACACTATCATAGTAGGGGACTTCAACACACCTCCTACAACAAGGGACAGGTCTTCCAGACAGAAAATCAATATGAAAACAACGGTCTTAAATGACACATTGGACCACTTGGATTTAAGCATTTCACCCCAATGCTGCAAAATACACGTTCTTCTCAAGGGCACATGGAACATTTTCCCAAATAGACCATATGTTAGGCCACAAAACAAGTCTTGATAAATTTAAGAAAATTGAAATCATACCAATTGTCTTCTATGACCACAGTGCTATGAAATTAGAAATGAACTATAGGAAAAAAACTGGAAGACACACCAATTCATGGAAGCTGAATAACATGTTACTACATAATGAATGGGTCAATCAGGAGATCAAGGAATAAATCAAAAGATATCTCGAGACAAACAAAAATGAAAACACAATGACCCAAAATCTATGGGATGCCACGAAAGCAGTCCTAAGAGAGAAGTTCATAGCATTGCAGGCCTACCTAAAGAAACAAGAAACATCACTAATCAACAGTTTATCTTCACATTTAAGGGATCTGGAAAAAGAACAGCAAAATAAGCCCAAACAGAGCACAAGGAAGGAGATGATAAAAATCAGAGTGGAAATAAATGAACTAGAAACCAGAAAAACAATACAAAAGATCAATGAATCCAAGAGTTGGTTCTTAGAGAAGACAAACAAAATTGACAAGCCTTTAGTCAGACTCATTAAAAAAAAGAGAGAGAGGACCCAAATTAATAAAATCAGAAATGAAAGAGGAGAAGTGACAACAGACACCGCAGAAATACAAAAAATTTTAAGAAATTACTATGAGCAACTATGTGCCAACAAATTTGACAATCTGGAAGAAATGGACAATTTTCTAGAGGCGTACAACTTTCCAAGGCTAACTCAAGAAGAAACAGAAAACCTGAATAGACTGATTACCACCAGGGAAATTGAATCAGTAATCAACAATCTCCCAACAAACAAAAGCCCTGGACCAGATGGCTTTACAGGTGAATTTTACAAAACGTTCAAAAAAGAATTATCACCTATTCTCCTCAAGCTCTTCCAAAAAATCCAGAAGGAGGGAAGACTCCCAAACACCTTTTACGAAGCCACTATCACCCTGATCCCCAAAGACACCAAAGACACCCAAAGACAAAGACACCACAAAAAAAGAAAACTACAGGCCGATATCTCTAATAGAACATAGATGCAAAAATCCTCAAGAAAATATTAGTGAACAGAATTCAGCAATACATTAAAAAGATCATACACCATGATCAAGTGGCATTTATCCCTGGTATGCAAGGGTGGTTCAACATTCAATTAATCAATCGATTAATGTGATACACCACATTAACAAAATGAAAAATAAAAATCACATGATCATATCAATAGATGCAGAAAAAGCATTTGATAAAATCCAGCAGGCATTTATAATAAAAACCCTTAAGAAAGTGGGAATAGAGGGATCATATCTCAACATAATAAAGGCCATATATGAAACCGACAGCTAACATCATACTCAATGGGGAAAAGCTAAAACCATTCCCCCTAAGATCAGGAACAAGACAAGGTTGCCCACTTTCTCCACTTCTATTCAACATAGTGCTGGAAGTTCTAGCCACAGCAATCAGACAAGAAAAAGAAATAAAAGGCATCCAAATTGGTAAGGAGGAAGTAAAATTGTCATTATATGCAGATGATATGATTATATATAGAGAACCCTAAAGACTCCACCAGGAAACTATTAGAGCTAATAGATGAATTTAGTAAAGTAGCAGAATACAAAATTAAGATTTAGAAATCAGTTGCATTTGTATATACCAATAATAAAACATCAGAAGGAGAAATTAAAAAAACAATCCCATTTACAATTGCTCCAAAGACTATAAAATACCTGGGAATAAATTTAACCAAAGAAGTAAAAGATCTGTACTCAGAAAATTATAAGACACTGAAGAAAGAAATGAAAGAAGATACCAATAGATAGAAACACATACCATGTTCATGGATAGGAAGAATTAATATGTTAAAATGTCCATACTGCCTAAGGCAATATACATATTCAACTCAATTCCTATCAAACTACCAACGACGTTTTTCACAGAAATAGAACATCTAATCCTAAAATTTATATGGGACCATAAAAGACCCTGGATAGCCTCAGCAATCGTGAGAAATAAGAACAAAGTGGGAGGTATAACAATATCTGACGTCAAATTATACTACAAGGCTACAGTAATCAAATCAGCATGGTACTGGCATGAAAACAGACACATAGATCAATGGAACAGAATAGAGAGTCCAGAAATAAATCCATGCCTATACGACCATTTAATCTACGATAATGGAAGCAAGAATGTACAGTGGGGTAAAGACAGTCTATTCAATAAATGGTGCTGGGAAACGTGGACAGACACATGCAAAAAAATGAAGCTGGACCACCTCCTTACACCATATACAAAAACAAATTCAAAATGGCTTAAAGACTTAAATCTAAGATTTGAAACCATAAAATACCTAGAACAAAATATAGGAAGAAACTTCACAGATATTACCCGGAGTAAGATTTTTACTGCTATATCCCCTTGCGTGAGGGAAGTAACAGAAAAAATAAACATGTGGGATTACATCAAACTCAAAAGTTTTTTCACAGCAAAGGAAACCATCAATAAAACAAAAAGGGATCCTACTGAATGGGAAAAGATATTTGCCAATGATATATCTGATAAGGGGTTAATATCCCAAATTTATAAAAAACTCAGTCAACTCAACTCCAAAAAAACAAACAACCCAATTAAAAAATGGGCAGAGAACATGAAGAGACATTTTTCTAAAAAGGACATACAGATGGCAAACAGACATATGAAGAAATGCTCAACCCACAGACAATAGTTTAGTGATTACCAGAGGGTAAGGGGGGTGGGGGGAGGGAGATGAGGGTAAGGGGGATCAAATATATGGTGATGGAAGGAGAACTGACTCTGGGTGGTGAACACACAGTAGAAATTATAGATGATGTAATACAGAATTGTACACCTGAAATTATGTAATTTCATTAACAATTGTCACCCCGATAAATTAAAAAATAAAATAAAATAAAATAAAAAAAGAAATGCTCAACCTCACTAACCATCAGAGAAATGCAAATAAAAACCACAGTGAGATACCACCTCACCCCAGTCAAAATGGCTATCATCAATAAATCAAGAAACAACAAGTACTGGCGAGGATGTGGAGAAAAGGGAACGCTTGTGCACTGTTGGTGGGATTGCAGATTGGTGCAGCCACTATGGAAAACAGTATGGAGGTATCTCAGAAATCTGAAAATGGAACTACCTTATGATCCAGCAATTCCACTCCTAGGTATCTATCTGGAGAAATCTAAAACTCTAATTCAAAAATCTTTATGCACTCCCATGTTTATTGCAGCACTATACACAATAGCCAAGACATGGAAACAACCAAAATGCCCATCGGTAGATGACTGGATTAAGAAACTGTGGTACATTTATACAATGGAGTAATACGCAGCCATAAAGAAGAAAGAAATCTTACCATTTGTAACAACATGGATGGACCTAGAGAACATTATGTTAAGTGAAATAAGTCAGACAGAGAAAGACACATACCATATGATCTCACTTATATGTGAAATCTAAAGAAAAGAATAAGTGAATGAACTAATCAGAAACAGTTTTGGAGACAAAGAGGAAAAACTGAGGGTTGCTAGATGGGTGGGGGGGGATAAGGGGGAAGGTGAAGGGATTAGAAAACAGTTGGTAACCACAAGATGGCCATGGGGTTTTGAAAATTAATTTGGGGAACGTAATCAATAATGTTGTAAAGATTTTGTAGGGTATCCGATGGATACGTCTCCCATTTGGGAGACCACCTCAGGGATGACGATCACTGCACTGTACACCTGAAGCTGAACAATAATGAATGCCAACTATAATTTTATATATATGTATACATATGTATGTATATACTTACAAGCAGCGGAGTACAGCATTAGGAATAGAGACAGTGGAAATGTAATGGCTGTGTGCGATGTCAGAGGGATAGTGGATGGGGAGAGAGGGGTTCACACAGTGTGAGGGATCTAAATGATAAATGTCTAAGTATTAAAAAAAAAATGGGCAGAGAACCTGAATAGATATTTCTCCAAAGAGGACATACAGATGGCTAATTTAATTTTTTTAATATATAATATAGTATAATTATTTCCTCCTCACTTGACAAAATTCCATTAGTTCCTAAGCACCATTTTTGACTGAAAATACTTACTCTTTGTGACCAGGCCTCTTTTAAGAAGAAATTCCCCCTTCTATGCTTTTCTCTGGGGATGGCCCATAGTCATACTCACAGATCCCCTTTTGTTAACCTTTTTGTGAAAAGTGAATAATTTATTGGAAACATTACAGGATATGCTTTAGACAAATTGGCCTTCCTAAGTAAGAAAACGATGAGGGGGAAATCACCTAGAATTGATTTAAAATAGTATTTTTGAATACATTTGTGTGAATGTAAGGAAATGTCCAATCTGCTACTATTGGAAACTCTATAACTATCTGATGACCTTCTGTATTTCCTTCAAAGAAGTCTGATTTACAACTTTAATGATATTAGAATACACAATGCCAACTTAATAAAATGTTAACAGAAAAAAAAATCTGTGTCAAAGGATAACTACAAACCAGTTTTAGAATTGCTAGGAAATGATGATAGTGAAAACATATCCGAATCTAGGGCAGATAGCTCAGGCAGTGCCCAGAGACAAACTTACAGACTTGTATTTATATCAATAAAAACAAAAGAAGGAAAAACAAATGAATTGTCAATGAAAAAATTTAAAGTAAGAACAACTGAGTAAACTGAAATCCATTAATAAGACAAAGTCAGAAATTAACAACTCAGAAAACAAAAACAGGAGAATTAACAAAAACCTCTTTCTTGAAAACAACCAACAAAATAGATAAATCAGTAGCTAACCTAATCTGGAAAAAAAAGTAAAAACATACATACACATAACAAAAATTCTAAAAGGAGGAGGAGATGACCATTGAGACAGAGGAAACAAATCTCATGCGATTGCTTAAAACACTTGAAATCCTGGGTGAAAAGATAATTTTCTATGACTTATCACAACTGAGTAAGTAAATACAGGCTGAGTAAGCAGACACGTTCGCACAGAAGAATTAGAACTGCCCCCTCCACCTCCCATGCCCAAATTACCAGGCTTCAAAGGGAGCTAAGAAGAAAGTATATGGTCATCTCCACATATGCAAAAGAAGATCTATCCCTCATTTTTTTATGGACAAGTAGGAAAAACTGTCTTTATGTGGTGCACTGAGGCTCCCACCAAAAGTCAGGACCATGACCAGTACCCACTGTCGTCACCTCTACTATCCTATCGGGAGCATCGTCAAATGTAGGACACACACATGCGTACACGCATGCATCAGAGTTGGAATTGGAAAGGAAAAACTAAAATGATCTCTTGCAGATGGCAGTCTTGTAGTTCTCGTACAATCAAGGCCATCGACTGAGAAACTCTTTTTTTTTTTTTTTGTTTTTGTTTTTTAATTTTATTGGGGTGACAATTGTTAGTAAATTTACATATATTTCAGGTGTACAATTCTGTATTACATCGTCTATAAATCCCATTGTGTGTTCACCACCCAGAGTCAGTTCTCCTTCCATCACCATATATTTGATCCCCTTTACCCTCATCACCCACCTCCCAACCCCTTACCCTCTGGTAACCACTAAATTATTGTCTGTGTCTATGAGTTTTTGTTTCTCATTTGTTTGTCTTGTTCTTTTGTTGTTTTTGGTTTATATACCACATATCAGTGAAATCATAGGGTTCTCTGCTTTTTCTGTCTGACTTATTTCACTTAGCATTATTCTCTCGAGATCCATCCATGTTGTCACAAATGCTCCTATATCATCTTTCCTTAACGCCGAATAGTATTCCATTGTGTATATGTACCACAACTTCTTTATCCATTCATCTATCGAAGGACATTTTGGTTGTTTCCATGTCTTGACCACCGTAAACAAAGCTGCAATGAACATTGGAGCACACGTGTCTCTATAGAGAAATGCTTTTATATTTTGGGGGTAGATACCCAGGAGAGCGATTGCTGGGTCATATGGTAATTCTATTCGTAATTTCTTGAGGAACCTCCACACTGCCTTCCATAGCGGCTGCACCAGTCTGCATTCCCACCAACAGTGTATGAGAGTTCCTTTTTCTCCACAGCCTCTCCAACACTTGTTACTATTTGTTTTGTTGATGAAAGCCATTCTGACTGGGGTGAGGTGATATCTCATTGTGGTTTTCATTTGCATTTCTCTGATGATTAGCGATGTTGAGCATTTTTTCATATGTCTATTTGCCATTTGTATATCCTCTTTGGAGAAATGTCTCTTCAGGTCCTCTGTCCATTTTTCAATTGGGTTGTTTGTTTTTTTGTTGTTGAGTTTCATGAGTTCCTTGTATATTTTGGATATTAGCCCCTTATCAGAGGAACTGTTTGCGAAAATCTTCTCCCATTCAGTTGGTTGCCTCATTATTTTGTCAATAGTTTCTTTTGCTGTGCAGAAGCTTTTCAGTTTCATATAATCCCATTTGTTTATTTTAGTTTTTACTTCCATTGCCTTTGGAGTCAAATTCATAAAATGCTCTTTGAACCCAAGGTCCATAAGTTTAGTACCTATGTTTTCTTCAATGCAGTTTATTGTGTCAGGTCTTATGCTTAAGTCTTTGATCCATTTTGAATTAATTTTGGTACATGGTGACAGATAGCAGTCCAGTTTCATTCTTTTGCACGTAGCTATCCAATTCTGCCAGCACCATTTATTGAAGAGGCTGTCTTTCCTCCATTGTATGTTTTTAGCTTCTTTGTCAAAAATTATCTGTCCATATTTATGTGGTTTTATTTCTGGGTTCTCAATTCTATTCCATTGGTCTATGTGTCTGTTTTTCCGCCAATACCAAGCTGTTTTGATTATTGTAGCCCTGTAGTACAAGGAAAAATCAGGGAGTGTGATACCTCCAGTATTGTTCTTTTTTTTTAATATTGCTTTGGCTATTCGGGGTCTTTTGTGGTTCCAAACAAATCTGATGATTTTTTGTTCTATTTCTTTAAAAAATGCCATTGGGATTTTAATGGGGATTGCATTAAATCTGTATATGGCTTTGGGTAATATGGCCATTTTAACTATGTTGATTCTTCCAATCCATGAGCACGGAATGTCTTTCCATTTCTTTGTGTCTTCTTCAATTTCTTTCAAAAATGTCTTATAGTTTTCAGCATATAAATCATTCACATTCTTGGTTAAGTTTATTCCTAGGTATTTTATTCTTTTTGCTGCAATTGCAAAAGGAATTGTTTTTTCTATCTCTTTTTCTGAGATTTCATTGTTGGTATATAGGAAAGCAATGGACTTTTGTACGTTGATTTTGTAGCCAGCAACTTTACTGTATTCATTGATTGTTTCTAATAGCTTTTTGGTGGAGTCTTTAGGGTTTTCTATATATAGCATCATGTCATCTGCAAAGAGTGACAATTTAACTTCTTCATTCCCAATTTGGATGCCTTTTGTTTCTTTCTCTTGCCTGATAGCTCTGGCGAGGACTTCCAACACTATGTTGAAAAGCAGAGGTGATAGGGGACAACCTTGTCGTGTTCCTGAACGTAGAGCAAAGGGCTTCAGCTTTTCACCATTAATTATGAGATTAGCTGAGGGCTTGTCGTATATGGCCTTTATTATGTTGAGGTATTTTCCTTCTATACCAATTTTAGTAAGTGTTTTAATCATAAATGGATGTTGTATCTTATCAAATGCTTTTTCTGCATCAATTGATAGAATCATATGATTTTTCTCCTTTATTTTGTTTATGTGATGTATCACATTGATGGATTTGCGAATGTTGAACCATCCTTGTGCCCCGGGGATGAACCCCACTTGGTCGTGATGAATAATCTTTTTAATGCATTGTTGTGTGCTCGCTTTGGCAGCACATATACTAAAATTAATGCATTGTTGTATTCAATTTGCTAGAATTTTGTTTAGGATTTTAGCATCTGTATTCATCAGAGATATAGGTCTGTAGTTTTCTTTTTTTGTGTTGTCCTTACCAGGTTTTGGTATCAGGGTAATGTTGGCCTCATAAAATGAGTTAGGGAGTACTGACTCTTCTTCAATTTTTTGGAAGAGTTTGAGCAGGATTGGTATTAGATCCTCTTTGAAGGTTTGGTAGAATTCACTGGTGAAGCCATCTGGTCCAGGACTTTTGATTTTGGGAAGGTTTTTGATGACTGATTCAATTTCGTTACTGGTGATCGGCCTGTTAAGATTTTCCAGTTCTTCATGATTCAGCCTTGGAAGGCTATATGTTTCTAAGAACTTGTCCATTTCTTCTAAGTTATTAAATTTGGTGGCATATAGTCCTTCATAGTATTCTTGGATAATCCTTTGTATTTCTGTGGTGTCCGTGATAACTTCCCCTTTTTCATTTCTGATTTTGTTAATTAGTGTCTTCTCTCTTTTTATCTTAGTGAGTCTAGCCAAGGGTTTGTCGATTTTGTTAATCTTTTCAAAGAACCAGCTTTTTGTCACATTAATTTTTTCTATTGTCTTTTTGTTCTCTATTTCATTTAGTTCTGCTCTGATTTTTGTTATTTCCTTTCTTCTGCTGACCTTGGGTTTCGCTTGTTCTTCTTTTTCTAGTTTTTTAAGGTGTAACATGAGATTATTTATTTGGGATTTTTCTTGTTTCTTGAGATAGGCCTGTAATGATATAAATTTCCCTCTTAAAACTGCTTTCGCGGCATCCCAAAAATTTTGGTAGGATGTATTTTCATTGTCATTTGTTTCTATGTATCTTTTGAGCTCTCCTCTAATTTCTTCTTTGACCCAGTCGTTCTTTAAAAGTATGTTGTTTAATCTCCATGTATTTGTGTTTTTTCCTGCTTTCTTTTTGCAGTTGATATCCAATTTCAAAGCTTTGTGATCAGAGAATATGCTTGGTATGATTTCAATCTTCTTAAATTTGCTGAGGCTGATTTTGTGTCCCAACATATGGTCTATCCTTGAGAATGTTCCATGTACACTAGAAAAGAATGTATAGTCTGATGTTTTAGGATGAAGTGCTCTATATATGTCAATTATGTCCAATTCATCTAAGGTGTCATTTAGGGCTGCGATTTCGTTATTTATCTTCTGTTTGGATGATCTATCCATAGCTGTCAATGATGTATTTAAGTCCCCTAGTATAATTGTGTTTTGGTCAATTTCTCCCTTTAGTTCTGTTAGTAGTTGCTTGGTATATTTCGGTGCTCCCTGATTGGGGGCATAAATATTGATGACTGTTAAGTCTTCTTGTTGTATAGTCCCCTTTACCATTATGAAATGTCCATCTTTGTCTCTTGTTATCTTTTTCACCCTGAAGTCTGTTTCATCGGAAATCATTATGGCTACACCTGATTTTCTCTGGGTACCATTTGCTTGGAGTGTCAATTTCCACCCTTTCACTTTGAGTCTATGCTTGTCCTTGTAGCTGAGATGTGTCTCTTGTAGGCAGCATATGGTTGGGTTTAGTTTTTTGATCCAATCTGCTACTCTGTGTCTCTTTATTGGTGAGTTCAGTCCATTTACATTTAGGGTGATTATTGATATGTGAGGATTTCCTGTCATTCTGTCTTTAGTTTTCTGGTAAGTCTGTGTCTCCATTGTTTCTTTGCCTTTTTGTTGTTGTCTGTTATTTCTGTGTGGTGGTATTCTATGATGTTTCCCTCTGTTTCTTCTTTTATTACAGTATATATTTCAGATTTGGATTTTTTTGAGTGGTTACCCTTGAGATTATGTAAAAGAAAGTTTGATATTTAGAGTATTCCAATTTCTTCAGTACGCTTATTTTCTCTATTCCCATATTCCAGTTCAGGCCTTTACGCTCCCCCTTTTTATGTTTCGGTTGCCACAAGTTGTCCCTGTTGATGGTGGTCTAATAGCCTCCTTTAGTATTTCTTGTAGTGCAGGTCGTGTATTAGAAAATTCCCTCAGCTTCTGGATGTCTGGAAAGGTCTTTATTCCTCCTTCATATCTAAAGGAGATCTTTGCTGGATATATTATTCTTGGCTCATGATTTCTCTCTTTCAATAGTTTGAATATTTGGTTCCATTCCCTCCTAGCTTGTAGAGCTTCTGCTGAAAAAATCTGATGATAATCTAATGGGCTTTCCTTTGTAGGTTACCGTCTTCTTTTCCCTGGCTGCCTTGAGGATTCTTTCTTTGTCATTGATTTTAGACAGCTTCAATACAATGTGCCTTGGTGAAGGCCTGTTGGGATTGAGGTAATTAGGTGTTCTATTTGCTTCTTGGATTCGAGGATCCAGTTCTGTCCACAAGTTTGGGAAGTTCTCATCGACGATTTGTTTGAATATAGTCTCTGTTCCCTTCCCTCTTTCTTCTCCTTCTGGTATGCCCATTATTCTTATATTGCTCTTTCTGATGGAGTCAGAAAGTTCTTGAAGAGTTCTTTCATTTCTTTTAAGTCTCAAGTCTCTTTCTTCTTCCCTCTGTGTAAATTCCAGGTTCCTATCTTCGATGTCACTGATTCTTTCCTCCATCTGGTCAACTCTACTACCTAAACTGGATATTTTATTGTTAATTTCTTCTATTGAGTTCTTAATCTCCAGAAATTCTATTTGGTTCTTTTTCAAGATTTCAATCTCTTTTGTAAAATGCTCATGGTGTTCTTTGATTGTGTTTCTGAGTTCATTAAACTGCCTTTCTGTGTTTTCTTGCATCTCGTTCAGTTTTTTCAGAATTGCGATCTTGAATTCTCTGTCATTTAAATCACAAAGGTCCATATCTCTAAGTTCCTTTTCTGGAGACTTTTCACTTTCTTTCTGAGCTATCTTGTTGCCTTGGTTATTCATGGCAATCACTGATTTACTATTTCTCTTCCTAGACATCTACAGGAGTGTCTTCTGCAACAGGTTGATAGGTATGCGAAGAGCTTTTGGAGTTCCAAAGCTCTTTCTGCACCAGATTCAGAGCCCGTTTGTTTCAGCAGTTCTGTTTACTCCTGCAGGGATCCGCCCAGATAGGTGGGGCCAGGGGTGGGGTGAGTTGTGAGAGGTGGCCCAGAGCAATGGCGGCGACCACCACCACAGCCAGTCCTGCTTCCACAGCTCCCTCCCCTTTGCCGGAACTAGTTGAGCTGCGAATCTGTGTCTGCGGTCCACAGTTCTCAGAGCAGCAAATATTCTGTCCTTTGATCCGACACTGCTACTTTATCGCTTCTAGCACCGGGCAGGTGGGGGCGGGGCGAGCTCTGGGAGGGTAGGGAGGGGGCGGCTAGTCTCCGTGCCTAAGGCTTCTGTTCTCCGCTGGCAGTGAGGGCTTAAACCACCGATTTCAGCCCTCTTCCCTCAGTCTTTGCTCCGAGGTCTGCCGTGAGCGAGCGTTGGGTTCAGCGGTTTTGTATGCTGCCCCCTCAGCCCTGTGGGCCGTAAGCGGAGCCCTAGCAGTCCGAGTCCTTCCCTCTCCCGCAGCAGCTGCGGAAGATCCGGGAGCAGCGGGCTCTGAGCACTGAGCTAGGTCTGTGTCCTGCGCCCGCGCGGCTCCGTCTCCGCACTTCTCCTCTCCCTCCTCCCCCGCTCGCGCGATTCACCCACCTGGAGGTGAATTCAGTAGTCGGCCTCTTCGTCTTGCCTGTCTGCTGTGCAGGGAGTCCTTTGTGGAGTTATTGTTGTCCGATTCGTTGTAAATTCCAGGGGAGCGTTACAGAGGCTCACCTCACGCCGCCATTTTTCTCCTCTTCGAGAAACTCTTAAAAGAATAAGATAACTCATTAATGTAGCAGGATGTAAAAGTAACACAGAGAAATCAGTAGTCCTCATAAAGACAATGACCAAACAGTAGTAAAAATTGATAAAGTAAGAATTAATAAATATGCAAATCTTACATGAAGAAAGCTTTAATTTGAAAGACACTGAAGCAGACAAACAAATGAAAATACAAGGCAAGTTCTTGGACAAGAAGACTCAGTATCATGACGATGTCACATCTCCTTAAATTAATTTATAACTAAAAATACCAGGGTTCTTCCTCTCTTCCAGGGCCTAGAAAAGTTGATTCTAAAGCTCATATGAAAAGAAACAAGAAGAGTAAAGAAAATGATGGCGATTAGCACTGGCAGGAGAGATGGGGCTATTCCTAGCAGATGTTAAAAATACCAGAAAGTACCCATAATTGAAAGTGTGGTTCTGGTGCACAAATAGACTGATCAGTGGAACAAACTAGAAGATCCAAAAATACACCCCCATACATACTCGTATGTAGAGCTGAAGGATGATAAAGGCAGCATTTGAATGTGGGGGAAAGATGGAGTTTTTAATAAATGATATTGGGTGAGTTGGATGGCCATTTGGAAAAATGAAATTGGATTCATATGTCACACTATACACTAGAGGGTAAACTCCAAATGGATCAGAGATCTAAATATATCACAAGAAACCATATATGTGCTAAAAGAAAACACGTGAATTGCTTTATAATTGGGTGTGGGGAAATCTTTTCTAAATACTGTTCAAAATTCAGTATCAATAGAGAAAATAATAAATTCAACTATATTAAAATATAAAACATCCCTGATCAAAAAAAATCAAAACAAAACAAAAACAAAAGACCACTGATAAGTTGAGAACAAACACTTGCAAGTTGTCACTAAGGGCTAATCTACTTAATACGAAAAGAGTTCCCAGAAATGGAGAAGAAAAAACCAAGAATAGTGAAACAATGGGCAAGAGCTATGAATATGCCTTTTCCCAGGAAAAACGAAGTCAGTAGCCCTCAGCACATAAATGCTCAGCATCATTTGCAGTGAGACAAATGCAAATCAGTGCCCTGAAGTGCCAGTTCTCGGCCATAAGGCTGACAGAGCCCAGAGGTTTGACCACTAATTCATCAGTGGGGCTGGGCGGGAGGCACAGTGGACAAGGTCGGCCACCGTACAAAACATAGCCGATGGGGGTTACAGCTGGGTCACAGACGTGTCCCCCTTGATCTGTCCCGAGGATGCACACATGTGTGAGAGCAGGAAATGACGTGTGCTTGGGGGTTCTCCCTGCAGCGTACGACTGGAAGCCACCCAAGGATGGACGGTGAGGTGCTGCTTGAAGCCATGGCAGACCCACAAGATGGAAAATCCCGCTGCTGCGAGGAACAAAGAACCATACAGAGGAACCTCCAGCTTATGTTGTTCAGTGAAAACAGAAAGTGCAGACCTGTGAACATCGTGCATTCTCTTTTGTATAGAAATGGTGTCACTGGAAGAACTAACCAGAAACTAATGAAAATTAGTTTTCTGCAGGGAGGTGACGGGAGCCAGGCTGGAGGGATGGGGAGAGGGGAGCACAGCATCTTTAGGGTACCCTTTAATTTTTTACTTTTGAATCGGGTCAATATTTTACACATTTGAACAATTAAATTTAAAAAATTCCTGATATTGCAAACAAGCTGAGAAAAAGTAAACCCGCATATTTTATTGATAACATAACCCCATGAAGGAGAAAATCCTTTCGAGCACTTTCAGAACACTATAGCTTCACCTCCCATCCTTAGTGTGACATAGGATAGAAAGGACTGGAAAGAAGCCTTAAACTTCAGTGTTTAGGGGGAAAACAGCTTGTACAAGGCAATTTTGGAAAATTGTGGAAATTCAAATACAGCCTGGGTATTAGATGGTGTTTGGGAGCTATTTTTAGCTTGGCGCATTATATTTTGAACTTGATTCGGTAATGGTATTATGTTTATGTAGAAAGCAGGCCTTATGTGTCTAGAGATGAATGCTGAAGTATGTGTGTGTCAAATGTCATAATGTCTGTAATTTAAAATGTTTCAATCATAAAGTCGTGAAAGCAAGTGTGGCAAATGGTGACAGTGGTCACCTAGGAAGTGGGTACAGGGACAGTCACTGCACTGCTCTCTTCTGAGTGTTTGAAATGGTCCCTGAATGAAAATCAAAATGATAATTTAAAATTATCGAGAAGGATCTGATTTCAACAAGGGGCTCATACGTGCGGTGGGGGTGTTTAAGCTGATCCTTGAGAATGAAGAAGTGAATGTGGAGAGAGCAAGGGGCTGAGCCGGGTCTCGGCAGGAGCAAGGGTTTGGGTCACAGCAGCTGGCATTGTCTCCCAACCCCTTATTTTCAGCTTCTTTCTTTATCCCGAAAAAGCATTTCCTCAAAAAGCTAACAAATTATTGAGGCCTCTTCTCCTAAGGAGCCATCTTCTCGACAGCCCAAGTCTGAGCTCAGCCTTCTCCATGAATCAGACTCTCTCACCTTCAGCCCCAGCTTCTGGAAACCGTGATGGATACTTTGGAGATGGTGCAGCTGATCCTCTCGGCTCCCAGGAGAAAAGGGAAATCTGGGTGCACCTCTCTTCTGACTCTCGGAAGCGGCCCCCCCGTAGGGTCCTGGGCAGAGGGACACGTGTGACGTCTCAGACGCAGACTGTAATATCTCAGAAACCAGTCACTGGCAGGTCACAATTCACCTCCTTCTCTTTTAGTGGAACATAAGCTAAGGGTACCCTACAACCGACGGCTCATAGACCAATGAAGCACGTGTCGCTGGGTGGCTAGCAGTGGATGACGGAGACTTCCTAGGGACCCATGCGGCCCCAGAGCTGGGGCCAGGCTGGGGGCACTGACCGCGGGGCTGACGCTGCGCTGGGGGCAGGTCCCTCGGGTGGTTTTCACTGAGTGTTTTCAGGAGAGAGTTTGGAGCTGAAGTGATATAACTCACATTCAGGATTTGAGGAGCAAAATCAACTTATAAACACATCAATCCATCGTTTATTGACCAGGCACGATGTTGCGTCTGCTGGTAGATTTTCACAGGCTCAAGAGGGAAAGAGTTTAGAGAGTGTCCAGCTCTCTGACCATGGTTGAGGCAAGGTTGAAAGTACGCTGCTGCACTGGGCAGTGCGAATGTGCGTGTCCTCTCGACGCGATAGCAGATCACCACAAACGTGGCCTGAACAACACAGATGTGCTTAAAATCGTTACATTTAGTTCGGAGTCTAAACGGATCGGTAGGGCTGGTTCCTAGAGAGGCTCCAAGGAAGTCCCCGTCTCCTGCCTTTTCCAGCTTCTAGAAGCTGTCGGCATTCCTTAGCTCACAGTGCCTTCCTGCACCTCCAAGGCCAGCAGCATTCCATCTTCCAGTCTCCTTCCTCTAACAAGGACCCTTGGGATGACACTGGGCCCACCCAGATATCCCTGGGTATTCCCCCAATTGGAGAGGATCCAAACTGTAAAGGGAGGCTGGAAACCCACAGGGGGGCGCTGAAGCCCACGATAAAGAGTTCCCTGCTGGGGGCACCCAGCAGTCGGGCTGCACCCAGAGGGTGGCGGTCCTGGGGCCGTGACAAGGGAACCTTCGGAAAGAGGACGATCCCAAGGGCAAGAAGCTGGCCCACTCCTCCCAGGAGAAAGGAAGGGGCACAGCCAGCATGGGGTGACGGGCCTGATTCCAGGAGTGAGGAGTGCGGAGAGCGGGGAAGTCTATTAAAATTTGACACGAGGTCACCAAGATCGGGGGTAAGAAGTACAGACAGGGTGTACAGTTTCCTAACAGATGTAGCCTCATAACAAATTACCACCAATTTAGCAGCTTGAAACTGCTCAAATGGACCAACCGCTGGTTCCAGTGGGTCAGAGGTTGGGGTGCAGACCCGCTGGGTCTTATTCAGGGTCTCACAGGCTGGAACCAGGCTGTCAGCCCATCTCCTCCAGGACCTGGGGCCTCTTTCAGATTCGCTGGTTGTTGGCAGGGTTCGGTTCGTTTTGGTCATGGGCCTGGGCCCCTGTTTGGCTGTTGGCCACCGCCAGGTTCTTTCTGCCTGGTTCTCTCCATGGGCACCTCACAGGACAGCCAGCAAGGAAGATCTCTGACACTTTCTGCCCCACTCAGGAGAGTTGGCCATCTGATCAGCTCAAAGCCAGCTGATTCGGGACCTTCGTGACTGCACAATCCCTGTGCCAATAACGTGATGCCATGCGAGTCACGTTTGGGAGGTGTGAGGAGGGTGTGTACACAGGGGGTAGGGTCCAGATCAACAAATTAATACTACCTGTACCCACGAAGAGGGTGGTGTGGCTGCATTAACAGAATCCCAGAGGGAGGGGTTCTCACTGAGCTTTCTCACCCTGGCAGGTTGGACAAGTGGCCGCAGGGAGCAAGAAAGGAGAGTAGGAGAGCTTGGGCGCTGGTATAGCTGGGAGAACCAGAATGCAGTTCAGCCCTTTTTCTTAGGGCAGAGTGTCTGTGCTGATCTTGCCCATATAGCCCTAAGAATTTTGACAAACACATGCCCACGAAACCCACACCATCCAGATGGACGACATGTCCCTCCCAGCCAGAGCCCACTGCTGCCTGCTTCTCACCAGCACCCGTTGGTTAGTTGCACCTGTCCTCAGCTTCCTGCAGACGACACTCGTGTCCTCAGCTGGCTTCTCATACAGCACAGCTCGCATGACACTCGGCAGCCCTCGGCTCCCTGCTGTCGCTGTTGTGGTCATGTTTACAGCCCAGTTTGCGTGTCCATTCTCCTGTAGACGGGAGTCACGTTGCTTCCCGTTTTGACTTCCGAAATTTCTCCTCTGAGTCTTCGTTTGAACGTGGGGTGCAATTGTTCTTCACTCCTGGCCAGTGCCTAGGAGGGTAGCAGAGATGGGAGGGCAATGTGTGGCTTGGGGACTGCTGGAGGGGCTGAAGGGGCCATGTTGTTTCCCAGCACACCAGCAGCGTGTAGGGCGCCGGGGGCTCGCAGCCTGGTTGCAGCCATTCTGCTGTTCTCGTGTGCTCACCATGCATTTCCCGTAGGAGGCGTCTGGTCTTAACTGGACACATGGGTCTCAGTCTCTACGAGATTCTTAGTGTTGCCACCTCTTCAGCTAAAAGACAGAGGAGCCCCTGAGTTTCAAGTCTTGCTCTGAGGAGGGCGCCACTTTCTAGCAGCCAGTCACACCCTGGTTGTCGTCACCAGCATCTCTCTTTTTTTTTTTTAAACATTTTTTAAATTAGTTTCAGGTGCACAAAACAATGTAATACTTAGACATTTATCGTTTATATCCCTCACACAGTGATAACCCCTCTCCCCCATCCACTACCCCTCTGACATCGCACACAGCCATTACATTTCCACTGTCTCTATTCCTAATGCTGTACTCCGCTGCTTGTAACTATATATATATATATAATTATAGTTGACATTCATTACTGTTCAGCTTCAGGTGTACAGTGCAGTGGTCAGGCATCTACATCATCCCTGAGGTGGTCTCCCTAATGAGACAAGTGTCCATCGGATACCCTACAAAATCTTTACAACATTATTGATTACATTCCCCAAATTGACTTTCGTAAGCCCGTGGCAATCTGTGGTTACTGATTGTGCTTTCTAATCCCCTCACCTTCCCCCTTATCCCCACCTTATCCCATCTAGCAACCCTCTGTTTTTCCTCTATGTCTCGGAGACTGTTTCTGATTAGTTCATTCATTCATTTTTCTTTAGATTCCACATATAAGTGAGATTATATGGTATGTGTCTTTCTCTGTCTGACTTATTTCACTTAACATAATGTTCTCTAGGTCCATCCATGTTTTTGCAAATGGTAAGATTTCTTTCTTCTTTATGGCTGCGTAATACTCCATTGTATAAATGTACCACAGTTTCTTAATCCAGTTATCTATCAATGGGCATTTCGGTTGTTTCCATGTCTTGGCTATTGTGTATAGTGCTGCAATAAACATAGGAGTGCATAAAGGTTTTTGAATTGGAGTTTTGGATTTCTCCAGATAGATACCTAGGAGTGGAATTACTGGATCATAAGGTAGTTCCATTTCCAGATTTTTTAGATACCTCCATACTGTTTTCCATAGTGGCTGCACCAATCTGCAATTCCACGAACACTGCACAAGCGTTCCCTTTTCTCCACATCCTCGCCAGTACTTGTTGTTTGTTGATTTATTGATGATAGCCATTTTGACTGGGGTGAGGTGGTATCTCATTGTGGTTTTTATTTGCATTTCTCTGATGGTTAGTGAGGTTGAGCATTTCTTCATATGTCTGTTTGCCATCTGTATGCCCTTTTTAGAAAAATGTCTCTTCATGTCCTCTGCCCAATTTTTAATTGGGTTATTTGTTTTTTTGGAGTTGAGTTGAGTGAGTTTTTCATAAATTTGGATATATCATTGGATATCAGATATATCCAATTATCGGATATATCATTGGCAAGTATCTTTTCCCATTCAGTAGCATCCCTTTTTGTTTTATTGATGGTTTCCTTTGCTGTGAAAAAACTTTTGAGTTTGATGTAATCCCACATGTTTATTTTTTCTCTTATTTCCCTCGCATGAGGGGATATATCAGTAAAAATATTACTCTGGGTAATGTCTGTAAACTTTCTTCCTATATTTTCTTCTAGGAATTTTACAGTTTCAGGTCTTATATTTCAGTCTTTAATCCATTTTGAATTTATTCTTGTATATGGTGTAATGAGGTGGTCCAGCTTCATTTTTTTGCATGTGTCTGTCCAGGTTTCCCAGCACCATTTTTTTTATTTTTATTAGTTTCAGGTGCACAAGACAAGGTAATACTTAGACGTTCATCATTTATATCTGTCTTTACCCCACTGTAAGTTCTTTTTTTTTTTAATTTATTGGGGTGACAATTGTTAATAAAATTACATAATTTCAGGTGTACAATTCTGTATTACGTCATCTATAAATCCCATTGTGTGTTCACCACCCAGAGTCAATTCTCCTTCCATCACCATATGTTTGATCCCCCTTACCCTCATCTCCCACCCCCAACATCCCCCTTACCCTCTGGTAACCACTAAACTATTGTCTGTGTCTATGAGTTTTTGTTTCTCATTTGTTTGTCTTGTTCTTTTGTTGTTTTTGGTTTATATACCACATATCAGTGAAATCATGTGGATCTCTGCTTTTTCTGTCTGACTTATTTCACTTAGCATTATACTCTCAAGATCCATCCACGTTGTCACAAATGTTCCTATATCATCTTGCCTTAGCGCCAACTAGTATTCCATTGTGTATATATACCACAACTTCTTTATCCATTCATCTATCGAAGGACATTTTGGTTGTTTCCATGTCTTGGCCACCGTAAACAAAGCTGCAATGAACATTGGAGCACACGTGTCTTTATGTATAAATGATTTCAAATTCTTTGGGTAGATACACAGGAGAGCGATTGCTGGGTCATATGGTAATTCTATTCGTAATTTCTTGAGGAACCTCCACACTGCCTTCCATAGCGGCTGCACCAGTCTGCATTCCCACCAACAGTGTATCAGCGTTCCTTTTTCTCCACAGCCTCTCCAACACTTGTTACTATTTGTTTTGTTGATGAAAGCCATTCTGACTGGGGTGAGGTGATATCTCATTGTGGTTTTTATTTGCATTTCTCTGATGATTAGTGATGTTGAGCATTTTTTCATATGTTTATTTGCCATTTGTTTGTCCTCTCTGGAGAAATGTCTCTTCAGGTCCTCTGCCCATTTTTCAATTGGGTTGTTTGTTTTTTTGTTGTTGAGTTGCATGAGTTCCTTGTATATTTTGGATATTAGACCCTTATTGGAGGAACTATTTCCAAAAATCTTCTCTCATTCAGTCGGTTGCCTCTTTATTTTGTCGATGGTTTCTTTTGCTGTGCAGAAACTTTTAAGTTTCATATAGTCCCATTTGTTTATTTTAGCTTTTACTTCCATTGCCTTTGGAGTCAAATTCATAAAATGCTCTTTGAACCCAAGGTCCATAAGTTTAGTACCTATGTTTTCTTCTATGCAGTTTATTGTGTCAAGTCTTATGCTTAAGTCTTGGATCCATTTTGAATTAATTTTGGTACATGGTGACAAATAGAAGTCCAGTTTCATTCTTTTGCACGTGGCTATCCAGTTCTCCCAGCACCATTTATTGAAGAGGCTGTCTTTCCTCCATTGTATGTTTTAGCTTCTTTGTCAAAAATTTTCTGTCCATATTTATGTGGTTTTCTTTCTGGGTTTACTCCACTGTAAGTTCTTGACCAGCATCTCTTTTGAAAGTGGCTGCCAGACCTGCAGGTGGGACTCTGGGCTGGAGACCCCTCGGGCAGGGCTGGCTCCCGAGGGTCTTGGCCAGCGAGCCGCATGGTTCAACAGCCCCCACACATGCACCTCCCATATGCTTTCAAAATTACAGGTGGAAAAATGTTCCTTCCTGCATATCCGTAGCATAAAAAATGTATAGAAAGACCCAATATCAGTTGTAGTAATAAGTGGGAATATTTGATTTTTTTAGCAGAAAAAGCAAGGGCTATCAGAATAGGTGAAAAATGCTGCCACAGGCTGTCTACAAAACATGCACCTGAGACGATGCATCTTGAGAGATTAAAAGTGAAAGGACAACAGACAAATGTTCACAAAGAGCAAAGAAAGTAGGGTGCAGCTGGTCAGTGGTCCTCCAGAACCCACGGCAAAGCCTGGGTGACAGCTGACCCAGGCCAGAGGTCATGACCTGCCGGGCCCAGCACACAGGCCTGTACTTGCAAACGAAGGTACAGGAGAAGCTGTCATTAACCAAACAGTCCCGGGGACTCTGACAGCCCCTAACACACGGATGGATTAGGGGTGGACTGAATATACCATGCTCATCCCCAGGACAGGCCGATGGATCCTGGGGACCTTCCAGATTCAGTGGGGGGCTGACCTGATAGGGGAGCAGGTGGGGGTGGGAGGCCCTTCCTGAGCACTCCCTGGGACCCCACAGGTCCCCCTTCCCTTGGAGGACTCCTCTTTGGGGAGGAGGAAGGAACTGCATGCAGCTCAAGGCTCCTAAGGGGATGTCAGTGCCCCCTGCAATTCTGGGTTGGGCCGAAGGGGGCGCCGTGATCTACAATACTGCTTTTATAAACTTGGAGGGGACGCGGTGTGGCGGGCCACAGGTTTTCTTCATGGCATAGTTTTAAAAATCGAGTTCCGCAGAATGAAGAGGACCCTTATCTTTTCCTGGTGGGTGTGGGGAGGCGAGGCACTGACAAGGGCAGCATGGAGGAAAGTGTGGCTGATTTCGTTCTGACTTGCCTTCTCAGCCAGCTGGTTCCAGTTAGAGAAATGATTCCAGTTAGAGATGAGTCACAGCTGGGTTAAAGGTGTGGCCCCCCCCCTTCTTAAAGGGGACTTGCTATTTTTCTGATTCTCACTTTCCTTCAGGAAGCAGTCCCTAGGGTGGCCACCCCAAGGCGGGCCCAGAGAAACCCCAGACCCACCTGAACTCCCACCTGAGGAGGGAGCCTGAGGGCAGTGGCGGGGTCCAGGCTGCCCCCAAGACGCCCTTTGCCTGCCAGCCCTCTGGCCTCCCACTGTGGACGCATCGTGGAGGCCCAAAACAGACAGTGGTGTGATGTCTGGTCCGGTGAAGAGACTGGGCCCACCACAACTCTCTCAGGCGGACACTCTGCTGCTATGCTCCCATTTTGGAGTTGAGGAAACTGAGGTGAAGGGCCAGGTGACTGGCTGAAGGTCACAAAACTGTCGGGAAAGCTGCTCCCCGCTGTGGGGACCCTTCAGGCTGGGGGCTCACAGGGGTGGCTGGGCACATGCGCAGGCCCCATGGATGATGGCCCAGCCAAAGAAAACCGACCCCACTGTCAGTTTCTGTCTGGTTCCTAGCACATTTGCTTGACATGAATACAGGGGCTGAGATGAGGTGTCCCCTTGCACCCCTCCAGAGATGGTGCCTGCCGTGCACGAATTCTACGTGGGAGTGCTGCTGTTCGCGGGAATCACAGAGGCTCAAGCACCTTGTCCCCTGCCCCACTGCTGGCTTTCTTGCAGCTCTGCTCTCAAGGCCACATTTTGTGTAGCATTTGAGAGAGGGGCATCCCTTCCCTCAGCCCCCAGGCATCAGTGGCCCCACCCGAGGGACACGCCAGGTTCCCTCCCGGCCAGGACCACACGGAGGCCTCGCTGCCCACTTCTCCTGGTCGATGCCATGGATGTCGTGTCTTGCACTTGTGCCCTCCTTTACGCACTGACCGAGACAGCTGGACCCCATCTCCTCCGATGTGCCCCACACAGCCCTGCCAGGGAGTGATGGGCACTGGGATTCCAATGGCTGTGCGTTTCCTCAGGGGGACTCGGAGCAGGCTCCGAGTCCCCCTCCCCCCCACCCTTCCCGAGGCAGGGGCCCTCGCCCCTTGATGGGGCGGACAGAGGCTAAATATCCAGGGTGTCTTCCCACGGGGCCTCCTGGGTCCCCACCCCCCTCCAGAACTCCCGGGGTTTTGGTGCCAGATGTGGCTGTCAGGGCTTTATCTTGTTGGATCTGGCCAAGTCTCCCAGGCCTGAGACCAAACCCCTTTCTGACTCCGTGTTGCGGGCTGTCAGGGCCTCTCCAGCTGCTCCCCATCTGCAGATGGCATTCATGTTCCCCAGACGCAGAGAGCCGCGTGGAAGGGCTGAGTCAGGCCAAGCTAGGAGGCTGTCCAGGCGGGCACCCCAGTGGCCCCCTAACCTCCTCAGTCCTCCTGTTGGCGTGACATGCACACACGCCAGGGACTCGAACTCCTGGGAAAGACGACCACGGAGAGAAGAGTGAAAACCTTTATTTGGAAAATTTGCTGACTTAGACACGGTTGAGTAAAAAACACAGGAAGGAGTAAAACTAACAAAGGGTCTTCAATGAAATGCAGACCCACCCTCTCCCTTGAGGAAGAAGAGCTTTGGCTTGTTTTCAAGAAAATACATCACTTTGTGCCACCGGGTGGCCCGGGTGTCCAGGCCACTTTGTAGATGGGTGGGGGTCGACAGGATAGCACCTTTGTTCTGGGTGTTTGCGAGGACCCAGGGGGCTGGGTAGCAGACAGACACCGTTTCGTGCCGCTGCGCTGTCCCCGGCCGAGGCTGCGGGAGCCACGGTCCAGGCGGTGGGCGAGGAGACCCTCCCAAGGCGTCCACTCATGCGGTTGCGTCTGAGGAGTCCTCTTGGCTTTCCAGAAGCAAACCGAAGTGGACGGCCTCACGTGAATTTAACTAGTGGACTTTGTCTGTGTAAATGAAGTAAGTAAGGGTTTTGTAGGGTTAGTGAAGGGCTGGGGCCGGGAGGGGGCCGGTGCACAAGTGACACCGGGAAGGAGAGACACGCGAGGCGGCTCCAGGCGTGGGCGGCGGGGCCTGCGGGAGGGAGGCTCCGTGTGAGTCGCCGCGAGAGACGTGGGTTGGGCTCCGCGGCGGGGGACAGAACGCCAGGACTGGGCGCAGACACCCCACGTGCGGGGCGGGAGAGACACGCGGCGGCTTTTCAAGCTTTTCCGTGGAAGCCAAGTGGGTCCCAGTCCGGTCGGTCGCCGCGGGCCGCGGGCTAGCCCTGCGCCACCTTGCGGGACACCGTCTGGTAGAAGACGCCCCGCAGCAGGGCCTGGTAGCTGGGCACGCGGAACAGGTGGCGCTCGCCGTAGGCCGCGTCGTACTCGGCCGCCTTGCCCGTGACCAGGACGCGCAGGTGGGGCTCGTTCACCTGGCGGCCCACGGCCAGCACGAAGACCTCGATGCCCGCGCGCTGCGCGTCCTGCGCCGCCTTCTCCAGGGAGGCCGCCGTGGCGCCCTGCGAGTGGCCGTCGGAGAAGAGCAGCAGCCGCTTCTTGGCGGCGCCCGACGACGCCTCGCGGTAGAAGCGCGTGGCGTAGGCGAGCGCGTCGTGCACGTCGGTGGCGTCGTTGAGGAAGCCCATGGCGTCCACGGCGCCCGCCAGCAGCGTGTAGTTGCGCAGGAAGCGCAGGGCGGCGCGCTCCGGCCGCTGCTGCCCGCGCCCGCTGTACTGCGCCACGGCCACGCGCACGTCCTGCGCGGGGGCCTCGCGCGCGGCCGTCAGGAAGCGCTGCGCCAGCCGCTTGGCGAAGCGCTTGCTGCTCTCGAAGTTGTGGCTGCCCACGCTGGCCGAGCCGTCCAGCAGGATGGCGATGTCGGCCGGGGAGGAGAACGTGACTGCGGGGGGGGGGGGGAGCGCTCGTGGGGCCGCCCGGGGCCTCGGACCGGCCCCCCCGGCCCCCCACGTCGCCCGCCCTCCCGTGCGCGCCCCCGCCAGCGCCCCGACCACGCGGGTACTCACTCGGGCAGGTGTAATCTGGACATTTCTTGTCTGTAAAACAGAAAGGCCCCCATTCGGCATGAAGCCAGGGATCGGAGGGACCGCTGCTCCGTGGGAAACCCCAGCGCGGTGACACCGCGGTGTCCACGGAAGGTGCGGCGTGGCCGTGCACACGGGTGGCGCTCCTGGACACGTGGCAGCCCCCTGCCTGATCCCGTCCACCCCACAAGGGCCCCCTGTGCCCTTATTCAACGGCGGGGCTTTGAGGTAACGGGACCACCCCCAGCACCATTTCGTGGTCCTCACACCACCCCGGTGAGGAGTGCGGCAGTTTTGACTCTTCCGAAAAGGGGGAAACCAAGGCCCAGAGAGGAGAAAGGAATGTCTGCCGGTCAGACGCCCTGTGACATGCTGTCCACGCCACGCTGTCCCCCGCTGATGCTGACCACGCGCCCACTGGGTGGGGCGCGGGCCCAAGTCTGACCCCTGCACCCCGCCTGTCAGTCAGCGCCTGCATGGCCCTGGCTGGCGCCGCCCCTTGCCCACCTATGCAGATCTGGGTGGTGATGTTCTTCAGGAAGGTGTCCTCCAGAAGCTCAGCGTAGTTCTCCTTGACAAGCGAGATGCCCGGCCGGCCTCCAGGTGCCAGGCCTTGGCAGGAAATGACATTGAGCTGGTCAGAGCCCGCGACGAATCCAAACACGTCCTTGATGCCCACGGAGACCACCTGCGGGGAAAGACAGCGTCAGTGGGGCCCGTGGAGAGCGCCTCACACTCCAGGCTGCGCGGGTGGCAGTGTGCGTGTGGGCGTGGCCCCACCTGGATGTCGGGGCCGCAGAGCACGTTGAGCGGGGTGGTGTCCCTCTGGGTGTCCGAGCGGCCGTCTGTGATGACCAGAGCAATCCGGTTGTTCGGGGTGGACGGCAGGAGCCGGCTCCGGGTGTACTGCAAGGCCTCGCCCGTGAACGTGCCGCCCGCCATCCACTGCAGCTTCTTGATGGCTCTGCGGGGTCACAGCACTGTCAGCACCAGGCCCTGGCCCAGGTCAGGTACAGGGTCAGCGCTGGGGCCAGGGGTCAGGCTGGGGCCCAGGTCAGCTACAGGGTCAGTGCTGGGGTCAGGGGTCAGGCTGGGGCCCAGGTCAGGTACAGGGTCAGCGCTGGGGCCAGGGGTCAGGCTGGGGCCCAGGTCAGGTACAGGGGCAACGCTGGGGCCAGGGGTCAGTCCGGGGCCCAGGTCAGGTACAGGGGCAACGCTGGGGCCAGGGGTCAGGCTGGGGCCCAGGTCAGGTACAGGGGCAACGCTGGGGCCAGGGGTCAGTCCGGGGCCCAGGTCAGGTACAGGGGCAACGCTGGGGCCAGGGGTCAGGCCGGGACCCAGGTCAGGTACAGGGGCAACGCTGGGGCCAGGGGTCAGGCCGGGGCCCAGGTCAGGTACTGGGGCAACGCTGGGGCCAGGGGTCAGGCTGGGTCCCAGGTCAGGTACAGGGTCAGCGCTGGGGTCAGGGGTCAGGCTGGGGCCCAGGTCAGGTACAGGGGCAACGCTGGGGCCAGGGGTCAGGCTGGGGCCCAGGTCAGGTACAGGGTCAGCGCTGGGGCCAGGGGTCAGGCTGGGGCCCAGGTCAGGTACAGGGTCAGCGCTGGGGTCAGGGGTCAGGCCGGGGCTGCTGTGTTGCAGACAGCTGAGGGCACAGTCTTACTCCTTGAGCTCCTGGGCGTTCCTGATGTTGGGGTCCCTCATGTCCACATGCTCCTGCATCTGGTTATGGCTGTACTGCACCACGCCCGCGTGCGACTGTCCGGTCTCGAACTGCAGGCACCAATGTGAGCTCAGGCACGACCTCAGGTACCCGGCTGCCCTCCACCCACTGTGTGTCCCAGGCCAGACCTGGGGGTGACTCATGCTGCTGGGTTGGGGTTCTGGCTTTTGAGAAACATGGCGCCCATCTCCCATGGCTCCAGGACCCATCCCCTCTCCAGCTTGGTGTCAGGACAGACCCCTGCCTCCCAGGAACCCCCTTTCCCAGAGCTGGGGGCTGGGGCCAGGCTCACCTTTACCAGCTCGTCCCGGCTCAGCCGATCGATGACCTTGATGATGAAGTCCTTGGCGATCTCAAAGTTCTGCAGCCCGATGCTCTCGGAGCTGTCCAGCACGAAGAGGATGTCGATGGGGCCGCACTTGCACTCTGAGGGGGGTGGGGACAGTGCCCGTGGCTGTCCTGAGCCTGCACTGAGAGGAGGGCACGGCCCTACCACCCACGGGGGCAATCCACCCAAAGCTTAAAAAGTGACACTCACCACAGCAAGCTGGAAAGAGGGGAAAGAGGAGATTAGGTGACATGGAGACCCCAGTCACAAACCCTCCCGCCAGCTCCCCCACATCCCTGACCCGGTTCCTGGCCACTGCCCGGTGGGAGGAGGAGGCCAGCGGTGGGGGTGAGAGTGGCCCATCCCCAGGGAGATTCTTGCAGTGGGACACACCCGCCCCTCCTGTTCTCCTCCCCCAGTGAGGGCACCAACGCGGTGTGCTCTGTCCGATTAAGACATTTATTCAAAGATGGGGACACTCACAGCACATTTTCATGACAATGTCCAAAATCTCGCATTCCTGGGGAGGGGAAAAGACATTGGTACAATGGGCTGAACTGGCCCACTGTCCAGCCAGGGCGGCCCCGCCCTCTGGGTCACTCTCTCCTGGGACCACAGCCAGGCTTGGGGTGGGCCGGGGGCTCTCACTTTCAGGGTGTGCCCTGCTCTGCCTGTAGGCCTCTGCTTCCAGGGCATGGGCACCTGCTGTGGTCACTGACATGTGGCCATCATGTGGCTGTCATGGGTTTCCACCCCTTGGCCAGAGTGCTCGATCCCTGAGGACACTCAGACACCCACTTACGTCTGGTCCTGGTGGTCCTGTGTGTCCTGCGGGTCCCTGTTAGAGAAAGAATGGAAGAAAGGCTGGAGGGCCCTGGTCACTACCTGAACTGCAGGTGTGACACAAGGTCTTGGCAAGCCCCCACTCAGCCCTCGTGAGCCCACCTCCCATCAGAAGCCCTCTGAACACCAGAGGCAGCGAGGCTTCTGCACTTTACAGGGCTGGAGGACAGCCAGTAAGTGCCATCCACTCTGTGACAACTGTCCAACAACACAGTCCCTTTCCTGGTGGCCAGTGGGTAGGCTGGCCGGGAACCTGTGTGGGGCTCACCCACACTTGCCACCCAGGTAGAGCGTTCAATCCAACGGTACCACCTCAGCGGGCAGAGGCCCCAGACGTGGGTTTTCTGTGCTCCCGCGACTGGCACCTGGTGACTTGTCTGCTCCCAGCTCACCACCCTCAGTGCGCCCCTCGGAATTGTCTGTTCCCTCTGATACCATCTGCCAAAGCTCCAACCTTCCCAGGCCTTCCCCAGAGACTGGTGCCCCAAATTCCCAGCCCCCTCCTCCACCCGCTGCAGCCTCAGAGTCCCAGGTGCACCCCACGCACCCTGCCTGGGCCTCCCTGCCACCACTCACCTGGGGGCCTTCGGGGCCCCGGTACCCCTTTGCACCTTTGACACCACGGGGTGAAATGTCATTGTTCTAGAAGGAAACAGCACGTGTCACAGCCACAGCCACGCGTCCATTCCCCCCCTCGTCTCCTGTCCAATGGCACTCGGCCGCCTCCCTGCCAGACCCTCAGTGGCTGCAGACCCAGAGGCCGAGGCCGACTCGGTATGTTACAACATCCAGGGTGGGGCTGCACTCACGTCCTCGCCAGGGTCCCCAGCTTCTCCCTCATCCCCCTTGAGGCCGGGGTAGCCTTTAGTGCCCTGCAGGTGACAGGGGAGCATGCGGTTATGTGGTGCAGAGTCCTGGGGTCCAGCCCACGTCTCCACAGGCGCCCCGCCAGGCCCCTCGATGGCAGGGCAGCTGGGCCCACCCAAGGCACCTGGCTTCCCCTTTTCTTCAGAGTTTTCTATTTTCAACCGAATTTACTGAGGCACGTTTATATGCATTTTGTTTCCTTCTTTAGGAGCATAAGTTTTAAAAGGAAAAGATAAAAGAGACACTGTCTGCCCCACCCCCACCCCTGGTACACAGTTCCTGGGGAGAAACTGAGGCTGAGGACAGGCCAGAGGACACCCTGAGGTTTGGGGGGGTTTGGGTGCAGCCCAGGCCGTGTGGAGACCCCATCAACGGAGACACATGGGAAGGGCCTTGGCGAAGAGCCTGGGCCAAGGGCATGGGTGTTTGCACGTGTATGGGCTTGCACCAGTAGCCCGATGGGGGGTACTGTACTCACGTTTATCCCAGGAGGGCCCCTGCTGCCCGGATAGCCCTGCAGGGAAGGCAGGGCTGTCACACCAGGCTGTGACCTGGCGCCCCAGTGGACAATCCCAGCCACCAATGCCTAGGTCCAACCTGCCGGCCGGCCCAGGTATGCCCAGCTGGACAAAGGGTGTGAGGGGCAGGGGTTGGGGACACTCACGGGAAAGCCGGGGAAGCCCTCAGTGCCGTTTCCAGGGGGGCCATCTTCACCCTGGTGGAGCAGACCGTCCTGTCACTCTGGGGACCACCCAGGCCAGGGACACCTCTGGACAGTGTGGGCACAGGAGTGGCTCCGAGTGTCCCTCAGCCTGGAAGGCGTCTCCCAGTCTGGACTGCCCTGAGGGTCCCATGCACTTCTCCCCAGACCTCCAGCCAGGTGGGTAGTAAAGTGGCCCCATGCTCAGTACCAGTGGTGACCGCAGACAGAGGACTCAGCCGCCTGTGAAGGGTGCTCCCTGTCCAGTCACCACGGCCAAGTCCCTCCGTTAGACCCCATGAGCCCGGGGCTCGAACCCAGGGCTTCCCAAGATGTGCAGCCAGGTGTCAGCCCCTCCAGGGCCTGGGCCCATCACTCACCCTTTCGCCCATCAGCCCGGGGTCTCCGGGGGGTCCCGCGGGCCCTGGGGCGCCTCTGGCACCCTGAGGAGGAGAGGGGAGGGTGTGGGGAGAGTAAGTGGGCATCTGAGTGATGAGAGACGCTGGCTCAGATGCCTCTTAGTGGAGAATGAGAGGGAGAATGAAATAAAAAGCAGATTGCCAATAGTCCTTGGGCTGAACAAAACAGGACCCCTGAGGCTCAGAGTTCACTCCTGCTGCCCAGGACTCCCCCCACCCCCAGGGCACCCAGGGTGTGACCAGAAATGAATGAGGACCCATGGGCATCCTGACCAGCCTGGAGCCTGACGCAGGTGTTCCGAGAGACGGGTGGAGCCACCCACAGGCGTGAGCAGCCGTTCCAAGCACAGGTCAACGTTTTGAAAATTGTTAAGGTTTTAGGAAAATGTTCGTAATGAAAAAAACAAACCTGTGAGGCAAATTTGTAAGGCACGACATGCGAAACCAGAAAAAGAAGTTAGAATAAGCCCAAATGTTCCTGTTGTGATCTCTGGCTGGTAGGTACCCTTTTAGATTTGCATTCTCTTATTTTTTTCTGCATTTTCCAAATGTTCAAAAGTCACACAGATCACAAGATGAACTGAAAAGTTTCTATGTGACAGTGACACAAGGGCCTGTCCCACGACAGCGCTGGTGGAGGGGAGGGGGTTGGGGGCTGGGGGATTACTCACCTCGGGCCCCAGGGGCCCCTCATCACCTCGGTACCCTTTAGGTCCAGGGGGGCCTGCATCACCCTGCAGAGAAATGGACATTCCCCATTGGACCCTGCCCGCCCGACGCAGCCCTGCTGACCCCACTTGCTGTCTGGCTGCATCTCTGCCCCTCGCTGGAGGCCAACACCGGCCCTTCTGGCCCAGGGTCTTGTGTCGGGTGCCTCCAGGCGCCCCCAGCCAGGCAGGAGGGAGGAGGCACCACTCAGGGACCACGGTGACCCTGCACTCAGCCGCCTGTGCGTGGGCCCTGCCCTTAGCTTGGTGCTTCTGGCAAGGATGCGGTCCCTCGCAACTGTCCCATCAGCCAGCCAGCAGCCACGACCAGGCAGCGTCAGCGTCACACACCACGATGCTGGCCGCGAGGACCATCAGCCCCAACTCAGGGTCACAGTCTGGGCCCTGCCCCCCAGGGGACACGAAAAAGGGCACGGGGTGGATGCAAATAGCTTGTCTAGGCCCTAGGCCAGGCCGATGGGAGGCTGGGGGCTGTGTGATAGGTCTCCACTAGAGCTCCCCCAGGAACAGGAAACGACCCCCAAACTCTGGGCAGCGTCTATGCAGAGTTGTGTCACAGGAGGCTCCTGGGACCAGCCGGCCTCCCCACACCCACTCCTGTGGGCAGCACTGGTGTCCCCACGGGCAGGGAGGGGGGCGCCCCTATGCGGTGGACATACTACAGACCTGGAACCCTTTCCTCCACAGTCTTTGTTTCTCAACTGCTTTTTCTTGGGATTTGGCAAAACATGTTTTTCCAGAAACTTCTACACAGACACCTGGTGTGGGAGCGACCATGAGCTAGCTGGGTCTGGAGTCATGAGGGCCCTGATGAGGTCGGCAGGTTTGCGAGAAGGTATGCTGTGACAATGGGCTTGCTATTCACAGAAAATGTCACGCCGGGTCCCACCTCACTCTGACCCACAATATGTATTCAAACGAAGCAAAGGTATCAGCCAAAACGCAGCACAAGGGGTGGACGTGTTTGCAATCTTGTAAAAGAGCAGGACATCCTACACGTGAACGTGAAAAAATGTCTGCAGTGCAGAGAAGAGCCTCGTGTACTCAGCGTGGGACACGGACTCCAGTGGAACATGAACGACTGTGTGAACAGCCTAGGACAGTGACACTTGAGACCACACTCGGCATTTCCCGAGAGGACACGGTTTTCACCTGAGGACATGAAACACATGTTCCAAGTCTGGTAATGTCTCATATTGGCAAAGGTGGGGCTACAGTCTCTACTTTACACTCTTGGGGGGAATACAAGCTGGGGCTACAGAAGTAGAAATATTTGGCAATTACCACACACACACACACACACACACACACCACACACCATTCGGCCAAGAAATTCTGCTGCTAAGAATTTACATTCTGGGTAAGTATTTCAAGATGGATGGATGGATGGATGGATGGATAATGGGTGACAGAAGACAGAGAGATGGTAGTAAATGACGGAGACAACTAGATGATGAATGGATGGGCGGATGGGTGACTGGCAGGGTAAATGGATAGATAATTAAATCACGGTGGATAAACGATAGATGATAAATGACAGATACATGATATAATAAACAGATAATCGATGGGTGGATAGATAGATGATAGATGATAGGGAATAAGAGGTAAATGACAGTAGATGATGACAGATGATAGATGATAGGTAGGACGTGTCACAGAGCTGCAGAGACAGAGGAGCGGACAGGCATACATTCTGTTGGTATTTACCACAGTATTTTTCTGTAAAGCAAAATGCTGGGGACAGTCCAGGTGTGTGTTGACGGGACTGGACAGGGACATTCAGTGTTACCCAGTGGAACAGCAGGAATCTGAGAAGGCGTGGCGGTCTGTGTGGCTGCCTGACCCCCAGGGCCCCGTCGGACGACAGTGTCAGGTCTGGTGCTGCTGGTGGAAACAACAGGCCTACACCCACTCTCACACACTGTGCTTTTCCTAGGGTTCTAGAACAAGCTAGAGTTTAGAAGAAACTAAAAACTGATGACTGCTGGGAGTGGGGTGAGGGACAGAGATCTGCTTTTCCACCTGGTCATGGATTTTAACCATTTCTCTCTCATGAGACAAAAACAGGTGGGACAGCCCCCGTCTTTCTGTCTGTGGCCCCAATAACGTGGAGGCCTAGCTCTAAGGGGGTCATATGTCAGGTGCCTCCTGCTCCAGGGCCACGGGGTCCCCAGGCCTGTGGGGATAGCTGTGCTCCTCAGACGCATGGCTCCCAGCAGGCTCAACGTGGGATTAAGTGCGAGGAAAGTTTTCCGCTCAGCTGGTCCCTTAGCCTGGAGACAGCCCACTTATCCCTTCATGGCCTCGCCTGCCCCTTCCGGCCCCCCGGGAGTGGGCCCGACACACCTCTGACACACTTCTAACACTCCCTCAGGAGAACTGGCAAGACAGCTCTGCCCTGTTGTGGATGCTGCTGCTTTCTTAGCTTTTAAATTCTTCTGTTTTCTTAAAACTCCAATTCCAAATTTTCTCCAAAAGAAAAGCCACCAAAAACTCAAAGCCATAAGCCAAGCCCCACCAAAGCCTAAGGCTTGGCCGTCCAAGGTCGGCCTATCTCATAGCCCACTGCCTGGCGCTCTGTGACCCCACTGTCCCCTCCCCCTGCCCACTGGGAAGTCCCTAGGCCCAGCTCGGACACCACTGGTCCCACTCTGCCTGGACCTGTCACCCCTCAGCAGGAGGGACATAGGAATGTGATGGAAGGAATGGGACCCATGCGGCAAACCCCCATCACAGGAGCAGCCGGCACCCAGGAGGGGAGTTAGGTGGGGCTGAGAGCACCGGGGGATTCTAGAGCGAGGGTCCCCTTGCATCCATCTGCCACCTGGGCCCCTCAGTGGGGAGAGGCCCTCAGCCCTGGAGGCGCCTGGCCACGCCAGCACCAACCCCGCTCTGCACCCAGGGGCCTGAGGCCTGCGGGCCCACCTCAGCACAGCCAGGGCAAGAGGCCAGCGGCCCTCTGGACAGTACGTCCCGGCAGGGAGCCTGGGACAACACAGTCACCCAGCGACAGAGGCAGGAAAGCACCGCCTGAAGAAAGCACTGAGAATGGAGACGTTCCCGTGCTAAAGCAGAGCCGAGTGACTGAAGACCTGGGGCTGGACGTAAAGCGTGGAGCGTGGACCTGCGGGCAGTACCACCCCCACCTTCTGGGGACAGTGGCCCACACACCCCCGTGGTGGCAGCGGGATGGAGCCAGGCCCGGGCTGGACCCGCCTGTGGGAGTGGGCGCGCGGCCCTCTTCCCAACCAGGACGTCCTCACCACACAGACTGTTTAGTTTCTGTTCACATGTTCACATGAGGAACACTCTGCTTCTTCAGGCCGTCCCCCAGCATGGCCTCTGGAAGGTGTCACACCCAGGAATCCTGGAACTTTCCATGCACTGACACACCCAAATTGACCTCCAGCCAGGATCTCACACCTGGGCTCCAAATGCTGAGCGAGTTCCCGCCCCTGTATCTCCTGGGGGCTCCAATGTATGGTGCCTTGTCTAGGGCTCAGACCTCAGTGACCCTGCCCCGCGGGTGGGGCAGTCCCTAGGACCCCCCAGGCTTCCTCACACCCCTGCTGCTGCCAGCTCTGCCCCCACAGCCCTGCTCTAACAGCACCAGGTCAGGGCACCCCCATGCCCTCTGAGGACAGAGATGGGGTCTGCTCATGCAGCTCCGTGTCCTGCCCAGTGCCCACCAGATGAAAAAGGGGTCCCTCTGTGAGTGCTGGGCATCCAGGGGGCACAGGAGCTGGGCCTGCCCTCCCCAGCCCACACCCCGTCGCCCCAGCCATCCCCAGGGTCCGGCAGCTGGCTCCGGGCCCCACACCCCTGCCGTCTCCCACGTCACATCCCCTGCGGGAGAGAGACCTCCCCACAGGCTCAGGCGTGTTTATGCTGTAAGACTGGCCTGGCCCCACATGGATGCCCCTCCCAGACAGCGGGCTTCCTACCGGGTCTCCGGGGACGCCGACAGCGCCTTCTCGTCCCTGGTCACCTGGGGGTCCAGCTTCACCCTGGGGAGAAAGACACTGTTGAGGTGGGAGAGCCGCTACCCGCAGTGCGTCCGGCTTGTCCTTCCTTCTTACACTTTCCCACGTTTTTACCACAATGTGGCCACGTGCTCGGCCGTCGAGTGGCTTGTGTGGTTTCAGGAGGCCCAGCAATGAGGCCAGCAGCTCCCCGAGCAGGCGAGCTCCCAGGCAGCGCGTCTCCTCCAGGGGGCTAATTAGGGGTGCATGGGAGCTGGGGACTGCCAGCCACCAGGGCTGAGTGCTGGTGGCGGGGCCTGGCCTTCAGTCCCATTTCCTAATGGGGGGAGGGGGTTGCCAGGGGCTCAGAGCCACGTTACTCCTGCTCTGATGTCCCTCCCGGGGTCTGTGGTGGCAGCTGTCATTGGGAGGGAGGTCAGCATCCTTTCCCCCAACTCTGGAGCAGCGTGGTGGGGCCTATACCCCCAAACCAGGCAAACAGTGTGCTTGGTGCCCACCCTCTGGGTCCAGCAAAACCTTCCCACTGACACGGGCCCAGGAAGCCCAGTGCGGCCACTGGGCCACCAGCCTCTCAGCTTCGAGGTTTGTGCAGCCACAGCTTCCCAACCTTCCTGCCGTTGGAGCTTTGGCAACGGAGTCATTCGAGAGAAGAGCCCAGGCTCTGTCTGCATGTACTGGGGGCTCGGGGGGCGGCAAGGCAAGCACTCAGGAGAGCCAGGTGTGTGGGCCTGGGGGCCGGCTAAGGAAGCCGTGTCACACGGAAAGCCCTGCTGCTAAACAAGTGACAGACATGCAGCCTGACAAGACGCGAGGCTAGAAGCAGAACGAGCCGCTGTGAAGGGCGTTACACACACGACGACTGTAGTCCCACAGGAAATGCGTTCACACGGGACAAGACCTTGCAGGGCAAATCCACTGCGTGTCGGTGTGAGTTCCCGAGGGCTGTCTCACTGAGGACCGGGGTGCTCGGCCCTGCTGGCCTGGGCTCCCTGCACCCCTTGAGGTGACCGGCACTGCTCTTCCTGTACTGGGGACTCTCTTTGGGAAAACAGAAGGCGAGGGTGGGGGTCACCTGCAATCTAGGGACCAAAGGGACTTGGCGGCATGTGTCCTGTGGTTCTGACAGCCTGACCCCTGCCTGGCCTCATTCTGTCCCTCCCGGAGGGGGGGGTCCCAGACTCACCGGGTCTCCTCTCGGGCCCCGCACACCTGGGGTCCCCCGTGGTCCTCTCTCCCCAGGGCCGCCCTGTGTGCAGAGAAGTGGGGAAGGGAGGCTGCAGCCCTGGCCACAGTGGCGTGAAGGGGGCTCAAGGCTGAGTGCAGGGCCGACCGTCCCCAGGACGAGCCCAGCGGGCGTACAGCCACGTGTACCCCTGAGCACGGAGGCCCAGGGCGCCACCCCAGCAGACTCACCCGATCTCCGGGGGTGCCATCTGGTCCCGCGTTTCCCTGGGATGGGGAGGAATGACAGACGCATTAATTAATTTGGGCAGAAACCCAGCCTCCATGTCAGGAACGGGGAGCAGGGGGCCATGAGGTGCTTACCTCATCGCCAGCCTCGCCCTTCTCTCCTGGGGGCCCTGGCTCTCCCGGCTCTCCCTGAGGAGACAAGTGGACACACGTCCATATCTGGCCCTGCCAGGGCCCGGGGCTGCGGCTGGCCCCTGGTCCTGACGGCCCCTCCCGGGGCTTGGACCCCATCCTACTGTGTGTGAGGGGGCACATGTATGCTTACCTCATCTCCAGGGGGCCCTGTGCTCCCCGGCCTCCCAGGCTCCCCGTCAGCTCCAGACCCACCCTGGAAAAATCAGAAAGGTCAGCCACGCCCGGCCTATCCTGGGGGGACCAGTGACCCCACCACCCACATCTCCACACACATGCCCCCTGATGGTTCCCTTGCTGCCCATGCCTGGCAGGGACAGCGGACTGTCATTGTCACTAGTGAGGCCCAGTTCCCTGGCGGACTCAGTTCTGGGCCTGCGCTGAAATCTGTGGGCTGGAAGATGAAAACGCAATCCAGGCAACAGAGGTTAGGACCCGGGGTCAGAGCCCACACTGCTTCTCTGCCTCCCCCAGCACTTCCTGAGGCGATGAGAGTCCCCAGAAAAACGTAGGCAGCTGACAACTCGGCTTCCAGCTGGACCCAGACCGTTAGTTATGTCCTTGCTCCACTGTCCAGCCCACGTGCCACCTACAGTGTCACTGCTGATCCCCTAGTTTTGATTTCTTAGTAACCAAATGGAGCAGATGGATTCTGGAACTCCACACCGAGCTTGGGGCTGGGCAGACATCTCTGGGGCACCGTGGGCCACCTTGCCCACTGCAGACACGGACGTGATGACCGCTGGACGGGTCTGAGGCTCAGTGACTTGGGGCTGCAGGGAGCGCGCCCCTTGGGCAAATGTGCTGCCCATCGGTGGGGATGTTTCGCCCAGGGCCTGACCCTCAGACCCGCGAATTGCTCCCAAGGACTTCTGATCCACACTCAGTAGGTGGAAAAGCCACCCCTCCAGCCCCAGGGGCTCCATCACTAACCTTCTCTCCCTTCAGTCCGAATGAACCAGCATCGCCCTTGGGCCCGGGGGGTCCTTGGACGCCCTGGTGAGAAGATGGCCGAGGTCAGTCCAAAGGAACCATCAGGCCACGCGCCAATGTAAGTCAAGTGCCTAAAAGGCAGGTCTGCACGTGGCACAGCCCTCTGGGGACTTCTCAGCGCGTCCCAAGAAGGGTTTGAGCCCATGTTCACAACTGAGTACTTACAGTCTTAAAATACCCATGAGAGAAAGTGACTTACGTCGAATCCAGGCGAGCCCTTGCAGCCTGGCAGGCCGGGGTACCCAGTGTCCCCCTGGAAGGATGAAGGCAGATTTAAGGGTCAAGCCTTTAGGCCCTGGGTCATCCATTCCCCTCCCAGGAAAGCCCCATTGCAGAAGATGAGCTGAGCTTGGCCAGGCAGCTTGGGGGCCACTGGGACCTCAGGCTTGGCAGGAAATGCCTCCTGCCTTTCCCACTACCTTCAAGTGCCCGGAAGTGCACACACGCAGCCCTCATCCACCATGTCTGGGGAGGTGCCTGGCTCTGCGCACCATCCCTTCCCTGACCCCCAGCCCCCCACCAGCCTGGGTTACCTTCATGCCATCTATGCCGTCAATGCCACGCTTGCCCTTCTCTCCCTGTGAGGGGCAAAGACCAGAGGGTCAGACGAAGGTCAGACAGCACCCACCCGTGGGGCAGAACACATGTCCCCACCGCCATACTCACCTTGTAGCCCTTGGGTCCCCTGGAGCCCTGCAGAAACAGGAGGGAGGGTGAGGGGGGGACCCCAACACAGAGAGAATTCCCTGGAAATTGGCCATGTCCTCCCAGGCCCCTTGGGACAGGCATGCCAGCCAACAGCCCACCAGCTCGCTGCTCCTCCCACACTGGGGACAGGCAAGGTCGTCCCTGTCCTGGTGAAGGGGCAGCTCTGTGCCCAGAGGGACACGCTCCAAAGTTTTTCCTCACTCACCTTCTCCCCTCGGCTCCCTTTTTCTCCCTACACCGCAAACAGGAGGAAAGGGGGGCTGTCACTGGTGCCCCAGGGCTCCAGGCCCTGGCACAGCTGTGATGCCCAGGATCCACCCCAGGCTCAGCCTGCTGTGGAGTGGGACGGAAACGTACCTTCATCCCCTGGTAGCCGACAGGTCCCAGATCCCCAGGCCTTCCCTGGAACACAAAGGAAGAGGGGCGTTAGACACCGTCGTGGCCAGGGCATCCCCACTCAGCCCACCTGGCCCCCTACTCCACTCAGGCCTGGTCAGCCGGCGAGACTGGACCTGGCCTTGCTGCTCGCTGGCGCCCCAGGGAGAAGCCCTGCTATGAAGGCTCCACCCCCACTCCTGGGGGCCTCCTGAGGTCACAAGAGTCCCCAGGAGGAGCCAGGGCTGGGTTGTGGGGAGACTGGCGATGGCCGAGGCAGAGGTCCAACCCCCATCTGCCCACTGAGAGCAGCTGGGCCTGTGTGGAGGCCTGGGGGAACTGGGGGTCCCGCCTGGTAAGTGTGCTGGGAGGAACGGCTGTGCAGTGCTCCCTCTCACTGCTGCCCATGGGACTGTGTCCTCTCAGGACTGGCACCATGGTGCTCAGAAACCAGCCATCCTTCTGGAAGTTTCCTCAGCCTGGTCCCCATCCTCGGGGCCAGGTGCTCAGTACTCACAGGGTCTCCGGCTTCTCCTTTCTCTCCTGGGAGACCCGGCTTCCCTCGCTCTCCCTGGAACACAAAGCAGATCAAGGTTAGGGGACAATTTCCTATGTATTCCTGAAAAGGTGGCGAAAGGGACCCCTACTTGCTCACATGGTTTTCAGGTACCTTCCCCAGCACCCGTGGCCCGTCTGGTGTCTTCAAGGTCAGGTCCATGTGTCCCCTCCCTCACACCCCACCAGGCCAAGCCACTATCCCGCTTGCAAGACTGACGTCCCTGAATCTTTCTTCTCTGCGTCTTGTGCCCCATTCCTGCTGCTGTGTGGGCACAAACACCCCGTGGGGAGAGGCCACTCCACTCCAGTGGTCAGTGGCTATGAGCTCCTTAGCCATTGGAGCCGACATTTTTTAGGAGAAGCCAGAAATATGGACTTTCATTAGCAATGTCCCAAGTTGTAAATACTGGCAATGCATCTTGATTTTCAAAATTTCCCTGCTTGAGCCACCCTGGCCTGGGTCCCAAGTACATGCCCGTCCCGTCCCCCGGGGAAGGCCCATCTCCTGGAGCCAAGCACTCAGGGGATGCCTTCTGAAAGGGCCACTTCCTCTACTACAGGGAGGGGGCAAGGGTGCTGTGGGACCGGCCCCCACCCTGAACGCCAGCCCTCAGCCACCCTACTGGCCTCGAGGTCACGGTGCTGGACTCTCCCCATGGCTGGCGGGCGGGGCATCTGCCCATCAAAGGGATGTCTTCACTGTACCCACACCCAGCCCAGTGGTGGGTGCTCAGAATGGCTGCCTGGGGTCCTGCTGTGTCCCTAACATCTGTGGCTTACTTGACACCTCTCTCCCTCCTGGATATAAGCAGAGGTAGGGTACGGCCACTCACCTCATACCCAGGGTCACCCCTTGGTCCGGGCGGTCCTCTGGCGGGCTGCAAGACAGACACAACAGTCAGCCCAAGACAGCGTCCAGAGAGGCCCCAGGGCCGGGGGGGGGGCCCACACTTACCTGGCACTCGAAGGAGCAGCACTGCCGGAGAAGGGACAGAGTGACACGTCAGAACGCCAGGGCATGGCCACCGGGCTCCGCATGCCTACAAGTGCTCAGAGGGCTTGGCTCCAGTCCCCAGTGGGAGGAAGGGGCTGGTGGGACGCCCTGGGCAGTTGGGGGTGGGAGGGGTGGGAGGGGATCTTACCACTTGCTCCACATTATTTTTCTGAAAATGAGATGAAAAAGTGAAGTTAGTTTATATTCCCAGACACAGGCTTTGCCGGCCCGAACGTGGGAGGGGAGGGTGCAGCGGCCACTCACTATCATGTCGGTGATGGTGTCGATGGTCTGGCTGATGATCTCCTCCGCGTCGCGGTTCTGCCCCCAGTCAGCTGCCGTGAAGTTGCGCCGGTAGGTGTGGTCTGTGGCGATGATGCTGAGCCGAGGCTCCTGGGGGGACACGGGAACAAGGGTGACCTCGAGGATGCCCCCCTGGGAGCCCAAGCCCCTCCCCCGCCCCATGCCTTCCCCTGGCTCCTCTGTGCCCACAGGCCGTGCCCTGCGCCCGCCCAACACGGCCCAGGATGGGGCTCCTACCAGGTGGTCGGGCGTGATGGCCACCGAGAAGACCTTGATGCCCAGGTGCCTGGCCTCGTTCACGGCGTCTTCCAGGCCCCCGCATGGCTCCTTGTAGCCCTCCAGGGGGTGCCCATCAGTCACCACGATCAGGTACTTGTTCTCCTTCAGGTGGGAGCCCCTGCGAGGCGCAGGCAGCGGTGAGACCCGGCCTGGCTCCCTCAGGCCATCTCTGACCCTTTGGAACCCTAGAGCTGAGACCTGGAGATAGGAGGTGATGGGCGGGGGCCAGACTCCCGCAGGGGACCCAGACCCAAGCACCGCTCTGCAAAGCGGTGTTTCCTGTCACACTGCACAGTGTTTCTCTTTGTTGGTCCTGCTATAAAGTGGGATCATAAAAATGGACATCAAACAGAAAAGTTGTATGCGGTCACATTTCTGTAAAAGACTATCTTGGAAAATGCACCTTCAGCCTGGGGAGAGGCACGGGTCTCACCCAACCTGAGGCGCCCTGACATAGGACCCCCATCACAGGCAGTGGGAGGGGACGGCTGAAGATGTGCCCACCTGTGAGTGGGGGTACTGGGTGGCCCAGCTAAGCCACCGCCAGGAGCCAACTGTCTGTGGGTTAAAGATGGCAGCTGCTGGCTGCTCAGCATTACCCAGACTCCAGGTGATGTGCAGAGCCAGCACTGGGGACACTGATGCTCTCACAGGGCTCCCTTCCCTCTGTGTCACCCTCTCTGCCTCTGACTGCAGACGTGTCCTCTGCCTGGCCAAAGGGGAGGCAGTGATGGGGCATTTCAGGTCCCTTCTACTGTCACTGGATGAGGAGACAGTGGCCAGCTCTGGGAGAGACGCTTGGCGGCCGTAAGGACAGGCCGGGCAGTGGTCACTAGGACTGGTTCTGCCGCTCACGGGCACCAGAGCTTGGTGTGTCAGTGGACAGCCCCGGGGTCTGGCGAGCTTGGGTAACCACGAATAGATCAGGGAGGTGGAGTGCCTCCCAGGGACTCTGGGCCTGTTCGGGCCCCCCAGAGGCCACAGGCGGGGCCGCGCGTTCGGGCCGGGGGTGCTCACCCCACGAGCAGCTCCTCCAAGCCCTTCTTGATGGCGCAGTCCGTGTAGGTCCCCTTTCCGAAGTACTTGACCGCGTCCACGCTGGCCTTGAGCGCATCGCGGCCCGCGGGCATGCGCGTGAGCCCACGGATGATCTCCACCTCGTCGCTGTAGTGCAGGGCGCCTGCATTCCATACCAGGTTGCGGTCACAGCGGTAGTACCTGCGGGCACGGTGGGTGAGCCGGGTGCTCCCCGGGAACCCCGGGAGTCCTCCCGCTCCCTGGGCACTGTCCATCCAGCACGTGATGGCCACCTTTCACCGGAGGACAGGCGGCCGGGCCCTAGCCCACCACAGAGGAGGAACGGGCCAGCCTCCGGCTGGACTTCCTGTGCCGACCAAAGGCGCCGGTCCCTGGCCTGGGGACCACGTGTGGGAGGGCAGGTGGGCATCGTCAGCAGGGCCGGGCTCCAGACAGCCCGGGATCACCTCGACTCTGCTGCAGTAAAGCAGGTGGGGTAACGGGCAGGGGAGGGTGGCAAAGGGCCGCAGACCCTGCGTGGACGGTGGGGGGGGCGATGGGGGCAGGTCCTGCAATGCGGTGGGCTGATGGGGGTAGAAGGACCGGGAGAGGCCAGTTCCAAGCGGGACACGGGAGGGGTCCCCATGGACCTGATTGGCTGCCTCTCTCTGCCCGGTGCACTTGAGCCCAAGGCTCTCGGGGTTTGCTCTGCCAGGGCCTGGAGGTGGCTTGCCTGGTAGTCCATTTGGAAGATGGAGTGACAGAGGCCCCTGTGGTAATGCTAACAGCAGCCATCACAAGAGGAGCAGTTCACAGGTAGGGAAACTGAGGCACGAGGAGGCTGAGTGAGGGGCCAAAGGTACATGGAGGGGGATGCTGGTCCACATGGCTGTCCCAGTGAGCCTTCCTCGAGACACCGTCTCCACAGCCCCTGCTGTCCCGTGGCCCCGTGGACCTGGGCACTTCAAGCGACGTTGGGCTTTTGGGTCCCAAATCACTGCGCTGGGTAGCTGTACCTTCTGTCCCTGGGGCCTCATTTGGAGGGGGCACTCAGGGCTCGGGTGAACGGGTCAGTGGGTTAGTTGGGATGGGGGGACTAGAGACGAGGCCCTGCACAGGTGAGGGAGTTGGGTTCTGACCTGTGCCCCTTCCCCATGGCCCTGCCTTCGACTGTGGGTGTGTCCAGTCCTCGGCCACGCCCACTGCTGGGGGCTCTCCCCACCCACCCTCCCAGTGCTTCAGTCATCAGACACATGAATGAATGAATGAAGTATGCCATGCCCAAACCGAGAACCAAGCTGGTGACCCCTCCAGGCCCCTCTGGCTGGGATGCTGGGACATTGGGTCCAGACACAGGCTCTGATAGTCCACCTGGGAGGCCGTTAGTGTCCATGTGGTCAGTGAGGGGCGCCCCCTCCAGGCACTGGACAGGGCCTCAGGCCACTCCCTAAACCTGTTCAGTTTGGGCGGGGAGGTGCAGGTCCTCGTCTGCATTTGGGGTACGGGGAGCCAACATCACAGCACTGTCCCCTCAGCTCTCCATGCTGGCTTGTGCCTTTACCCCCCTTCTCCCAGCTGGCTCCATCTCAAGTCCCTCTCTGGCCCATCTGAACTTCTGTGGACGAGGAGAGGGGACTCAAGTGGCCAGGCCAGCACGTCTCTTCTCAGATGGGGAAGTTGAGGCCAGGCTTTGCCTGTGGGCGGTGCCCTCCCCCGAGTGGCCTGCAGACATGCAGGGAGAGGTCAAGGAGCACTGACCTGTCTTTCAGGTTGTCGATGAAGCGCTTTGTGAAGGCCTTCACCTTATCCACCAGGGCTCCATAGGGCTTCAGCCGCAAGGCCACGCTCTCGGAGGTGTCCAGCACAAAGAAGAGGTCCACCGGGCAGTCTGGGCCAAGGATGAGAGAGGCTAGCTTCTTATGCCCTGCGCCCTCAGCCCCCACCAACCACCTCCCTGGGCTGCTGAGCTGGCCCAGCCACATGGCTGCATAGAGCCGCCCTCATCCGGAAGAGCTGGCACCCAGCGAGGCGGTGGGGTGGCCATGAAAGCCCTGCATGGGTCCTGAGAATTCCCCAGCCCTCCTGGAAGGCAGGGAGCCCCGCCCTGGTCTGGACAACTAACACTGCTTTCTCACTATGGTTTAAGTTGAATTAAAAACTACCAACGGTCATGAGCTTCAGAAAAAGGTGCGAGAGAGCAGGTAACCATGCATCTTGACTGACTGCCAGGCATGCAGTCAAATGGAATTAACCAAGGCAGAGAAGGGACAGCGCTGGTCCCCCCCCCCCCAGGCTGAGACCCTGTGACTGGAGTGGAGTTCACCCTCCTCAGCAGGGCGCCTCCCAACACTCCCGACTCTCCTGAGGTGACTGGAGCCCAGGGGCCTAGCTGGGGCGTCTGGACAGCAAGCCAGGGAATTTCAAGCAGCCCCATCAGGCCCCCCATCTGCAGCTCTCACGTCAAGGGAAGGGGCCAGTCCTGCTGGGACTTCACAGCTGGTTGCGTCTGGTCCCCAGCCCGTCTTCCCCGCAGCAAAAAGCAGTCAGAGACGCAAGCCAAGCCGGCAGGTCCCCTCACCTTGGAAGGCGATGGCCCTCTCAGCTAGTGGGAGGTCCTGAGCAGCGGTCCAGCAGCCCTGCAGCAGCAGGGGGAGCAGAGCGGGGGCCAACCTCATGTCACTGGCCTGCGTGTCACCATCGAGCGAGGGCAGGGGTCAGGGTGGGCTGACGATGACCAGAGAGAGAGAAGTCTACGCTGCCGGCAGCCAGAGGTATAGCCTCGGTGGGAGGGTAGGCGGGAGAAAGGAAGGGAGGGGCCGACGGAGGGAGTGAGGGACGGCGGAGGGCGGGGGGGGGGGGGGGGGGGGGGGGGGGGCTGGGTGGCGAGGATCCTGCAGAGGCCGGGGTCTCCTCCCGCCCTGAGTGAGTCACTGAAGGAAGGTCTCTGGTGTCTGGAGCAGCTTTGAGCCCAGGACACTTCTCCGCTAAAGGATTTATTTCCTGTCCGTGGGGACTGTGCTTCTCATGCCCAGTAGGACGAAAGTGGAGTCGAGTTTAAGATGTCTGCAAAAGACTGTAACCCCAGATGAATGTCCCTGGACGTGTTTTTGGCTGGTTCCAATCTGCACCTTCATGTGGGGGTGATCTGCGTGTTCACCGTCCCCACAGCTTCCTCTTTCTGCAAATGACGATGCTGTGGGATTAAATGTTTCAAATCCATTGCTCTGTCGGGTTTCTGAGTTATTTTTCATATATATATATATTTCTTTACAGTTTAGGCAAATACATATTTGCAAAAGTTGTTTCATTTTTTACTGCGGGAAAACCAAGTCAACAAATACATAAATATACAGGGGGTGCCATAAAAATGTACACACATTTAAAAAAAGGAAAAGACTATTAAAATTATGCTGATGGTCACCACTTGGAGCACCTCTTGTAATTGCGGAAGTCACACGTGACTTGTATCCATCTTTTGTTATCGGTATATACTGAGTATTACAATTTTAATATAATTTTTTCCTTTCTTAAAATGTGTGTACGTTTTTTGGGGGACACCCTCTGTATATCTTTGAGGTGTTGCGTGGGTGGGTTCCAGATGTGGCCAGACCTACTCCTGTCCCATAAAAGGTTCCAAAAGACCTTTCCTGGAGCTGGAGCTGTTGATATTTGTCTAGTATCAGCCTAAATGGTTTAGTTTAAAAACATACACATGTTGTATAACCATCATAAGGACACTTGAGAAATGTCAGGAGTCGTACTACCCTGTGATTATTCTAGGACTTTTCCCACTATTTTCTTCGTTTTCCCCACTTACTTTATGGGGTTTTTATGAAGTAGTTGTATGGTACTTTTGCCTACCACTGAATCCAACCAAGTTGTGTGCCGTGGGCATGTCTCCTGTGCTCTGGGGTTTGGTGCTGCGGCGGCCAGTTCAACAAACGGGATTCAGGTCAGTGTGCAAGGCTGTTACCTGCTCACGTGGCTGCTCCAGGTCTGCACAGGTGTCCCTGCAGGTTTGGGAGAAGAACTAGAAACATGGCAGAGGCCCAGCGGGGTGTGCATGGATCCCCAAGAGGGCAGGTGTGGCTGGGTGGGTGTTACACAGCAGGCGAGAGCTGACGCCCTCTGTAAATGGGAACAAAGGCAACCCTGCTCACACAGGGACAGGTGTATAGGGCCTCAAGGCCTAGTTTGCTGAACGCCAGCGAGTCTCGCACAGTGTGTGACCAACCAGTGTGACCAGTGTGACCGCTCCACAGTAAGGAGGTGGGCAGCCACACTTTGTCCGGCAGCTCCCCCCACGTCCCCCCACACACACCCGGCCTGAGCATCTCCAGGGCAGGGCTGGGGCTGCAGGGGTGGGGGGTTGCGGCCCCAGGTGGGACCAGTGGTGCCTTTAGACTCACAAGGGCTCAGCGATGATGTCTGTAGAAAACTGTATTTTTCACCTTACAAAACGGGTGTGTGCTCATCATAAAAAATTACAAATATAGGAAAACATCATCTCGTTTCACTGCTAGGTAATCAGAACTAACACTTTTGTGGCTCTTACCAGTTTTTCTGCTTAAACAGTTTTACAGGTGTGTGGTTACCTGGTACATACCTGCTTATACACCTTTGTCCATGGCCCTTTCTGACGATAAAAGTGAGGCATACGCCCCAAAGAACACAGGATAAAGGAAAGAAAACCCTCCTGAACCCACGTCCAGGTTGCAGGGGGCTGTATGACTCGGGGTCCTCCTGAGGGGTGGGGTGGCTTCTGGGAGTGTGCACATTGCCCCACACCCCCACATACAGGCCGATCAGTCGTCAGTGTTCGTGCAGAAAACCTGCCCCCTCTTCCTGGGAGCCCAGAAGCTGCGCGGACATCTGCATGGAGGGAGCTGGTGAGAGAAGCCAGGGCCACAGGGACCAGGCTGGGGGGCACAGGGGTCTTTGGGGGCCACAGGGCTATTGCAGATTTGAAGCGACCCTATGGAGCAACTGGTGGCACCCTGGCAGGGTCTGGCCAGGCAGGTGAGCTCTCTAGGTGAGAGGAGTCAGGCGGTGGAGGCAAGGGGAGACGGGCTGGCAGTGTCCAGGACGCTGGGGGACAGGGTGTCCCCAGGACTTGCAGGAAGGGTGGGGCCGGTGATGAGGAGAAGCCTCCTTCATCTCCCAATGCTGGACGGCTGTGTCAGGGCCACGTGGGGTGCCACAGGCATGGGCAGGGCTTCCGTGCAGGCTGCAGTGCGTGTGTGCGAGCATGCATGTGTGTGTGCTGTATGCGTGTGCATGTGTTGGTGCCTGTTGCACACACAGGCGTGTATGTGTGCTGCACATGCGTGTGCATACTGTGTGTGCACATGCCTGTGTGCTGAATGGTGCCCATGCGCAGATTGGCACCCTGCCAGTCCCCCATTCACTTCTGGTCCCAGGCTGCCTCTGAGCGGCTGGGCAGGCTGGGTGCTCCGAGTGCTGGGACCCTGGGGTTCCCTCCAGGAACCCTCCAGGAGCCCCAGTGAATGGACACCTCCTTTTCTCCCCCTTGATCCCATGTCCCTGTGACTCGAGGTATCTGGAAAAGTCAGTGCAGGAAAAGAGGAGTGACCCACTAGCTCTGCTGTTAGGGCTTTGAAACTGAAAGTGGCTGCGAGCTGGGAGGGAAGATGTCCTGACCAAATTCGCCTGTGTCCCCACAGAAAGTGATAGGAGACTGTGGTGCCACCACGGGGGGCGGGTGGGATAGGATGGGGGGAGCCTGGAGTCAGCCTGGAGCCCCTGCCCCTCCTCCTTTCCCGTCTCTCCCCTCCTCTTTCCGTGGAGTAACAGCGCCCTCTTTGACACGCAGACCAGCCCCCAGCCCCAGGGCAGGGCCTTCTTCCTCTAAAAACATTCCTTTTCCTGCTCCCCTCCCCCACACCCTCCCCTCCTTCCACCCGTTTTTTGCTCTAAGGAACCCTCTGGGCAGCAAGTAAGACAGGATGGATGGTTCAGGCCCCTATTGGCTTCTCCTGCACAGAACCCCACTGTCCCCCAGCCCAGGACCAGGTTCCACAGACACAGGGTCCCACTGCAGGCAGGACAGCAGGGCAGTGACCGAGGGCCTTAAGGAGGGGCACTGAGGGGAATTCCAGGGGTGAGGACCGAGCCAGGGGAGGGGATCTCACCAGACCCTGCTCAGTTCTCCAGGCCAGGGGCCCCATGGACGCCCCTGTGTGCAGCGGGGACACTGGCAGGCCTCTCTTAGAACAAGCCCCCCAGAGAGGACGAGAGTAGTGGTGCCCATGCCTCCTCTCCCCCTACTCACCAGGTCCCCTGTATGTCTTGTGGCCTGGCAGCTCTGTGCCCACACAGAGAAGGTGGCTGCCAGTGTGACCTGTCCTACACCCCATGTGGGCTCCTGTGCTGGCCAGGCTGCCATGCAGTGAGGCCTGTGGTTTAAAGTAATTGGCGTGAATGGAACCCTGAGAGCCCCCCTCAGCCGGCAGCTGGAGCGAGCGTCCCCAGCAGCCAGTGGCTTGGACCCCTCCACCAGCACAGAGGGCCCTTTGCAGGGTGCCGCTCTGAAATGGAAGTTTCTGGGTTAAAACTGTACATTGACAACTGCAAACAGGTTTTTGCAGCTCGCAAAGGGCTTTCACCTACATTTCTCAGCTCAGTGCTTCCCTAGCTGTGGGTCATAGGAGAGCACGGTTCACCACCGTCCACAGGGAGAAATGGGGGTGTAGCACTCACAGCCACATGGCAGATCAGACTGGAGACGGAAGCAGGCTCCTGGCCTCTGCTGAGCCCTCCCTGTGCTGAGCGGGCCCTCTCATCCCCACAGGGCAGCTCGGACATGTGCCAGCCGTCCTCCTCTGGCTCCAACGACACGGGATCCACCTGATAGAATTTTCTAGACAAGGAAGGCACACTCAGTGGGGGAACAGTGCTCCTAGCTCCTGGACCACCCCAGGGTAGGGACAGGCGCATGTCAACATTAGCCTGCCTGGGACCTGAGCACTGAATCTCCTGCTACATGTGTCCAAAGGGTCACGGCCCCTCCAGGTGCCTTCTCCTGCTCTGACAGTGGACACGCCTGAATTTTCTCTGGTCATGTGCCTTCAGGGAGGGTGCAGTAACAGCTGAGCCTGTGGGCAGCAGATTCCAAGCCCAGAAGACAGGGTGACATGGGGTCCAGAATGTGGGTTACAGGGGCACCGGAGGATGGGGTGACACAGGGTGAGGAGCCCGCCTTCCTGAAGCATGGAGGGTGTTTCTGGAACGTCCCACTTTTTCCTGGGGGCATGCATGATGGAAAGCCACCTTCATTTATAAACACCAAAGACCCAAACCCTCTTAGCATCTGTTGAACAAAGTCCTTTTGGATTTCTTTTTAATGCCTCAACTCTTGAGTGAATTTTCCCAACTTAGAACATGATTCATCGAGGAAAATCATGTTTTCCACGGGTTACACATGTGGTGTCCATGCCAGTGACTGGGGCATTGGAGTGGGCAGATGCCAGAGTCCCCCCCTCCCCCACTGCCACCCCTCAGGGCACAGGTGGGCTCTGTCCCTCCCCTCAGACTCTCTCTCCTCTCCAGGTAGCCCCTCAGGGCCAGCCGCAAGGGCCGGTGCTCTGGCCTGGGGCTCCTAGAAGAGGATGGCCCAGTCCTCCAGCCTACTGCACAATGAGTCAACTGGATGGGCCCCTGCTGGGGTCGGCGGGGCCAGCCCTGGGGTGGACCGGTCACAGCCAGGTGGCCACCCAGGAGGAAAGGCCAGGCCCGTGGGTGCCTCTGAGTCCACTGTCCTGCAGGTAGACCCCTCAGGGGAGGACTCAGGTCCTAACTGACCAGGAGCCTGCTGCAGTCAGCAACAAGGCTGCCCAAACCAAGAGGAAACAGGCCAGCCTGGGAGGGCGGGTCCCACGGCATCCACGTGTGCCTGCTGCTCAGAGGGACGGTCCTGGCTGTGGCCTCGGCCGCCGGGGCCGCTGGGTGGGGGTGGGGGTGACCCAGGCTCATCGCCAGGACTGCAGCCTTTGGCAGTCAGCAATGGGATTGCTCCGCAAATTGGGGGCTGACATGAAAAGCAGGAGCTGGGAGGCACGAGAGCATGTGACGGGTGCTCGGTGATGTCAGCTCAGAGCGTGGCAGGGCCAGCAGGACTCCTGGTGTGCCAGGGACACCTCTGGTATTGGGGGCAGGTGAGCCCAAGGCCAGGAGGGGACTTTGGTTCTCACCACGGACCCGTGTCCCTGGCCCACTGCTTGTTTTTCTGCTCTTATGCCCATGTTACTTCAGTGAGAACCGGCTCTGAAATGTCAGCCCTCTTCCCCGCCCTCTGGGAACAGCGGCCGGGAGCCATCACCAGCATCCAGGCTCGTCCCAGGCCTCGCACATGGTCTGGATTTATTCTTGTTCTATTGCCCAAGAGCTAAGTTACTTTCTGGTCGGGATGAGACATGGACGCTGTGGTGTGAGCACCATCATTTGAAAAAAACACTGAAAAAGAAGGCAGGCAGGCAGGGATGGGGTGATGGACGTCACGTAAGTGGCCAACCCGACTGTCCTGGGTGATGGCACGGCAGCCACTCCTGGTCTAATCACAGGTGGAAACCTGGGGCCTGAGGGGATTGCAGGCTCCTCACCAGGTCACACAGGACATTCCTGACAGTGTGGAAAAGGGCTGGCATACAACAGGGGTACTTGCCCCATGCCTGTCAGAGGCTGGTCAGGCCCCGACCCCCCACAACTGTGTGTTTCATCAAGTTCCCAGAGGCTTGGCAGCGTGGTGTCTTCAGGGAGGGCGCCCCACCCGCCTTTGTGAAGACGGGGTATTTCTGTACCGAGTGGGCTGGGGGAGGGGTTGGCCCCCCGAGCTCACCAGGCGCCCTGATGTATCCAGTGGGTTCAGGACAGGCCTTGGTCCTGATTCAGAGGTGGTGCGGGACCCTCCAGGGAAGCCAGCAGGCGGTTCCAGGCGCCACGGGGCTGTCGTGTGCCAGGTGTGTGGGTAGCGTGGGCCCTGCAGCACGGGGCGTGTCCATGGGAGGCCGTGGCTCAGGCCCTCGCAGGGCGCCCTGGAAGGGGACCCACCCCGCAGCCCAGACGGTGTGACTCCACTGTGGGCATGGAGGGGTTAATCTTTGTCCAGCTGCCTCACACTGGCCTCTGGTGCTGTGGAAAAAGCAGAGCATCTGGGAGTGATATTTCCTTAACTGTCGGAGCCTGGGGGGCGGGGGGAGTCTGGCTGCTTTCCCCCAGTGCAGACTTCCAGGGGGTTGGGGAGCCAGTGGGAGGCCCAGCCAGCACCTGGGGGAGGGGGCTTCCCAGGCAGCCTCAGCCACAGCCCGCCCACCACGGGTCCTTGCAGCCAGGCCAGCATTCCTAAGAACAAGAGTCATTTCCTGTGTTGCTGACCCTGAGGGCTGAGCTCCCGAGGCGGTGAGGCCGGCCCAGGGCTGGGAGGGAGGTACATCGAGACTCCTAAATCGAGGTCCGGGGCCCCTCTGCCCAGAAGGCCTTTGGGGTGGGGGTCCCACTCTTCTCCCACAGGTGGTTCCACGGGGGCTGGGCTGGCTCCACAAGCTGACCTCCTCAGCCAGGACCTCGGGACCTCCCCTCCCCAAGCTTCCTCCAAGACGGGGCAGTGATCACTTTGCCCTAACCCCACACTGGTCCTCAGGGCCCCCAGCCCAGCAGTCCTCCTCCCTCCCCCCAGCCCAGGGGGCCTCCTCCAGACCACAGGACCCAATAAGAGGCAGTACCCTCCTCTGCTGGCACAGGCACTGAGTGACCTCAGCCCTGTCACTGCGGCTGCAGCCCAGCAAGCCTGTCCCTCACCTCCTTCCTGACACTTTCCAGAGCCTGGTATGGGCAGGGGGCCACTCAGACCTGCCCAGACTTGTCCCTCAGCCTTGCCACACCACAGTGCAGGGAGCGAATGGCATCTTGCCCCATGTACCCCAAGACTCGGTACTCCAGTGAAGCGGGAGCAGTCAGGCTGGGTCAGGTCCCCGCTTTGTCACCTACTGGCTGTGGGACCTCAGGCAAATCAGCTCCCAGAAGCACCAGAGAAATCCTGACACGTGTTCAGGGAGCAGAAGCTGGTGGGGGGGCCAGGGTGACCTCCCGGTGTCCAGGCTGGGCTCTCCACAGGCCGAGAGCCATGCAGGCATCAGTCCAAACCTGCACCACACCTATGTCCCCATGACGGCTCCAGGGGTGGCCAGCAACAAGGTCCCTCGGGCCACCCCTGGAGCAAGCTTGTGGCCTGCATCGCCTCCGCCGTCCAGTCTGACCCTAACAGTACGCGGACCCTAACAGTACGCGGGGAGAACACTGCTGTCCCAGAGAGAAGGGGTGACCTCCTGCCCCATGGCCTCTGGGGACTTTATCACTCAAAGAAGCATCTTAAAGCTCCCCATGGACACTCCGTGTGCCCCTGGGGTGTTGGACAGGCAGGGCCACAGGTGGACATAGGACCTGGCGTCTCAGGAGTCAGTGAAGAATGAGGTGCCTGGGCCTCTGACCTCCACCCTGAAAGGCTGAGCCCCCTCAGAGTCAGCACGAGGATGAGGGGTCTCCGTGGGTCCTCCCGTACAGAAACCCACACAGTCGGGTTCAGAGAAGGAGGCTGAGAAGAATGTGGGCCCCCTGCCAGGCAGCTGGTGGGTTTGTGGTAGGCACTGGGTCAGCAGGGAGCACCTCTCCCGTCTGGGTCCCAGCCAGGCGGCCCTGCGGTGAGAGGAGAACACAGGTCTGGACAGCAGGGCTTGGATGACTGTGGGAGGTGCTTATAGGCAGCCCAGCTTTGGAACCACAGCCCCAGGGACACAGCCACCAATGGGGAATGCAGGCCGTGCCTGTCCGTGGGACCCACAGCCACTATCCAGGACAGTGAACTGGCCGTTAGGTGTGGGACTGTGCTCTTGAGTGGAGCCAGGGGCAGCACGTAGGGGCTGAGAGGGCTCTGTGGCACAGGACAGGAAGGCAGAGGATGGGCAGAGGGTGCAAGGGGCCAGGGGTGCAGTCATCCCATTTCTGCTCCATCAGACAGGACAGCCCCACCTGCGGTGGCAGTGCCCGCTGCTTGCACAGCTGCCCGCACCCTCCTCTCCCTCCCTTCAAATCCTCCCTGAGACCTAGACTCACGCACTGGAGGGCCTGGGGCGCCCTCTGCTGCCCAGCGGGGCACTCACACTGGACAGTTTGGGCCCAGGGGCAGGGCCGCCCTGGGACCACCTCCAGGCCTGGATCAGCTGGTGCCCTGGAGATACAAAGGTGGGACACGGCTTCCACTGGGGACAGGGACTCATGTGACCGCCGCCGGCCCTACTTTTGCCAGAGACGCAGTGTGGCTGGCTCAGGTATTGCGTCAAAGTCCTCCCCCCAGGCCTCGGGCAGGGGGACTGTGGGGACAGAGCCCCAGAAAGCAGTTTCCAGGCTCTCGGCCTCACAATAGAAAGGTGCTGGCTCGGGTAGTAAATGGCCATCAACTGTGATCAGATGGCCATCAGCTGTAGCTAGTTGGCCGTCAGCTGTAACCCGTAAGCCACTGGCCACTAATATAACTGCTGTGGCTTCACTAGTAAAAAATGGGGGCTAGCAAGAGCGGATTGCAGAGAGGCGGATGCCACCGGCGAGAATATAGTGGTATGACTCCCCTGCTTATGGCTCCATGGGTGTTCCTGTTTGGCCTCACCATATCCTGCGTTCTTGTGTGGGGAGCGGGAGCAGAGACCCCGCAGGCCGCCCTGAATGACAAATGGCGCAGCGAGCAGGATAGGTGTTGGCCAAAGCTCTCCAAAGGGCAGTGGAGCAGTTTGTGCGTATGAACACTCAGTCTCAGGAAGACCAGGAGGAGCAGTTGCCTGAGAGCTGGATCCCCATGGAGGGGTGGGAAGACGTGGACGGTTCCCCAACCAGCATAGGCCTGAGAAAGTGAAGGTAGTTGCGGCCCTGTGGGCTGAGAACTGCTTGCTGAGGCAGCCCGGATGCAGGACTTGTCCCAGGAGGAAATGCATGCTGAGTCCTCCTTGGGAGATGAGGGTGAGGTCAAGGTCATCCCTCACCCCCAGGACAGCCCTGGCGAATAACTATGGACTATGGGGAATTGCCTTCCATCCCTGATTTAATGGACGCTTGACTGTTTGGGAACATACCACCATGTAGTGGGACTGGCGGATGTTTGCTTTTGTCTTGACTGGCCGCCATTGATAATATGTAAGCACCTTGATGTGAGCCGGTGTTGTTCCAGCACGGTACCCTGAGAGGCTCAGAGAGAGTGTCAGTTCCCTGAGAGCCCTGGCTGAGTCTAGGAAGTCTGGCTGTGCCCAGAGAGAGTGGCAGTGCCCTGAGAGCCCTGGCTGAGCCCAGGAAGTCTGGCTGTGCCCAGAGAGAGTGGCAGTGCCCTGAGAGGCCTGGCTGAGCCCAGGAAGTCTGGCTGAGCCCAGAAGTACTGGCAGTGCCCTGAGAGGCCCTGGCTGTGCCCGGGGAGACTGGTGGTACCCTAAGAAGCCCAGGAAGTCTGGCTGTGCCAAGAAGTACTGGTGGTGCCCTGAGAAAACCTGGCTGTGCTCAGAGAGCCTGGCTGTGTCCAGGATATTGCATTCACCTCCAGGCTCCTCGCACAGGGCCCCTCGCAGAAGACGCTTGTTGCGTAGATTGTGAGGTGAGAGCCTGTAGGGGTGGAGTGTGGGGACAGAGCCCCAGAGAGCAGTTTCCAGGCTCTCGGCCTCATATAGAAAGGTGCTGGCTCAGGTAGTAAATGGCCATCAACTGTGATTGGATGGCCAGCAGCTGTGGCTAGTTGGCCGTCAGCTGTAACCCGTAAGCCACTGGCCACTAATATAACTGCTGTGGCTTCACTGGCAAAAAATGGGGGCTAGCAAGAGCGGATTGCAGAGAGGTGGATGCCGCCGGTGAGAATATAGTGGTATGACTTCCCTACTTATGGCTCCGGGGGTGTTCCTGTTTGGCCTCACCATGTCCTGCGTTCTTGTGTGGGGAGCGGGAGCTGAGACCCCGCAGGCCGCCCCGCACGACCGGGGCCTTTTGACCCCAGCCCACCAGGGGTCAGTGGTCAGCAGTCTCAGCAGAGGAGCAGAGAACATGTGGGTCAGTGTCCAGCTCTAGTTAGCCTGGCCAGCCCTGCTCCCAGCCTCCAGGCACTGCCTGGAAGCTTCCACTCTGCTCATGAGCCCTGACCTGGCCAGGACAGGTGTCCCTGGACCATGGGGACACTCCTGGCCTGGAGACTGTGGGGGGCAGATGGGCACCCAGGATGTTAGAGGGGTGAGCCCCCCACCTGCTCCTGGACCAGGGTCACAGCCGGGGCTGGGTTGGGGGGGTGGCTTCTGTGAGTTCTTGTGCTCCTTTGCCATCTACGAATCTCTGTCTGTCTACGTGTCATCTCTCTGTGTACGTCTACCGTCTACCTCTCTGTCGCTGTCTCCTACCATCCAGCTGTCATTCAGCTACATCTATATATTGTCTATTGATCTTCTATCACCTACCTATCGCTATGTCTATCGATCATCTTTACCTCTGTCTGTCTGTCTATTATGTGTCTACCCACCTGTCTGTGTACATATCTATCGTCCATCAGGTTCTTCTGACCGGCTCATTTCCACAGTTACAGTCCTCTTCTCCAACTGTGGGGATCGCGGCTCCCCTTAGACACGACATGTGTACCTCTTTGGTCAGTCCTAGAACACACACAAGTAGCCTCCGACTTGTAATCCATCTGTGTATGAAAAAGCAAACCTATTAAGCAGAGTTTAACATTTGTGTACGTTTTTGGTCTTTAGCCTGAGAATATACAGTCAACACTCTCTGCAAAAGTTTCTAAGGTTAGCTCTGGCCCTTTTCCCCACCTTCAGTGTGTTTCTATTAATTGGAAATATAATTAGGTGTATATTTCAGTTTGGCCCCCTCCCCTTTCTTTTATTTTGATTTGACGTTAGTCGTTTATGGTTTTGAGCACAGGAAGCACTAACACAGGTCTGAAATGCACGACTGCAGAAATATTGTCCGCTCAGGGCTGCTGCCCACCCCGCCCACACCCCACCTGGGGGGTCCTGTAGGACCAATTACAACCATTTCTGACTTGACCACGCTGCCTTGCATGGCGTCCCCATTGTCACTATGGCCCGGGGGGGGGGGGATGTCTTTTGGGTAAGAAAGGAATTTCTCAAACAAGACTCAAAAACTCACAAGCCATGGAGAAGCGGAAGGTGGATTTGACTGGGCTATCCATCCACAGATGCTGGACGTTGTCCTAGCGCGAACGCACACTGAGACCTGTGACGGTGGCACACACAGTGCCCCGAATACATAAGGAGCTCCTGAAATGGGGTGAGCGAGACAGTCATTAGCGAATGGCCAGAGCCATGAACACACTTTTCACCACAGGAAACAAGTCGCAGATCAGATGAAGGGAAGCCCGGCCATACGAGGTCCAGGGAAAGGCAGAAACACAAGCGGTATTTACACCCACAGGGGAGGAATATGAAGTCACCTAGTCCCAGGGACACCCAGCCCTGCTGATGGCACAGCCACTTCAGAGAAGCACTGGGCAGGACTCAGTCAGCTCCACATGCACGTCCCCAGAGGCACACACCTGGAGAGTGACCCAGCCGCGCAGCTGAGATAGAACCTCTGCCAGGCGGCCAGGCACAGCTGCGTGGCCCAGCCAAGGGCCTGTTGCCATGGGCAATCCATTCTGTGCGTGGGGACAGTCCAAACATTAGTGCATCTGTGACGTGCAAACCCCCGTGCCTGCGTACCGGGTGACCCGGGAGCACGTTCACATCGGCAGTCTTCATATAACAACAAAAAACTAGCAGAAACGGGCAGCCCCAATCCATCTGCAGTGGAGTGCACACGTGTGGTCATGCCCTGGAGCGCCGCTTGGCTGAGAAGATGGACTGCAGCGTCAGCCCCCACACGTAAACTCACTGGAGTATGCTAGCCCGAGGAAAGGCAGTCAGCTTGATCGCACTTACTGTCAACACTTAAAAACAGGCAAAACGCAGCTCGCAGTGTGTCGGCATGTATATGCATACATGGATGAGGTGAGATGGAAAGGGTAAGCAAACAAGGTCACCGTGCCGGCGCTGGGGCTCTGGGGTGTGTATGTGGGGGTTGACCTTCTCGTGCTGTCCCTCAGAGCAGGAGCCAGTCGTGCATTTTTCCTGTATTTTAACAGCTTTATGGAGATTTAGATTTCATGTCATAAAATTCACTGATTTAAAATGTACAATTCAATTGTGCTTAGTATATTCACAGAGCTGTGCAACGATCTAATTTTAGAATATTTCATTGTCCCAAAAAGAGCCCTTTTACCCATCGAGTCACTCCCCAGCACACCTCCCAGCCCTGGTGAGCACCAGCATACGTTACTCTAAGATGTGTCTGTTCTGGACGTTTCACGTGACCGGGTCCATGCAATGTTGTGGCCTTTTGTGCCTGGGTTCTTTCACTTCGCATGTTATTGAGGGTCATCTATGCTGTAACCGTGTCAGCACTTTATTCCTTGCCAAATCGTGTTCCACTGTATGATACATCACCTTTCCTTTACGCACTTATCAGTTGAAGGGCATTTGGGCCGTTTTCACTTTTGGCTGTTATGAATAATGCTGCATGAACGCTTGTGCACAAATATTGTGTGGACACCTTTTCACTTCACTTGGACAGGCCTAGGACCGGAATTGCTAGTCATGTGGAAATGCCATGCTAATCTTTTGAGGAACTGCAAACTGTCTCCCCCAGTGAGTGCTGCATCTCACATTCCCACCAGCCGGGTATGGGAACCCAGTTTCTCCACATCCTCGCCAACACTTGTTATTGTCAGTCTTTTTGATTCTAGCCACCCTGGTGGGTGTGAAGTGACTTCATTGTGGTCTTGATTTGCATTTCCCTGTTGACCAGTGATGTTGATTGTGTTTTCCATGTGCTTATTGACCATTTGTGTATCTTCTTTGGAGAAATGTCTATTCAAATCATTTGCTCATTTTAAAATTGGGTAATTTGTTTTTTATTGTTGAGTTGTAAGGGTTCTATATATATTCTGGATACAAATCCCTTATTGTAAATGTGATTCACAAATATTTTCTCCCAGTCTATAGGTAGAATTTACACTTTCTTGTTAGTGTCCTTTGAAGCACAAAGATTTTTAATTCTGTTGGAGTCCAAGTTATTGAGTTTTTTCTTGTATAACATGATTTTGTATCGTATCTAAGAAATCATTGCCTAATCCAAGGTCACACAAATTTACTCCTATATTTTCTGCTATGGGTTTTATAGTCTTAGCTCTCACATTCAGGTCTGCTAACTATTTTGAGTTAGTTTGTGTGTGGTGTGAGGTGGGGGTCAGATTCATTTTTGCATTTGGGTACCTAGTTGGCCAGCACCGTTGGTTGAAAAGACTGTCTTTTTACTCCTTTTATCATCTTGGCAACTTTATTGAAGGTCAATGCACCATAAACGCAAGCGGTTATTTCTGGACTATTAATTCTATTGCATTAACTGCATGTCTGCCCTGACGTCACCACCACACTGTCTTTATTATTGTCGCTTTGCAGTCAGTTTTGAAATCAGGATGTGTGTATCTCCAACTTTGTTCTCTTTGAAGGTTGTTTCCCATATGAATTTTAGGGCTGTTTATCAATAGCTGTAAAAAAGCCAGCTGGAATTTTGATAGGTGTTGAGTTGAATCTGTAGATCAATTTGGGGAGTATTGCCATCTTAACAATATTGAGTCTTCCCATCCATGAGCAGGGGGTGCTGTCCCATGCATTTAGGTCTTCTTTAATTTTTTTCAACAACATTCTGTAGTTTTCAGTGTTCAAGTGTTCACAGTACACAGTGTATCAGTTAAATTCAGCTTAAGCATTTTATTCTTTCTGATGTTATTATAAATGGAATTGTTTTCTTAGTTCCATTTTTCGATTGTTCATTATTAGTGTATACATTACAATCGATTCATGTATATTGATCTTGTACTATGCAACCTGCATGAACTAATTTATTAGTTTTTACAAGTTTTTTCAGTGGATTTTCTTAGGATTTTCTATTTATAACATCACATCATCTGTGAATAAATATAGTTTAACTTCTTCCTTTTGAACATGGATGTTTACTCCCTTTCCTTGCCTAAATGCCCTCCCTGATGGAGCCTCTAGTACAAGTGCACACAAGTGGTGAGAGCAGACGTCTTGTCCTCTCCTGGTCTCGGGAGAAAACATTTAGTCTTTCACCATTAAGTATGATGTTAGCTGTGGGTTTTTCACAGATGCCCTTATCAGTGTATAAGTTTGCTCAGGCTGTGACAACAAAATACACAGACTGGGTGGTGTAAAAAACAGACGTTTATTTTCTCCCAATACAGTTTTACAGACGTCTTGTGCAATTGCTTTTTAAGTCAGTTAGGAGAAGATGTAGGTAAACACACTGTCTTTATAATTAAGTAAATACTTTTATCAGAGTTATTTAGTGTGTGTATGCGTGTGTGAGTGTGTGAATTTGAATTACTGTTTGGGGGTCATGTGCTTTTATCTCAAAGAAATTCCTTTAGTATTTCTTGTACAGCAGGTCTACTAGCAATACACTTTCTCAGTCTTTGTTTTCCTGCAATATCTTTATTTCATCTTCATTTGTGAATAACAGTTTTGCTGGATATAAGATTCTTGGTTGAGTTTTTTACTTTCTGTACTTTGAACATGTCTTCCATTGTTTCTGATGAGAAGTCAGCTGTTACTATTATTGGGGTTTCCTTGTATGTGAGGAGTCTTTTGTTTCTTGCTGCTTTCAAAATGCTCTCATTATGTTTAATATTTTCACTTTAATGCATCTGGATGTGGCTCTCTTTGTATTTATCCTATTAATAATTTGTTGAGCTTCTTGGATATGTAGATTATTGTTGTTTCATCAAATTTGGTTTTCAGCCATTATTTCTTTGATTTTTTTTTTTTACTCTCCTCTGGTACTCCTATTATGCACATGGTGCACTTAATGGTGTCCCATATTACCTGAAGCGCTGTTCTGTTTCCATCCTTTTTTCTTTCAGTTCTCCATCTCTATTGATGTTTACCTTCGAGTTCACTCATTTTGTTCTTCTGTCAGCTTAAATAATCTTTTGAGTCCCTCTAGTGAAATTTTTATTTCAGTTATTATACTTCTCAACTCCAGAATTTCCATTTGGTTCCTTTTGATAATTTCTATATTTTTATTCATATTCACTATTTGATGAGTCAGTGGCATCATATTTTCCTTTACTTCTTTAAATGTGGTTTCCTTTAGTTCCACTAACTTTAAACATAAGAAGGCCTTTCAAAATGAGGGGCAATGAGCATTTATTTGAGATCATTAAGAATAGCTATTTGGGCAGCACTGATTCAGGCAGAACCCAAATAGTGTTCCGATGCGGAGAGAAAAGAGAGGGGTGTTTATGAGGAGGGGAAGGAAGACAATTCCATCAATACAAGGAAGCAGCGCTATAGTGCACACAACATAGTGATGCTAATTCTAAACACTGTTTTTCATTTTCAGTCTGGAAGTCGTCAGTCCAGTCGTCGGAATGTCTGCTTTCTTGTTATCTTTGCAAACAGTTGTTGGGGCATAAGATTGCTTTAGTCCCAGTCCAAAGGTCATTTTACCCCAGTAGAACATTACAAAGATTGATGAGTAAGACATGCAAGACATTTCCTGTGGGATGGCAGCCCGGGTCCATTCTAAAGTGGCTCCATTTATATGATCGCAGACAGATATTTGAACATGTTAATAGTTCAAATTTTTGTCTGCTAAGTTCAACACCTGGGCTCTCTCAAAGACAATTTCTGTTGCCTGTTTTTTCACACTTTTCTGTTTCTATGTATAGGCATAGGTCACTGTGTTTCTGTGCATGTCTCATACTTTTTTGTTGAAAACTGGACATTTTAGTCACTGAATTAGTCCAACCACGTCACTAAACAAACAAAAAGCTGGGTGGGGGAGGAAATGTTTGCAGTCTGTTCTGACCACTTCCTTCAGCAGAACCTCTGTGCTTGGTTTGGAGTGGGAGCTATGAGGGTGGGGGAGATGGGCACCCTTACCTTGCTGCCCCACCCACACAATATAGTTCCCCACAGCACGTAGTGGAGAAGCAGAGTGTGCCAACATCCACTGGCTGCCATGCTGGCTCTTCCACCCTAGGACCTGGGGAGATGGACATTGTCACTGACCTGCTGAGCCTACCAGAGTGGCTTTTACACAAACCAGAGCAGGGTGCTTGTATCCAAAGCTCTGATGCCATTGCCTTCCCCTGCTCCTAATGAGTTTCCATACATTTTGTGGAACAAATGCTTCTAAATTTGTCAGTTGGGTCTTTTGGTTAATCTGCAAAGACTTTAAATGATTGCCTTTGCTAATTTTGACTACTGCGTTGGGTATTTTTTGGGGGAAGAGGTATTGCTGAGCTCCTCACACTGTTATTTCAGGAGTCCTCTTCCCCCAGTTCATATATTTTTAAAAGGAAGAAAAACCAAACCAAAGCAAAACATAACAAAGAATGGGTGATCTCTGGGTGAGGGGTAATATTTAGCCCAGTTTCTCTCTTTTTTGCTTCTTTCTATTTTATGAAATCTCACTCACAAATGTTAGATTGCATGGTACTAAAGCAGCCCATGCTGTCCCCACCTTCCCCTGCATTTAACTGGTGTGGCTCTCCCTCTTGCTGTCACAGGTTGCCACACCTGACAACCCTTCCCCACTCCAGCCCTTATTTTGGGAATGGTAACATTTCCTCATAATTTTTGTCCTCCAAGCTGCTGCGTGTCCCTGGCATTTCTCTGTCAGCAGGTAGGTCTCTCAAATGTGGTCCTTCCCCTTGGTGGACCTGAAGTCAGGTTGACACATCTCCACAGTGCCCATCAGCTACAGGTGCGTTTTCGACTGTGGTTGGTGCTGGGACACAAGGCCCCCTCCAGGAGGCTCCTCTGCTTTCTGGGGCTCCAGTGAGGAACCAACAATGCAGCCTCCTCCTCCCAGGCTGGGAGAGTGAGGGCTCCCAGGAATGGAGTGGCCTGTTTCTTTGTGTGTGTGGACGTGCCTCACGGTCACCATGTGTCCTCACTCTCTCCCTCCAGAACAAAGGCAACTCCCCCTCCTCAGTGAACAGGATCTGCCTGGCTGGGAGCCGCCCGGAAGCAGGAATGAGCCCCATCTGGAAGCTGCACAAAGCATGTGGATGAGGGTGGCGCCATGGAGGGAGGGCCGGGGCTCAGGCTGCATCTGAACTGGGTCCAGCAGCCACGCCCGCCGCCTGTCTTCAATTCCCCCTTTCACTTGGGTTCTGCATCAGCGATATTCTCTCTCTTGGTCTTTACCACATGCATTTCAGACCTTGTTTATTCAAAGATTAGAAACACGCCCGGGGAGACAGGGATGTGGGGTGCCTCCTTCCTCCATCAGTGCACAAAACCCCATTGTGAGCCTGTGCAGCATAATGGGGGCGGCTGGTTTTTGTCAAACTTTCAAAGTCAGACCCAAATTCACACACTGGCTGGATGCCATTTTGGATAGTTGTTAGGGCACAAATAGAACCAGAGGTTGTGAACATATATGATCCTGGGTTTAAATGACTTTGTAAAATTCTTTGTGAGCTCGGTGACTTAAGCAGAAAGCCGCGACTTTACAGCCTGGCCGCTGACAGCACCGTCCAGGGCACCGTGACTGAACTGGAAAGCAATAATCAGCTGGGCCCTTGCAGGGCTCCACAGGCTGTGTGCACAGTGCTGACTGATGGTCACGCTCCTTTCCTGTGTGTGGAGGTGCTGTGCTCCCAGCTGAAGTGCAGATTCCCTCACGGGGAGCGGTCTGCCCTGAGCACTTGTCCCCGACCTCGATACCGTCATGCAGGGGCTCCCCACCCCCCACCCACGATCTCGAGGATCATGGGTCTGGGTCCCCACCCTCCTCCTGGCTCTCCTGGCTTGTTGGTGGCCTCTTGTGAGGCAGAGTGCTCAGTCCCCTTGATGCTTGGCTTTTGACTCTACTCATCCTGGTGGCCTCAGAGTGATGCCCGCCTCCTGGAAGCCGATTCTCCATCCCGCCCGGACCCACCCTCCCCTTTTCACTGTCCTCAGACATGATGGACACGTGTGGTCAGGCCTGGACAGGGTCGGGGCTCGTGGGTACCTGCTCCCCACACCAGGGGCAGCTCCTGAGGGGGCCTCCATGGGCCTCAGCGTCCACCTGACATTGGGAGGTGGGAGAGGGTCTGGGAAATGTGGCCAGAGACCCCCTGTGAGGGGCTGTGTGACAGAAAGTCTACAACACAGCAGACACATAGGACTGTGCAGGAGGCTTGGTGACAGGACAGTGGCGTGACCTTAAGAGGTGGCTACCAAATTGGGCCAAGCCTGGACCACACCAGGAGGGGAGCTGCAGACGCTGCTCCTGAGATGACAGGTCACCTTCCCAGGTCCCTGCCCACTTGATATCAAAGCCCCTTTGGGGTTGAGGCTCCCACTGTGACAAGCGTGGCGTCAGGCCTGAGTGTGTGTGTATGCACATGCGTGCACGTGTGCTCACAGGTGTGGGGCTGCAGGGTGTCAGCATGTGCTACACCTGAATGGGTGGGGTACAGGGGTCAGCTCTGAAGGCGCCTGGTCAGCCTGGCCCAGCACACGGCCTTCTGTGCCCCTTCCTGACACCGTGAGCGCAAGTGGGACCTGGACCCCATCCGTCACAAGTCAGAGAGAGGAAGCCCCTGCGTGTAATCAAGACCAGATGAGGCGACAGGGAGGCAGGGAGGAGCTATTGTGGGGGAGCAGGGGGCCCTTGGGCGTGTCTGGGTCTGGGCGGCCCCCCAAGTGCGTGGGGATGGGAGCCATGTGGGTGGTGTGGCTGACCACTGTGGCTGTCCCCGGAGGCGGGAAGACCACAGCCTGACTCAGCAGGGTTGTGAGCCCACCACAGGGCCTTGCCCTGCGCCTGCCCCAGATCCATTGGAACCCCCAAGCTGGGCCTTGCTGTGAGCAGTCAGATTGCTCGCCAGGCCTGGCACCCTGCCCTGACCACTTGGATTGGTCTCCTGCCCGCCCAGAGATGGGGCCGCATCCACCACCCTGCCCACCCGGCGGGCTTTCTCCGGTCTCGGCGCCAGCCCCATCCTATGGCTGCTACTAGGAGAGGGAGGACACAGATGTCCCTGTGACTCCGTCTCCTTCTCCAGCCCTTTGCTGGCAGCACTGGCTGGATGTTATTTCCAGAGTTGGTCCTGGGCCAGAGCCCAGCCGTTCTCCAGGGGCCCCGCTGGGTGCCCTACCTCTGGGAGCGTCTCCTGGATGGCACGCAAACTTCCTCGCAGCAGCCCCAGGCAGATGCCACAGCCCCAGCCACACGGTGGTCACTGCCCTGTCCCACCCTGCTCCCATGAGACCAAGTGGCATGAGGGCTGGGCCCTGCCTGTGCATGGATGGGGCCACCTCCACACTTAGTGAGCTGCTGGCCAGGCCCAGCACACCTCAGGCCCCAGTTTAGAGGTGGCATGCAGAGCCCCTTGGGACAGACGTAGCCCACAGGTGGCCTAGGCTGGGGGTAAAAATATTCAATTATGTGCCAACATGAGTTTTCACATAAGAATCCCAATCTCCACAAATTAGCACTGCATGGCTTCCACCCCATGAATATGTTCTGAAGACCTAGCTCTCACCTGTTGAGTGCACACCTGGGCCCAGGCCCCACCTGCTGTGCTCACACCTGGGCCCAGCCCCCACCCACTGAATGCATACACAGTGGTACCTTGGTTTTCGAACGTTTCTGGTGATGAACATTTTGATTTACAAATGCTGTAAATTTTATGGATCTATGGTATCATTAGATAATAAAATTCATGCTAAATTTCCAGTTTTAGGAGTTGATCTTAAAGGTCTGGAACGGATTAATCCATTTTGCATTACTTTCTATGGGGAAACAGTGCCTCAGTTTTCGAACATTTCAGAACTCGAATGGGCTCCCGGAAGGGATGACGTGTGAAAACCGAGGTGCCACTGTACCTGAGTCCAGACCCCCCCTGCTGAGGGCACATCCTTTGGCCCAGGCCATACCTGCTGTGTTCACATCCGAGTCCAGGCTGTACCTGATGAGTGTACACCTGGGCCCGCCGGCTCCTGTCGGCCTCTGAATCTCCTGAATTAGTCCAACCGCTGCTTGTAGAGAGAAGCCAGCCCGACAGTAGCTTTGGTGGCAGCCGAGGTCAGCAGGGACCTCACAGCTTCCTGTGTGGGGCGCTCTCTGCCCCTCACAGGGTACCCAGCTGAGCATGGCCTGCCTGGTCCCTGGGCCTCCACATGCTCTGTGATGTGATGTGGTGGTGGCCTGCCTCAGGAGGCCGGCTCCTTCCAGAGGGAAGGGACTGAGGAAAGCTCCGAGGGGTCTCCCTGCTGGGAGCTGGCACTCCTGGGAGTGGACAAGCTGTTTCTAGGTGGTGCTGTGGCCTCCGGCCGAGGCACAGTCTGAGGGTCCGGAGGTTAGGGCTCACTGGACCAAACCTCAACACCGAGGGGTCGGGGCAGCGGAGGAGCACGTCTGGTGGTCATCGGGCCAACAGCTCTGAGCAGGAACGTGAGGTGGCCCAAGAGGGGCTGGTTCCCGACGTCGGGAAGATGGAGTACAAACGAAGAGGTAACTGAAAAATAAAGCGGAGCCACATTTGGCAGCACTCCTGTCAGGATGGTGACCCACAGACACGGGGCCTGGGGCCTTGGCAGCTCCCCAACCGTGCATGTGGCCGGAGCTCAGAGCCGTCAGGAAGCCTGCAGCTTAGGAATCAGACACAGCACTTCACTCTTATTTAAACTGGGACCTGGCACAAATGCCAGCAGCATATTTGGGCTTCTTGGAGCATGTGCTCTGATATCAGTAACCAGGATGTTTGTAAACCACGGAAGGCGCCCATCCTACCTGAGAACCAGACCAGTGACCCCAGTGCCATGTGGCTGTGTTCAACTTCCTGCTAAAGATACTTAAGGATGAGACAGATGGAACCCAGTGGCAGGGCCATGTAGTGCAACTGCGGGAAGGGCTGGAGAGGGCTGACAAGACGCCAGCTCCCTCTGCAGCTGCTCCCGTCAGTGGCATGGTCCCCCTCGCCCCTCCCAGCGACCTGGGGTCATGCTCATGGGGCCCCAGGGAAACGATGGAGAGTCATTCTGGCAAAGCCACCACCCCTCCCACATCATCAAACATCTGGGGAGGGGGCCGGAAGGGAATGGAGGGCCCTGAGGAGGGGTGTGCCAGGAGGGAGCAGACCCTTCCACACTGTCTGTGGAATGTGGGGCCTGACACAGTGGGGCTGGGGGCGCACAGCCAGCCTGGGAAAAGGGCCCATCATGCACTGCGGGAGACACGGGGTGACCAGAGTGCAGGCAGCCAGGCACCCCCACCCCTCGTGGCTCAGCCCTGTGGCTCTCAGATGGGCCCTGCCGGCCTGTGTTTGGGGGTCCCATCCTACGTCCCAGAGCCCCGTTTATTGAATAAGGACCCCCTAGACAATGTGAACTGCATCCCCCAATGATGGGGCTGCTGAGCTGAGGTGGGAGGTCACCTAAGGACGTGGAGCCAGTCTGGGCCCATGTCCCAGCTGCCGGAAACACACGGCCAAGTGGGAAGAGACACGGCTGCTCCTCTGAGTGGGTGGCCCCTTACCAGGTCCTCAGAAAAGTCCCACAGAGCACACTCTGGCCCCCGCCTCCTGGCGCCCACAGGGAGGCCCTGCTAATGGGGGCAGATGATGAGTTCTCCACCAGCCTTCCCCAGGGGCCAGTGACAAAGGGACCCAGCCAAGCACTGGCCTCACCCTAAGGGTGATAGGGCCCAGGAGCTTCACCCAGTCCTTAGCAGGGACCCTGACAGTGTCTGGGCCTCGGGGGTAAGAGGGGATGCTGGTCCCGGCCCCCAGCCCCTCTGCTTCAACTCTGCATCCTGGAATCTGAGGACCCTCCCCAAGCCTGATGTAGGGCGGGGGTGTCCATCTCCCCATCCCCAACCTGGCCCTTCCTGCTCTCCTGTGCCCCTTCCTGCTCTCAGGCCTTCAGGGTAGGACAGGACAAGATGGCAACTGCACCTTCAAGACCACGTGGACATGGCAGGTCCTGCCTGTGGGCAGCCTTGGTCCAGAGCCAGGGGCCACCAGGTGCCCTTGGTCTTAGAGGGATGTCTGTCTACCTCACAAGCCCACCTCTCATGCTGAGAGGAAAGAACACAGTTGACAAAGCAAGAGAATAAACATCATTTCTCTGTTCGCTGTGCAGTGACAGCAGTGAGTCTCAGCGAACGCCCACAAACAAGAGCTACTGGCATTAAAACCCCCAGGAGCAGTAAGAAACATGAAGGGCCGGGATGTGGGAGGAGACCCAGCCAGGGGCCACAGGGAGAGAGCACTGTCCACAGGTCCTCCCCGAGCTGAAGGTTTCAGCCGAGGGAGGAGAGTGTGGGAGAGCCAACTCAGAGGACATCATGGGTCCACAAGCAAGGGAGGTGGGGACACAGGCCTGGGGCTGTGCGGGGCCTGGGGGGGACCAGGCGGGGCTGGTGGGGCGGGTGGAAGCACCTGGCCGGGCTGAGACACTGAGGGGGCAGTTCCCCTTCCCGGCTGCTCCTTCTCTGACTCAGCACCCCACTACCCCACTAAGCCCCAGGCAGTGGACATACATCCCATGTGGGGCCCAGAACTGAGAGGAGAGAGCAGGCACAGCTCCCTGATAGGGAGCTGAGTGTGTCCTGGTCAGTCGGTGGGGTTCCGGACCCCTGCTGCTGTCCTTCCTCTCCTGTCCACCTTATGTTCAAGAAAACATTTCTAGGGAAGTGTGGAAAAGCAAATCTTTACAGGAAGCACATCTGGAAGGGGGTAATTGGTCGAGGTCGGTTGGACATGCCAGGAAGGAAGGGGCCGTAGCACTGGCATCATGTTAAGTCAGCCAGGGAGACACCGCGCATGACAAAGGAACAGCCACGTTAAGATTTAGCTCTGGGACAGCAGAGCACCAGTAACCTCGTCAAAATTCACGAAATGATACCTGAAAAGGATAGAAACAGGGAAGTAACAAGGCTCCGATTCCCACTCAGCCTGAGACAAATGAGGCAAAGAGCCCTGACCCAGGTCTTTCTAGTTAGTCCTATGGTTGCCGAGAGCAAGGAGACCTTTGTGCACTCATGGTAATAATCCATCAGACCTTTGCTATTATTTCAGCAGAGAATTCCTTACCCAGAGGAAAAGGAAACATGTGCTCTTCAAGTGTTGAAGGAGACAAAGAAAACCTCGGTCAATTTAGAGACCACATTCTCTAGTTGAAATGTAAACATTTTCAAAAGCACTAATAATGAAAATAGGGTGAAGACACTACCAGGAAAAGTCTCCAAACTCTCCAACAGTCCTTGATTCTAGAAAGAAACCCCAAAGAAACAAACCCCAAAGATAGACCCAAAGACAGGCCAATTAGAAAATAATATAAAAATAAAAAGATGGTGCATGATATGTAGCCGGCACAATATGGTAAACAGGAAAACATGTATCCTAAAATAGCTACATTACTAGAGGTGGAGACAAACAGACATAAACCAAATTGGTTTTTAATGTGATAAGAAAACAAATTTTAAAAGGAGCAAATCAGAAAAGAAGAATAAATTAAACATTAAGTATTTGAAATAGAAAAATAATAGGGCTAATGAATAAATGTACAAGGGGATCGTTGGGGGAAACACAATAAAATAGATACAAACACTAGATAACTCCATCAAGAAATACAGAAAAGAAAGCAAACATAGAATTTTGAAAAGAGAAAAGGAAATTAAGTGTAGAAATAGAGGAAATGAAAGGATTAGCTATTCCGAGACAGAGGGATGAAATGGATAATCTTTGAGAAAACGGAAATAGCTAAAACCGATCCACAGAAAAAAGGAAGTTGAGACAAGTCAGTTTCTGCAGCAGAGCCTCACTGGAGGGTTCTTCCCCCCAGTAAAACATCTCACCCAGTTTCCAATTTGCGACCATCCACAGTCCTGGGTTTGGGAGTCACAGAGGCCAGTTGTTCACTGCAGAGCCATCTGTGGCAGCAAACTGTGGGGCGGGCACATGGATGCCTGCTGCGGGGCCGGGCAGAGCGTGACCGCTTTGTGTCTTACGTGGTCTCTGCTGTGAGGGTCAGGGTCTGTGTACTGGGAAGGCTTCCTTTTCATTGTGTGGCACCTGACTTTTAGAAACCTACATACATGTATTACTTTTCCAGGAAAAATCAGTATAAAATACAGTAACAATTGTTCATCGGTAGATGAATGGACAAACGAAGTGTGGTCCGTCCACACAGTAGAATGTCACTCAGCCTTAAAAAGGAGGACATTTTGACACGTGCTGCGATGTGGGTGGACCTAAAGGACATGATGCTGAGTGACACAAGCCGGACACAGAAGGACAAACACTGCATGAGGCCCCTTCCGTGTGGTCCCCGCGAGTCAGATCCAGACAGGAAGTGGACGGTAGTGCCAGTGCTGGGGGCGGGGGTGGGGAGTAGTGTTTAATGGGGACCGAGTTTTCATTTAGGGAGATGGAAAGTTCTGGAGATGACGGTGATGACTGCACAACAATGTAAGTGCATTTAATGCCCCTGAATTGTACACATAAAGATGGTTAAAATGGGGGCCAGCCCGGTGGCTCAGGTGGTTGGAGCACAGTGCTCCTAACGCCGAGGTCGAAGGCTCATAGCACCAAGATAGACCAGAGAGCTGTGTCCTACACAACTAGATGAGAAACAATGGCTTGAACCGGAGTTGGGGGGGAGACGGAAGAAAGGGGGAGAAAAGAAAGAAAAAATAAAGGTGGTTAAAATGGTAAATTTAATGCTATATATGTATTTTACCACAAAAAAATCACTTTCAAAACTTTAAAAGTTAAAAATAAGCTGAGCACCAGTGTAGCAGACAGTGACCATTCCAGGAGCAGTGCGGGGTGCCCTGTCAGTGGCCATGGCCTCTCCTGCTGTAATTGAACCCCTACTTGAGAGGCTGGGATGGCTCAGGGGACACGCCACTGTGGCCCATGGATAACTGCTTTAAACCGGCTTGGAGAGGGGGTGACTTACAACATGCGCCTGCTTCTGGGATATAAATACCCCCCCACGGCTGACGTGATGCCCTGAACGTGAGGTCACTGAGTGTGGAGTTGGGACGAGGCGTGCGCTGGCTCGCCGAGCAGTATGGCGCTTCCAGCACCGCGTGACACACATTCCCGGGTCACTGAGCTGAACGGACTGGCCCACCAGCAGCCCAGTGCTCACACTCAGACAGTCTCCACCCACCAAGTGACCAGGGCTACAGCTTTGTCAAAGGGTGACTGGAGAACACTGCTCGTGCCAGGACCAGCTCTCAGCCATCACTGTTTAGCTCCGCCCCTTTCCTGCTGCTTGAGGGACCTAAAACAGAGGCCAGGAAACACACAGATACAGACATCTTTGAAAATTCATTCCTTTCTCACCTTTTGGCCTTCAGTGTTTGTGTTTTAACAGTATGGAATCAAACAGGCAGAGCTAGGACGGGGGGATTCCTACGAGGTCCCTGTCCCGGAGTCGAGGTGACCGACCCAAGTTGCATATTTGCTGGTTAGACTCAGACTGCAGGGCACAGGCTTTGAAAGTGAACCGAGCTGGGAGCAGCACACACAGACAGTGAGACAGAACCTGCGGTGGGAGCCCCACCTGCTAAACACAGCCACGGGAGGCACATTTCCCAGAGGGCTTCAACAGGACCCAGAGTGTCAGACACAGTCTAGTGTCCAGGCCAGTCCAAATCGCTCCACACTCAAAGAACCAGGCAAATGTGAGCAGGACTGAAAAAATCAGCAGCGGGTGGGAGCCCCAAGGAGCCCCAGAAGATGGGACTGTCAGATAGTAACACCAGTGATAACTGAGAGTGGACACGAAATGAATGGGAAGACAGGCGTTCTCAGCAGAGAAAAGGAAACTATAGAATGAACCTAATGGAAACTTTAGAACTAAAAAATAAAATGTCAGACAAAGCCTTGCAAATCATATTTCTGACAAAGGACTTGTACCCAGAATATACAGAGAACTCTTAAATCACAACATAAGAAAACAAACAGTTCAATAAAAAGTAGGCAAAATATTCTAACACTCACGTCACAAAGAAGATGTATGAGTGGTCACTAAGCTCACGAAAAGATGCTCATCACCAGGGAAATGCAAATTAGAAGTACGGTAAGATGCCAGTAGCATGTCAGCACGCTGAACACAGGGCTGGGAACTGAGTGCCACTCGCTGACGTGGCCAGGGGACGTGAGATGGCACAGCTGCTCTGAAAATCACTCTGCCAGTTTCTTTAAAAATGAAACATGCTTAGCATCGACCCCGAGCCACACTCCTGGGAATTTATCCTAAAGAAATGAAAACTTAGGGACATGGGAGCCTGGATCCGATGTTCAGTGATTTCCTTTGCGTGGCCCCAACTCCAGACAGCCCAAATGTCCTGGGCGCCTCAGCACCCATGGTGTGCACACAGCACCAGCATCAGCCAGAAGATGGGCGCAAATGATGGAAGCGTCTCCCAAGTACGAGCCAAAGATGCCAGTCTCCAAGGTCACAAGCAGCAGCACGTGCCACACCAGGCTCTGTCACTTTGCATGTGGCTTGTGTGACCTGAAGGCACTCGGGGCCCATCAGACGCAGGAAAAACTGTCACCTCTCCCTTAACCGCCTGATGGCATTTAGAGGGGTCTGCAGAGCTATCACCAGAGGTAACTTTCTTGTCTGAAGACTCACCTGCATGGCAGGCCCAGAGAGCCAACTACCAGACACCTGCCCTTCTGGTCCCGTGACTCACCTTCCCTCCCTCCCAGGGGCCCCACCCCCTCCTCCTCACTGGTGGTTACAGACCTTGGCTTCCTGGCTGCCTTTGGTCTCCTATTTTTGTAGGTCTCCCATACTATGAAATTAAATGTTTTTCTCGTGTGAACCTGACCTGTGTCAATTATTAGACCAGCCAAAGAACTGAGAAGGGAGGGAAGTGTTTCCACCCCTACAGTTCCATGTAGTGTGATCCCATATGATGACTTTCTGGCAAAGACAAAACTATAGAGACCAGCTGATTCGTGGCTCCGTGGATGTGGGAGGGGCTTGGACTAGAGGGAAACCAGGACACTCTGGCGGTGGTGGCCCTGGCCAGCACTCTTGACTGGTGCTGCCTTTGTCCAACCCACACAACTGAATGTCACGAAGAGTGAATTTGGGAGAACACAAACTAAAAACAAAAATGTAAAAAGTCCACATCCTGGGGGAGAAGTCGGGAGAGCTGTTTTAAAGGAACTCAAAAATCATAAAAATAACGTGATGTATGAACCCAGACAGGACCCCCGTTTCAGAAAAATACAGCCACACATGACATGCTTGGGGATAAGCAGAGGAAGCTGAATACAGACTAGAAACTGTATGAGAGGATACATTGCTTAGGTGTGACGATGATTCCACATTTTTGTAAGAGAATGCCCTTGTTCTTAAAAGGGACCCACACCGACATACTCAGGGGGCACTGCCAACATGTCTGCAGATTTCTTACAAATAGTGAGAGGGAGAGAGAGAAAGGGGTGTAGGGGGGACAGAGAGAAAGAGAGAGAGAGAGAGAGAGAGAATGAGGTTCAGAGGCAGAACTAAAGCAACCCCGGCAAAAATAGTATAATTGTTCAAATTTTCTTTATATTTAAAAATTTATAATAAAAGTATATTTTTAAATGCCATGAGGAAAATAACTAGACAGGTCTTAACATCTGGGACTGAAATTAAATTCTAAATTCCTAAGCTGAAAGAATAGTTTTCCAATTGCTCCTTCCAAGCTGGATGGCTGTGCTCCTTGTTAATAGGCTCTGCATCTGTTTGGAAAGTTCTAGAAATGGAATCAAGAATGTACTTTGCTCAGCCTTGCTTCTGTCCTTTGCACCGTCCTTACTGCAAGGAGTTTGGGTAGCTGCAGCTGTCACCTGGACACCCAAGTGAAGTATGGAGGTGGCCTGAGGGACAGGGCCCGTGACGGACACCTAGGGGGCAGGTGAAGGCCAGTGCTCAATCCCGAGACACACGGTGGGAAACCTGGGGGCTCACAGGGACCTGAGCATGGTGAGAGCTGTTGGTGTTGACCACCCACTGACCAGCCTCCCATTTGTATTCAACTTCATTTGGCTCTTATGAATTTAGGATGATTTTTTTTCTGAATTTCAAATGACATGGAGAGACCAATGACTTTACTGTTTTCTTTAAATTTCACCAGTGATTGCAAAACCACATATATGAGGTCCGACAATGAAGTTCACAAATTTGTTTTAACAATGTAAACCTTTTCTGATATCAGAGGGATTATGCATTATGAATTTGTACCAACTGGACAAACAGTTTACTATTTGGAAGTGCTGAAAAGGCTGCGTGGAACAGTTAGACGACCTGAACTTTTCACCAACAATTCCTAGCTCTTGCATCACGACAATGCACCAGGCTCACACGGCACTGTCTGTGAGGGAGTTTTTAGCCAGTAAATGAAGAACTGTATTGGGACACCCTCCCTACTCACCTGATCTGGCCCCCAATGACTTCTTTCTTTATCCAAAGATAAAGGAAATAGTGAAAGGAAGACGTTTGATGACATTCAGGACATCCAGGATGACAACAGCTCTGATGGCCAGTCCAGAAAAAGAGTTCAAAAATTACTCTGAAGGGTGGACGAGGCACTGGAGTTGGTGCATAACTTCCCAAGGGGAGGACTTCGAAGGTGACCGTAGTGATATTCAGCAGTGAGGTGTGTAGCACTTTTCCTAGGATGAGTTCGCGAACTTAATTGTCCTACCTCGTAAATGTCTGTTTTCAAGTGTGCAATTTGAATGATTTCCTTTTATTGCAAATCAATTATCCGTAAGAAAACATGTTTTCTAAATGACCTTTAAATTTCACAGACACACACACACATAACAAACACACACACACACAATATTGGAGGCATATTTATCAATAGACAGACACCATCTCTTATCAATTATAGTCAAACCATAGAAACCAGGAAAGCAGGGTGCTGGGACATTCCTGAACTGTAAGGAAGACTCAGGCTGGCAGGCCTTCGGGTTATGGAGCTGGAAGTGGCTGGGTCCTTACCGGGGAGGGACATGTGGGGACCGTGCTAGCCAACACAGATCCCATGGACTTGGTTTACCTCTTGCAAGTTCTCACTTGACATGGGGCTCTGCTTCGAGGCATTGAAAGCCAGGCCACCAGGTGAAGGGCAGGGAGCTCCCCTGCTGGGTACCTTCTCTCCATAGCAGCACCTGGGCAGCCGGTGAGGGGAGGGGCCTTCGGAAGACGGGGCCCAAGTGATGGAGCAGCTGGCTCAGGGCACACACCTGGTGAGCACCCCTCTGGGCCCAGTACACAGCCCACCACACTGTGCAGCCTCCTGGGAATGGAAGAGGCCTAGGGGTCCCCTGAGGAGCAGGGGGTGAGCCATCAGTGCCCACCCAGACATGCTCGGCAGGCCTCCTGCCAGGACCCTCTAGCCTCACAGCCCAACGCACAGAACTTTTCTGAAGATCAGCGACATGCTGATTCCCAGTGACGCCAGGACACAACCACATTGGCGGCTTTAGTACTGTGACGGTGGCTGTGGCTGGGACCAGCAGGGCACGGTGGGCGGGGCCTGGGCTGGAGGTTCTCACCTCCCAGAAACCTTCTGCGTCCTCATGAATGTCAACCACCGACACACGGGACCCTCGGTCCCCTACAGGTTCTCCCGGGCCCACTGACTGGCGTCGTTTCGTTAGCGACACATTGTCCTCACAGTTCATTAAGATACTGTTGGGTGACATATGTCCATCAGTGGTTTGGATGGTGAAGTTTTATGGTTTGTGGACTCTCTGAAATCTTATGTATTTATGAACGGCCTATTTTGCCTGGGCACCAAACATAGTTAAAAAGATACCATTTAAATCACAATATTCCCTTTACAAAACTCTTCAGAAAGCACCTCCTTTTCTTAGAGTCTCTGCCAGTCTGGTTTGTTTCCCGTGCAGGTGAAATTTACTTCCCTCCCAGGCTGTTTGGGCATCACTCTTCTCCTCCTTCACTTGCTGTTTATTTAAGTAAAAACAAAACTCTGTACAAAGAAATTTCAAATCCTCAACAAAATAGACAATTTCCTAGAAAAAGATAATTTACCAAAACAGACCACAAAAGAGATTTTTTTAAAAAAACCTAAATAGACTGATTTCTATAAAACACGCAGAGTCATTTGAACTACCTCTCTTCCCCAAACACCAGGTCCAAAACACTGCACAGGAAAATTCCCTCTTTTCTCCTCATAGCACTTTTATTTCTAATTTAAAAAATCATATTGCGACTTGTCATCAGTAATCACTTTTGCCTCATGGGGAAACTGTCTAAAACTGCCAAAAGCACATAGCACTACTGCTATGAAACTCTCCCAGCTGTAGAAAAAAAGGGCAAACCTTCACATTCTTTTAAAGAAGTGAGAATAACATTGATTCCAAAACCTGACAAAGACTAACTATAAAAGGAAATTACACTTTACCTATGACTATCAGTGCGAAAATCCCAAATAAAATGTTGGAAAATAGAGCCAGGCAATAAACCAAAAAGAAAAGAACACCTAAGAACTAAGTTATCACAAAGAGTGTTCATTGTTAGGAAATCTATCAGTAGCATTCGTTATATTAATAGATCTAAGGAGAAGAATCAGGAGATTATATCTATAGATGCTTAAAAAGCATTTAACAAAACTCAAGAGCTATTACTGACTAAACAAAACAGGAACAAATGGATACTTTTTGTTTTTAGAGGAGCAAACGTTTTTATTAAACAAAAGTACAGCTGGCTTACGAGAGGGGTTACCCGAAACTGTGATGCCCACTCAAATGGGTCCTTTTTAATACTGAAAAACCCCACGCTACCTCGGCCCGCGGGCCAGCCCCGTGCTCCGGGGAAGACCACCCCCACCCACCACTACAGTGTGCTGTGTACTGGAGGTTCTAGTCAATGAAATCAGGAAAGAAGCAAGTTAGACATAAAAACTGAAACACAGTAGGTAAAACCCACCCTACCTGAAGACCAAACAACTGTGTGTTTTATGAAACACTACTGAACGCAACATCTGCTGCGTCAGTCACTGTCTTACGTGCATTGCGTGTCATTCACTTGGTGCTCAACAAAATCCTGCCTGGGAAGTGCTGTGATTTCACCATTTTATAGAAGAGGCAACTGAGGCACAAGGCCAAATAGCTTGTCCGAGCTCACGCAGCCAGTAGAGCTGGGCTTGGACCCTGGCAGTCTGCCCCCAGAGCCACAGACAACACAGCCCACACTGGGAAAACCCTCGAAAGTCATTTGAAAAACAACTACAAATGATAAACCAAGCATGATGGCAGGACACAAAATTGATACACAAGAATCTCTAGCTTTCACTTAGACATGCAGCAGTCATGTAGAAGACATAATGGAAGCAAAGACCCCATTTATAACAGCAACAAAAAGGAAAAAACCGCCTAGGAATACAATTAACAAGAAGCGTGTAAGATCTCCACGATGAAAAAAGCCAACACCACGGAAGGACACAACGGCAGCACAGAAGACAAGTGAGCGACACGCGTGCTCTTGGCAGTGGACACAGCACATTAGGCTGTCAATTCTCCTGAAGTCATACATTTAATACAATTCCCATAGAAATACCCACCGGTTTTGTTTTGGAACAAGCAGGTTTATTCTACGTTCACATGGAACACAGAGGAAAACGCCTTGGAAAAGGAGTGTGAAGGAGGGTCTCGGCTCTGGGAGTGACGCTGTAAAGCCTACAAGCTCACAGGCGGCCTTTGGCCCAGGGCCACCGGCAGACTCGCTGCGCGCAGCAGGCCGGCAGCCGATCCGTGGGAAGGTGGGCTGGCCCCTACATGCGCTGGCACACCCGGGGCCGTCAGCACACACGGGCACACAAGCCAAACAAGGCAGCACTGCACCTCAGGCCTGAGGAACACAAACAATATCCAGAAACGTGAGCTGTCGCGACTCCTACATTCTAAGGGCTTTGCAGTGCGAGGGCAGCAGCGCGTACGGGAAGGGGCAAAGCTGCAGAGCGACCCTCAGGTCTGCCAAGGGCCCCTCTGCAGTACTCAGCAGAGTCCTGGTCAGCGCATGTGTGGACAGAAAGGACTCGAGCAAAGGATATGACTTTAAGGTTCGTACACTGTGTGAAGCAGTTTATCGCTAGAAGTAGATTGTGAAAAGTTGAAAAGTTTACAAACCCCAAGTCAAAAATAACAAAAGTTATAGCTAATAAGCTAACTAAAATCTGCTGGAATCGTACAAACAGTAGGTGAATCCCGAAGTCAGAAAATGAAGAAAAAGGAAACAGAGAACACATGCAAAGAACGTGACGTGGTACGACCAGTATAGAAAACAGAAGTGTCTTAAAAGGTGACACACACCCCTATCGTGTGATCCAGCCATCGCACTCCTGGGTACCTGCCCACGAGGAACGGAAGGCGTCCACGCGGATGCATGCATGAACGTTCACAGCAGCTGTGTGTGCACGCACGCTCAAGCGTGAGCCCGCACCGACCAACACCTCCTGGCTGGGGTGAGGGTGCTCCCTGCCCCCCCATGCCAGGTGCCGCCTGGTTCACTCCCGACTCCTGCCGGGTGTCCTGTGTGGAGCCCCCTCGGTGCTCCCCACGTCTTCCCCCGTGACTGCTCCAGTCACAGCCCTAAGAGCTCACATCTCCATCGTGGGCTGGCACACCTCACCCTCCCCAGAGCCCACACCCTGAGCCTCTGGGCTGCCCGGACCCGCCTTCTCTCCCAGCCCAAACTTCATCTGTCAGGAACCCCACTGGTTCTTCCTCCAGAGCCAGCCGGGCACCCCGCGCATCACGCTGGTGCCTCTGCCCCGTTGCCTGCACTGGCTCCAGCGCCCCTCACCTATTCTCAGCCTACCCTGCCCACCCACTTACTCCGGGACTTCTGATGCCCTCCCCTGCTGGGTCAGCTCACCCCTGCATCTATCGCTTTCAAGGCACTTACCCTGTCTGCTGGCCACTTGCTGCCCCCATGTCACACAGAGGAAGGCCTGTGTCCAGTGGGTGAGTGGACTTCATGGCCCTAAGCCACCAGGTATGCAGTGTGGCCAGGTACTGCCATGGTGTGCACACCCCCCTCAACCAGGGGACTATGGGGATGGTGAGGGGAGTGTCGGGCAGCCTGGGCACACAGGGCAGGTGGGCAGGAGCTCCTGCTGAGAGGCAGGCGTGCTGGGCAGGCCATCCGGACCACTGGATGCTTGGCAGGCTCTGGAAGAGGCCACCAGTCTCTGCTGGCCCCGCCTGGTCTCCTCTGCCTGGGGCCTGTGTCCCCCTCAGGGCTTCAGTGTCCAGAAGGGGCACTGGGCGCATTCAGAGTGAGCACAGGTGAGCCGAGCAGAGTTCGCAGAGAGGGTTTGCTGTGAACACTGGGAAGTGGCTGGGGGCACCATGCCCGCGGAGGCTGTGGGAGACGTGAGTTCCACAAATTAGAAACTGGCACTTTGGTGCCAGGGCAAAAATTGAGTTCTTATTATTGTCATTTTAAGTAGTTTTGCAAAAGTAAAACTAGAACAACTTGTGCAAATCAAACATTAAAAAAGGGCTGATTTTTTTAGAGGGAACAAAATCGGAATTTGTGTGGAGTCAGCTTCTTTGGACAGTGGGCCACTGCAGAGCCGGTCTCCAAGGCTGTAAACACACATGCGCATGCGAGAAGGGGGCGTGAGCGAGGGGCACAGAGGAGCCAGAGCCAGTGCGGGCAGCCCACGACCTTTATTGACCTCTGATGTGGTGCACAGGCGCTTCCTGGCCAGTCTGCACCCCTAGCTTCTCAGCGGCCCCGTGTCTCCCCATCCAGTGACACTTCTGTGAAGTCAGGGCCCCAGCACCCTCCTTCTCCTTCCTTGGAACAAGGGGAAGGGTGCACCCTTACCCCAGCAAGGGACCTGCATGGACACATGGGCCAATACAAGCAAGGCTGAGAGGGGAAACAAAGTCAGCAGGTGGGGCCGATGAGACGGGCAGTCACAGTTCTAGATGGCTGAAGAGAGGACGGCTTGTAGGAAGAGCTGTCAAAACGTCAAACCAACTCTGAACAGTTACACTGACACTAAGGAACAACACTGGTAAAATGGCACAGATGGGAACACCCAAAGCATTGAAAAGAAGTGACAGTGCATGACCATGCAATGGACAGATGGGAGCGGTGGCAGGGCCAGGCCTGGAGCTCACATACAGTGCAGGGTTTGCTTGGTTGCTGTGTGGACCTCTACGGCACAGACCACTGTTAGTAAAGAAAACCTCTATTTGGACTCGTGACGAAGGGTGGGCTGTCTGTACAGAGCGCGCGAGCCAGCTGGACGCCAGGGTTCGCGGCGTGGAGGACGCTGGGCAGGATTAGAGCGCGCCCATCCCAGTGACCTCAGATGTCAGCCTGGAAGAGACAAAGGCACAGGGCAGACAGGTCACAGTGTTCTCACCAAATGGGACTCGACATGAAATATGTTGCTCTGTGGCACCCTCATGGCACTGGCGTCCGTCTCCCTCTCTGTTGGAATAAGTTGTCCCAGGTTGGGGCTCAGTGGCCTTGAGCTGAAGACCAAAGCCCAGCAAAGGGAGGATGACCCACCAGGGACCAAACCCATGGGGTCTTCCTTCCTTGCCCACAGGGGCCCACATGCCTGCCACCATATCAGGGACATGACGAGAACCACTTGGACAATCACAGGCGGCCACAACTGTTTGTACGGCAACCACTGGGTGCGGGGGCTGCCTTCTGCCCACCTGCGCCCCCCTCCAGCAACCTCAGCATTCTGGGCTATGGAGGAGGGCCTGGCCCTGTGAAGGGGAGGCAGCACTTCTTCCAGCCCTCAGGTGAGGTCCCGCCTCCCTGGCTGTGGTCACACCGTGTTCTCCACCGGGCCCTGGGCTCCTCACCATGTCCTGGGGGGAGGCCGCAGGACCTCCCCTCCTGCAGCACGTAACCTGGGACCCTCACACGGTTCCCTGACGTACTGCTCTGCGGTGTCTAGGTGGTGGGTGTCTACAACCACAGGACGTGTGAGAGCAGAATGATCTAGTAACATCTCTGAAACTACAGAACCCTTTCCACTAAATTTCAATTAGCCCAGGGGGTGTGGCTGACCCCAGGCTCGGATGGCTGGCCACCACCTCCATGGAAGCGCTGCGGGCCCCTCGCTAAGATCCTTCAGGGTGACAGGTGGAACGGGCAAGGCCCTGCGGGTGTGCAGACCTGCGCACTGCCCAGCACACCCATGCCCACGGCGAGGCAGTGTCAGCGGCGTCCCTGAGCAGCACCCACCTCGCATTGATCAGATACTGGGCAAGGCTGATGTTGGCTGGGGTCCCCGTGATGGTGACCTGACGCTCTGACGACCCTTCCGTGGCATTGGCAATTTTGATCTGAGCTCCCGACATCTGTCGAATTTCATTGATTTTGGTCCCCTGACGTCCAATTATACAGCCTATTAGCTAGAAAGAAGGAGAAGGAATTTCTTAAAGAGCCCATGGTAGCCTCAAGTGGAGTATGCAGAGCCCTGGGGAAAGTCTGTGGGGATGGCCCAGCCTCGTCTCCACCCCACGCCACCAACTCCACGCTTCCAGGAGGAGGCGACGCGGCCCACCCCAGGAGGGAGGCGGACAGCATGTGCCCGTCTTTCTGCAGGAGGGATGGGAGCTGTGGGCATCTGGGTCCTGCCTGGTACCCTACTGCGAATGGTCCTGACAAATTATGAGACCAGAGCGTCATGTGGCTGCGTCACCTACCCAGTGGCCTTTGGGGGCCTGGGAGGCCTGATGCCAGCACCAGGGCAGAGGCCGTGTTGGCGCCCAGCCCTGCCCGGGACTGGCTCCTCCAGCAGGAGGCACGCTGGGCTGCCCTTTCCCCAGCCTCACAGGATCCCGGGCCCTCAGACATCCAGCCCAGGGATGAGATCTCCTCACCTTTCGTGCCTCCACTGGACATGTAAAGAAAGGCTACAGAGGTACTCTCAAATAACACAGCCCCTCCCGACCAAGAGCCAAGCCAAATCCTACCTACCCTATCACACCTCCTGGAGTCGCCTGTGCGAGCCCTTAGGGTCCCTGTCCCAGCAGAAGGCCCAGGGGATTCCAGGATTAGGACCAGGGAAAGGGGCCTGAGCATGGCGTCATCACAGTCACAATGACGTGAGAGAGGCAAGCTGCGTAACAGGCAGTGAGGGCACAGCCAGTGCCGAGCCTGGGGCCCTGGGAACAGGAGGGCAGGCTGGCTGTGCTGTGAAACCTGTGTGTCATTTAGGTCACCACATTCATCCTGAGTTCCCTCCTGTGGTGACATGTGGCTGCTGACACAATTTCCCTGTGTCTGATCTAACTCGACCAAGAGACAGAGAAGAACGAGATGATAGGCAAGTGTCCTAACAGACATGGTTCTACTTCCTTCTCTCCACGGTGGCAGGAGGCCTTGGGGTCACAGACGCCGTCCACTGCAGGAGTCTTCTACCAGGAAGAGTGGAGTGGTGTGCTCCTGCAGGTCCAAGAAGGCACCCCTCTTCCGAGAAGCGCCCCCAGCAGGAGGTTGGCAGCCATGCTCTGGGAGGGGCCCCGGGAAACAGGCATGCCAACTCTCCAAACAAGCTTATCCTCTTGCTTTTTAGGTTCATTTCAGTTTTACTTTTTTTATTTATTTTTATTTATTTATTAGTTTCAGGTGTACAAGACAAGGTAATACTTAGACGTTCATCATTTATATCCCTCATACTGTGAACCCCCCACCCCCATCCACTATCCCTCCGACCTCATACTGAACCATCACATTATATATATAAAATTATTGTTGGCATTCATTAATGTTTAGCTTCTGGTGTACAATGCCATGATCAGGTATCCACTGTATCCCTGAGGTGGTCTCCCAAATAGGACGCATGTCCATCGGATACCCAACAAAATCTTTACAACATTATAAAATACCTTCCCCAAATTAATTTTCAAAAAATCCCTGAGGCCATCTTGTGGTTACCAGCTGCTTCCTAATCCTTTCACCTTTCCCCTTATCCCCAACCCCCCCCCCACACACCCATCTAACAACTCTCGGTTTTTCCTTTGTGTCCCCAAAACTGTTTCTGATTAGTTTATTCACATAGTCTTTTCTTTAGATTCCATATATAAGTGAGATCATATGGTACTTGTCTTTCTCTTTCTGACTTATTTCACTTAACATAATGTTCTCTAGATCCATCCATGTTGCTGCAAATGATAAGATAGGTTCATTTCAGTTTTAAAACCAAGGCCGGATCAAGGCCGGATGTCTGGTGCTGGAGAAATTGGGGTTTAGGAAAAGTCTACTAAGGTGGCAGCCCACAGCAGAGCAGCGGCTTGCACGTACCACGTGGCGAAGAACACTCGGCAGGATGCCGGGGCCGCTGCTCAGGGCCCAGCAGGGAGCGCGTGTGGGAGCCCTTGAGAGCAGAAGCCCTCTCCCGCTGAGGACGCAGGGCCACGTGACCCCATGCCGGTCGCAGCCCCGCCGGCCAGACATGGTGTTCTCTCCGGGAGGGCCCTCCCATCCAGTTGCCCCACTCTCCAGCTTCTTCCATGCAGGCCGGCCACCCCCAGGCCACAGTCTGTGCTCCCTGTGCTTCGTCTACTGAAGGGAAGACAAGGTGCTAACTGCCAGCTTGGTGGGAGGGGCAGAGCAGCGAAGGTTCCTGAGGCAGGAGAGGCACATGCCCCACCCGGCGGCCTGTCCGTCCTGCTCGGGGAGCTGCCCCTGCACGACGCATGGCCGAACCCCACCCCCATGTCTTGGTTTGGGATCCGAGGCAACGTTCTCAGGATGATCAAGAATTCGGGATGGTGGGGGGACTGGGCGTGGAGGGAGCTCGTAAGGCCACCCCTCAGCTGAGCCGAGACTCTGAGTGCCGGATGCAGGAGTCCAGACATCCTGTGAGGTCCCCTCCCCCTGCAGACACCCAGGGAGCCTGGCCACCCGCTCCTCCAGGGCCGACCACAGGCCAGGGCAGGGCCTTCCCCAGGCTCAGGGGGACCTGACCCCAGCCAGCTCCCACATCTGAATTCCGAATGAGCCCTGAAGCCCCACTGGCTCCTTTTCTGTCTGGCACCTCAGGGTCTTTTGTGCATTAAGCCATTTAACGTGGGAAGGGAAAGGGAGGTCACACATGGTGGGGTCAGGGCTGGGGGATACTCACATCATTGGGAATGGTGAGCTCGTGAGTGCTGGCCGGGGGGCTGGCGTCCAGACCTAGGCACAGCAAGCGGACATGGTTAGGCTGGCAGACGGCTGCTCACATCGCACCCCAGTGCCCAGCCCACACAGGCAGGGCAGGGCGGGGGCTGGCCCGAGGGGGAGGGTCAGGGCCCTAAGAGCTCTTAGCCCAACTGCAGTGCAGCTGCGGAGTCCCCGTCACTCTCAAGACAAAGAAAAGAAACTGCAGCGGAATGAGGGTTCACTTTTCCGTTCTGGGCACACCAGGACCTCGCTCCATGCCACACTCCATCCCAGGTGCTAGAATCTCTCTCGAGGCCCTGCAGACACCTGGAAGCTGTTCTGTGACTCTCAGGCTGCGGCTGTCCTGGGGATTCCATGGGGCTCGGGCCACATGGTTCCCTCCGATTCTGGGTCCTTTCCTCCCTCAGCTCTTGGTCTCCTCTGCTCTTCCCTCTCCCCTACCCAACAGTGCTCTGCCTCCTCTGAGGACCGCCGGGCCCCACGGCGGTGTCAGCTGCCTCTTGTCGCTTCTGGCCCTGTGCTGCACAAGGCCACCCCACTGCATGCGCTTCTTCCGCTGTGGGGCTGCACATCTGCATGGTGTCCTGTGCTGGACAGGAAGGCACAGGCCCCAATCTTTCTCTTGACAAATCCCGGCTCAGAACCGCCCCACGTCAAAGGCGACTTCTCAAGGTCCAGGACAAGATCTACTCTTGCTTTGCAAACAGTGACAACAGAACGCACAGGAGACTTGTGGGGGAATCAGTGGGGACAATGGCCCACGGCAGACAGGCTCCCTGTACCCAGCGCTGTCATTGCCTTCTCGGGAGGCATCTCAAACCCAGAGCCCACAGCTGAGATCCTGCCCCTCGCGCTCCCAGGCCCCACACGGTCTCAGCATCACGGATCCTGCAGCCCAGCCCAGACCCTGAGCCCCCAGCTCCTCCCATTCTCTCCACCCACAGCCGACTATGCAGACTGGGCTCATATACCTTCAGAATATTCCAGAACCTGAGCCCCCTCTCCACTCCATGCTGGTCCCTGCCTCTAACCTTGCCCCTCAGTCTAATCGTCACGTGGCCCAGAGACGTCCTGACAAAATGCAGATCACGTGCCTTGGAGACTCAAAACCCACTAAAGGCTCCCACTGCCTCCCTGTGCCCTCAGCCTCCCCCCAGCACCCCGACCTGACCTGGAGCAGGGGCAGCCTCACCTCCTGCCCTCCCACAGCCCCCACCCCTCTAGCTGCTCCTTCCTCCAGCACTTGTGCCCCGCCGCAGCCAGACACACCGTGCCGTGGTATCGCTGCCCTGAGAGCCCGTGAGGGTGAGGGCGGGCTCTCCTGGGGCCCATCCAGCCACACGGGGAGTCAGAGGGCAGGTGCTACGTGAACCAGTCATCCCAAATTGTCTGCTGTCTCTCTTCTGCATAGGCAACCTAGAGTCTCTGCTCTTTACCTTTTAAGAAAGCTGTTTTTAATACAGTGATTTAGTTGTACAACCATCTGTACACAGTTCACAGTGACACTTAAAATGTCATTTAAGGAATTTCCTCAGTCCTGTCTGAGCCCCGCACAGGAGCCCCTGACAAGCTGGCCCGAGTCACACTCGCCCTACGTGGTGTATTCTGAAGGAGGGAAGCTAAATGGAACTAAGAATGTGAAGGCACGTCCTTTTAAACTCAGCTTCCTGTGTTAGGGCCCTGAGCCCAGTGGCGAACGTCTGTCTGGGTGATGACACCCCACACTCCGGGACAGACAATGCTCCCGACACCACCCGAACCTGGGTCGGCAGCAACGAGACCACTGTCCTCCAGGGTCCCGTCAAACCACTACTGCCTGTCCTCACGGCCCAGCTAGACCTGCTGCGGTGGTGGGACGTGTGCGTGTGTCTATGTGTGCGTGCACGCAAGAACTCAGGTCCCACGGGGCCCTGGGGTAGGAGGTAGTCACGGGGAGTTAAGTCCCACGTCTGAGGCCTGCAGGCCATGGGGGAGGGGCTGTGCAAGCAGGTGGGGCAGGTGGGGGTGTGTGGCCTGGGCCCCAGGGGTCCCCAAGTCATGTCCAGGAACCCATTACTGGGTAACCACACGAATCGCACTACAGACCGCAAGGAGCTGTACAGACAGACACCTGTGTACCACCAGGTATAATCCCTGTAAGGGTCAGTGTCCATGCTCACACTGGAAACTTCTATAAATGTCCTCCTCTAATTTTCGTTCATTATCCTGCAGTGACTCATTAAAGGCCCCTGAGCCAGAGCCCATCGCCAGTGCACGGGGCGTCAGAGCTGGCGCCTCAGCCTCCACACCCGCCAGCCCCGGTGAGCAAGTCCTCGGACTCCTCCAGCCTCAGCCACTGGGGCCCAGGGCCTCCCACTGGGTGACAACCAACACCACTGGGAATGCTCCTCCCCCCGTGTCCCTTTACTGGACACCCCTTGCTCTGCTCTGACAGGAGAGCGAAGGGGCCACTCTCAGAGGGAACCGGTGGCTTCACCACTCCACGCCTGGGTAACGGATCCCCACATCTCTGCCTGCCTGCGGTGTCCCAGCGCCTTTTTAATGCAGGTCAGAGGGGTACCCAGAGTGGCTTTTCCCGTGAGGGTGTGCTCCTGTCGCCCAGGAAACACATCCTGGGATTGCCCCCATCATGGGAAATGCCGCACTGTGGGTCCCCACACGCTGCACCCCAGCGGGAATCAATGACAGCAGACGGTGGCTGTGCCATGTTCAGGGACTTTGGATGACGGGCAGCGTGCTCTGATCTCCGTCCCATTGGAGCCCACGACCCACCACCACGCTCCTGGTAGTGACCGGGGCAGCATCTGGGACCACGGCGCAGATCTGGTGCTGGCCCGTGGGCTCTGTCCCCTCACTGAGGCACGGCCACCCCCCTCCCACCAGTCATGCGGGAGCCCAGGTCTGACTCTCCCCTGAGAGCGCTTTGTTTTACCTGAGGGCTGGCCCATCAGATTTTGAGCTTCTTCGGAGGAGTGTAAAGGCAGCTTTTCTCCTGGAGAGCAAAGAAGAAACAGATTTAATGTTTTGCCCTCAAGGAGATAAGCAAGGTCACTTCAACTAGGGAAGCTCAAAATCTGACTGGCGGCGGCAGACCAGCGTCTGGCGGGCTCACCGGCCACAGCGGCCAAGGCAGTACTGCCATCAGACAGAACCCACTGGCCAGACACAGCTGCACTCAGGCCCACCAGTCTGGTGCCAAGTGGGGAGTTGATGGCCGCTACACCCTGGGCTGAGGACTGGCTTATTGGCTCCCAGGGGCAGGCAGGTGCCATCCAGGGTGGTTGTCACTCCTGGGACGGGCACCGGCCTCCTGCAGGCCAGCCCCGTCGGCTTGCCTGAGCTCTCTCTCCTGGAGAGGTGAGGGCTGGCGGGGATGCGTCCAGCAGGAAGAGCCCCCAGGACACGTGTGAGCAGGGAAAACAGGCACGCAGCTTCAAGGGGCAGACGTCCCTCCACAAGATGGCCAGTGGGGAGGCAACGACACACCTCGGGGACACAGACAGGCCACCCGCCCGTGTGTTAACTAAGGCTGTACCTGCTCTGTTCACTGCCCTGAATAAAGATAGTTCAGAAAGAGAAAAGTCCCCAGGTGAGAAGAGAGGAGGTGAGAAGGGAGCTGGGTACGTACCGGGGAAAGCGGGGGTGGTCTGTCCGAGGGGAGGAATGGGGGATTGCTGCATGGCCAACTGGTGGAGCTTGGTCAACTGCTGGGGTAGGAGGGACACGAGAGCTAAGAAGGTTATTGTCATTGAGTACAAGTCACACCAAATTAAAAAGGCAGTAACAGAACTTTGTACACACAGAGTAAAGGGGCCATGCGGACACATGGCAGACGCGGCAGACTCAAGGACTTGGCCTGGACAACCAATGGGCGTGTTGGCGGGCGCAGTACTGCTCGCCCCGGCTCCCAGGTCTGAGCAGCCAGGCTTCCCCGGTCACAGGGGCCTGGGCGGGGGCAGCAGTGAGGAGGCTGCCGGGCCGTCGGGGAAGACACAGAACAGGCCTGACCGGGCTTCCAAGAGTGTCAGCCACGCGGTCCTCAGAGCTTGCGTACGTCTGTAGGGAACCCCTGCAATGCTCTTCTGCAAAGTTCGCCTGCCCAGCCCTGCCTCACACGCCGCCTCTTGTCACCGCCAGGATTCTAGAAAGCAGTGCTGGAAGGGTCTATGGAGGGCGTGTGTCAGAATGCCCATCATGTCTTCTTGTCCCCCACACTCAGCCACTAGACTTTGGGGTGCCTTTAACAAACAGTTGGTTATTTTATCTGAGTCTCATTGCTTTAAGGAAAACTAAACGTAACAGAAAGGTAAAAGTGGTGACACTTGGCCACATCCGGGGCCAAAGGTGGCTGGTCACATGCTCAGGACCCTTTGGTGATGCCAAGCTGGACGTCCTCAGGCCTGGCTCACCCACAGGGTCCAAGCCTCCAGGTGCCGCAGGGGGTGGGACAGCACATTCCGGAAAATGTCCTCAACTCCCAATCTCCCAGCAGAAAGCTGGCCCGAATGCTCCCAGCGTGGCTCCCAGAGCCCCTGGGGACCCTTCAGCAGGTGAGGATGGGGGCCTCAGCAGAGCTCCTGGAGGCTGGCAGGTATGGCACTCGGAGTGAAGCTGGCATCCCCAGGGGATGTGAGGATCTGACCGTCCATCCACCTAGCCCACCGCGCAGGACCTGGGCTCCTGCGGCTCCACGAAAGTCTCGGCAAGGCAGTGGCTGTGCACTGGGATTTCCGATGTCCCAGCGCCTCCAGACAAGCCCTCGATGATGGATGAGCGGCTTGCTGTCGGCCTCCTGGGAGCCGGGCACACTCTCCTAACAAGTTAGTGGGCGCCCAGCTAAACACCAAGTGCCCCTGTCCAGGTCACTGAGGAACATCTCTGCCCCCAGAGAGGCCCTGTCCTCGTCCTCCAGCCCTGTGGGAGCAGCCTCTGGGGACAGGGGTTTGGGGTGTGCTGGACGGTCATCTCAGCCTCTTCCTGCTTCCACGGGTCGGGGGCTCGGTATGAGGAGGCGTGAGGACCATGGCTGCAGCCCAAAGCAGGGCCATGACCAGTCTGGGGTGCGCTGGTCACAACCTGGAGGAGCCTTCCCTGTGCGAGCGGCTGGCTGGGGTGCTGGGTCTGTGTTCCTGGGCTGGTCGGCATCAGAGCTATGCGCGCCTCCCTCCCTCCTGAAAGCTGCGAGCAGCCGAAAAGCAGCCCTCTCCGCCCAGGTGTCTCCCGTCTCTCGGGCTGGCCTCCTGGCCTGCACACTCAGGTGGGCCTGCTCATCCCAGGCTCCATCCACAAGGCCACTCCAGGCACAGCCACTGTGCCTGGGGTCCCGAAGAGGGAAGGAAGTTAGGTGACCTGGTGACCTGGGCTCAGATTCAGTTCTGAGTCCCCCGGGGGTAGAGGTGGAGAGTGGCGTGGGGGGGGGGTGCTGGTCAAGACCACGGGGGCTGGGCTGACAGCCACCTGCTGCCCCTTGACCTAACCTGACTGAGCACAGTGTGACCTGAGAAAATAGGCAATGAAGTCCCTGACCAAGGTTGTCAGCAGAGCGTGCCTGGGAGACACCGACACGGGACAAGCAGTGAGACTTGGCTACACACCCTGTGCCTTCAGGGGGAAAAGGGGGTGCTGCGCGGAGGCCGAGGGACGCTGCAGGAAAGGGGGCTGGGCGGCCTAGCAAAGGACACAGCGGCGCCTTGGAGAAAGACAGTGAGAACCCAAAGGGGTGCTGCAGCGTGAGGGTGGGGTGCACCAGCCCATTCGAGGCCTCCTGGGGTTTGAGCTGCAAACTTGACCCTGCAAACCCCGCCTACCATGTGGTGGGCCTGGAGCCGGGCAGCCACAAGCCCTGTGCATGGCACGTCATTTGAAGTCACGGGCACCTGGGGGGCTGTGCTCTGGACCCACCCACATGGGAGAGGGACTGGGTCTAAGGTAGTGAGGTTCCCAGGGTTCGGAGGAAACCGCTTCTGGAGATAACACACTGAAGCTGTAGAGCGACGACCAGGCAGCCTGGTCAAGGACGGGCACGCAGCATGCACGGACCAGCCCTGGGGTTTCCATGCAGACAGGGTGCTCAGAGGGGAGCGTGGCCTTTGCGTGGCCAGCCCTTGGGGGCTCTCCCCTCCCCAGGGAGGCCTGGTGCAGTAAGGCCTGCTGGCACCGGCAGGCCTAAGAAGCCCTGACTGGCTGCTCTCTGCTCCTGGTCCCTGAGTTCACCCTGTCAGCTGCCCAGCTGGCACGCACCCCATGGGGGCAGACCCTGCATCCCCAAGAGTGCACAGCTGTGCATTGGTCAGGTCAGCGCGGGAGAGGGGAGCTCTGGAGGCGGGAGAACCGGCCTGAGTGGGCTCCAACCCTGACAGCTCTGTCCCCACAGAGCTGTCTGGCTGGTCTCTGTGGGCTGCCAGTCCCCATCTGCACAGTGGGGGAATCTGTGAGCACAAATGGAGGCTGTGTCGGGCTGTCCACATTAGCTGGGTGAACAGTCATGGAAACTGCCAGGGGCTTTCCCACCCCAACGTGCACAGGATGCGAGCTGAGAGGCCCCTGGACCTCTCACCACCTGCCTCACAGTGCATGTGGGGTAGCTGCACTCACACGGGGAAGGCAGTGAGTTCCCCTGCAATGCACTGGCTGCTTTCTACGAAGCAATGGCCACACCAGCAGACAAACCCTCATCCCCACTCACCCATGAATGCAGGGAAGTGCAGGACCTGCACCGTGGTGCCTGGGTAAACACCTGTCCAGCGAGGGGGCGGATGGACGGGTATCAACTGGCATCTCCCGTCTTGCCTCTGCCCTTAGTCAAGCATGTCACCTCTTTGGGACTCAATTTCTACATTTTTTAAAGGAGGAAAAGACAAGTACTAAGGGGAATTCCTGCTTTTTGAGGTATTTCTGCCATCAAAAAATCAGACTTCCAGTGCTCACCAGTGCCTACAAATCACGAGGATGGGAGGCAGAAAGGAGGATGGGGGTGGGGAAGTACGACCAGCGGAGGTATCCTATTACATATTTCTCTGTAACTTGCCTTTTCCACTCAACATTGTGTTGGAATACAAGAACATAGACTAATGCTAAACATAGACAATTACCGAAACTAAGTACCCATAAGTAAATAACTCAATGAGTTGTCACAAAATGAACACGCCATGCAGCTACCTCTCCAAGGCGCGAACAGACCACCATGGCAGTCTGACAGTCAATCATGTCTCCTTTCAGTGAAATGCTTGTTTGTGTCTTTGACGTTTTTCTATTGGGTTGATTTTTGTCGAGCTACAAGAACTCCTTATGTATTTCAGTTACATCTGCTGAAAAGATCTGTCCCCCATTCTGCTAATGGCATCTTCAGAGAAACAGAAAATTCTAATGTAGTCAACATTAATTAGTATGTTATTTCTGCCCATGTCCTGTTAAGAAGCCATCCCTGAGCTGTGTACGGAGACATCGTACTGTGACTTCTAAGAGTGCTGAGTGCATCTGTGGTGTTGGAGTACTAGACTCACACGGAGTGGTTTTCTGTTTACGCTGTCAAGATCCATCTCTTCATGTGGATGGCCATCGTCCCGGCGTCTCTCTCGCAAACTAGGCTTCCTCACCCACACGGGTCAGAGCCCGGCCTCTCTGCTCAGACCCACTGGTCCATGGTCTCTCCTTGCAGCCAAACCAGTGTCTTGGCTCACACAGCCTTCCTCTGGCCTCCTCCTCATGAGGACAAACCCCATCACATACCCTCTTCATAAATACACTGATGGTCGTTGGCCATGGCTCTTCCACATAAAAATTAAAACAGCTTGTCAGGATTTTGACTGCGATTGTACGGCATCTGTACTTCAACTTGGGAAGAATTAAGATAATTACGATCCTATCCACACACAAGGTATGTCTCGCCATTTGTTTTGGTGTTTTCATCTCCAACTTCCAATAAAGACATGTTTCTTAAAAGTCATCTTCCAGTTATTCATTTCAGCTTAACTGCTTTGTGGTAAAAGTACAGCCTATACGATTCCAGTTTTCTGAGACAGAGTCTTGTGATCAAGTTGTGTAAATGTCTTCATGAATTCTACAGCTGTGTTGGGTGTAGAGTTCCACATATGTCAATCTCATCAGTCTCACTGATTGTACTGTTAATATCTCCTTCATTCTTGTCTACTTGACTTTTATTGAAAGAGAGGTAGTATGTTAAGGTGCCACTATGATGACTATCAAATTCTCTCTATGGTTTGTCAATGTTTTTCTTATATATGTTTGAAGCTATGTTTTAGGTGCATATAAATTTTTAATTGTTGTATCTTCTAGGGAACTAAACCTTTTATCAGTGTGTAATGATGAAATAAAAAATTTGCCTTACAGTCTTGTTTTTCCCCCCACTGATATTAATATTTGTAAATTGGGTTTCTTTTGGTTAGAATTTTCCTAGAATAGCTTTTTCTATTCTTTCAATTTATTTGGGTGGTTATTCTTTAGGTGTGTCTCTTGAAAACAAAACAAAAAACAAAACATAAAACAAAAATGTTTGTTTTTTTTTAAACTGGAAAAGCTCTTCTACTTTGATCACAATTACCCAAGATGCAGATTAATGTCTGCCGTTTTATTTTTCACTTCAAATTGTCCTGATTTTCTTGTTTTCTTTTCCCTTCCTTTTTTTTGTAATGGTTAATAATTCCCCCCTTCACTCACCTTCCCCTCTGTACCTCTATAGGATTTATACAAGGTGTGATCAAACAATATGGTGAATGTTCAAGTTTTAAAAAAAATTATTACAGTGGAAGATAATTGTCATTAATCCCCCTCAGAATACCTCCCCCCTCGCTTTGAACATACTTATCCCATCGTTCTTGCCGCTTTCTGAAGCAGTTCTGGAAGTCTTCTTTCGTGAGTGTCTTTAGTTGTGCTGCTGTGGCTGCCTCAGTGTCCTGAATCATTTTGACTTCAGGGAAGAGCCAGAAGTCGCATGGTGCCAGATTCGGTGAATAAGGTGGATGAGGACACACCGTAATGTGCTTATTTGACAGAAATTGCTGTACCAGAAGTGAAGTGTGACACGGAGTGTTGTCATTATGGAGGATGATTTATGGCACACTTTACTATACACCTTCTCTCAACGGTAACTCATACCCAACTGACTGCACTGAACAAGTTAAAACTTGTCACACTGTTACTAAGATTCAACCCACCGCTTCCTGTATTGAAGATCCTTGCCTTTCAGTTCAATGACACTTGGCAGCAGCATTCACTGTATTTTGTGATCACAACAGAAAGGCAATGTGTCACACACACATTGCTTCTGGTACGGCTATTTCTGTCAAATAAAAACATTACAATGTGTCCTCATCCACCTTATTCACCAGATCTGACACCATGCAACTTCTGGCTCTTCCCCAAAGTCAAAATGACCATAAAAGGTAAACGTTTTGAATCGATTCAGGACATGGAGGCCGTCACGACAGCGCAACTAAAGATACTCACAAAAGAGGACTTCCAGAACTGCTTCAGAAAGTGGCAAGGACACTGGCAAGAATGTGTGTTTGAAGCGAGGGGGAGTTTTCTGAGGAGCATTAATGGCAATGTGTCTTTTACTCTAATAAATTTTTTTATTTAAACATTCACCATATTTTATGATCATGCCTCGTATAAATGAACTTTTTTCTATTAGTCACTTTGAAATTTTAACATGTACATTTAAAGCCTAAATTCAACATCTTTATCTGTTTTGTGATGATACAATGACCTACAGAATGTTTGAATTCCCCTCAGCCCATCTTAATATTACATAGGCTATTTTTGTCCATTTAGTTCTGGTATGTTAATCCAACAAATTAGACAGCCTTGGCACTGATTTTGTGGACAAAGTTTGTTTTCATTTACCCAAATGCTTGTATTTTAGGGTAGTCGAAATCAATATTTTCTTTACAGTTTGTGCTTGTGTTAATGAAAGAAATGGTAATTGTCTTTGCTCCCATTCCTTCTTGCCTTTCTAGCCTTTCTTCTGGGATCATTTACCTTCTCCAGAAGGGCACCCGTGAGAAGCCTGTTTGTCACAGCTGTTTGTCTGAATATATTTAGGCCTTTGGAGGGTCCCTTTTCAGGTGGAATCTGAGGTTGACAATTACTTACTTTTATTATGCCATCTTCTGGCTCCCACTGCTGCCGGTGACAAGTCAACTCATTCGCTCACTCTTGTTCTTTGTAATATTCTTTTGATCTCTAACTACTTTGAACATTTACTTTTGGTCTTTGGTGTTGTGTGATTTTGCTTTGAATTCTCTAAGGTGGACTTTTTATTTATCTTGTTTGGAATTTTTGGGGATTTCTGAATGTGAGGATCAGTTTCTTTTATTAACTTTGAAAAATTATTGGTAGTTATCTCTTAGAATCTTCCTCATTCCATTCTGTAATCTCTTCCTGGGGCTCCAGCTGGAATGTGTTCTTCCTTCACAGTCCTTGTCATCAGCTTCTCAGACTCCCATGTGCAAACAGGTCACCCACGTCTTGTGAAAATGCCAATTCTGACTGTAAAGGGGTTGGCTGGGAGGAACGGCCTACCCGAAGCCCCACCACTGAACGGCTGGCTCCGCAGGAGGGTGCTGATCTATTTGTCTAATCCCAGGGAAAGGGGACAGAGAAAGGAAGAGTTAACTGAGCCAAGGTGACAACTGACCCGGACCTCATGTTTTAGGGCAATGACTGCAGCAGCCCTGATCTGGCAGCAGATGGGGCCAGGGGCACCTCTCTCACTCAGAGCTACTCAATCTGGAAAGAATGGAGCCAGATGTGTGGCCATCAGTTGGTGGATATGGAGCACAGTGCTGGCTTGTTTTTCCATGCGGTCCCTGTGAAACGTGATGAGCAGCCTCTGCGCCAAGTCCCACAAACATGAAGGAAGAGGCTCCCCTCCTGTTCACAAAGCGCTGCACAGCCCAGCAGCCCCACAAGGATGTCACCGTATGACATTCTCAGACTTCTCCACTTCTGTTGTGACTCACGTTTCTGCAGTTCCCACTGCAGACTCTCCACAGGAGATTCCTGGCAGACACTGGCGCCCATCTGACTGCTAGTTTCTAAACTCCCTCTACCAAATGCAATGGCGTGGGGAGTGAGCCTGCTCCCTTATTCACTGGCTCCTCAGTTCTGGGCAAGGGACCTCTTGACGTTTCTAATGCCTGGCGTGACAAGCAGACGATGGTGCTGGCAGCGACCTCACATGCTAATGTAAGGCACTTCCTGGTGTGACAACTGGACGATGGTGCCGGCAGCGACCTCACACGCTAGTGCAGGGCTCAGGTAGGGAAGCAAGGATGGCCAGTCCTTTGTCACCTCAACAAATCCTGCTGCTGTCACTTCACACATCAGCACCACCTCTATTTCAGGGGGTATTAAGTGGAAGTGACGTGGAAACTGCAAACTGGAAATAAAGATCACACACGAGGGGATGCTTGACGTGGGCTAATTTCTTCCAGAAGAAAACAAGTACTTACTGGTGTAATCACACTACTAGAGTTTCCAGGTGGGAATTCCCGCCCATTCTCAGAATTTTTTTTCGCTTTCCTTTTCCTGAATCCCAAGATATAAACTGTTTTCTGTTCTCCACGATGAATCGTTTCCACAAAGTGACAGCTGACACTGCCACCCACCTAGGTTCAAGGAGCTGATTTTCCTGATTTCCTGACCAACTTTTCTCGGGATTCGGGAATGGAAAAGCGAAAAAAATTCCTGAGAATGGGCACGAATTCCCACCTGGAAACCCTACACACTACCCTAACTAGTGGCAGAAATGTCAGTGAGAGAGAGACTGGGTGGTTCCTGCACTGTGTCCAGGCTTGGCAGCTGTCCGCCTCTGCCCCCACGACCACAGGCCCCCCTTTCTCTTGTCTGAGACTCTGCCTGACCCCTTGGGGAGGACCCATGGAAGCGGACAGACAGCCGCCCCAGCACTCTAGCGGTTAGTAGTCCCCACGCCTCTCTGGAATGGGCAGAGCGGTAAGCTTCCAGAGGAGCCGATAAAACAATGCAGGTGGCATGCTAGAACCTGCAGGGAAACTGGTGGGCCTGGGCAATGATTCTTAAGGACAAACGAAAGCATTCTTTAAAGTTGGGCACAGAAACATATGTGTAATTTAGTTCTAATAAAGAAACACTCAGATCTAAGAAGTGTATTTTCTCATAGTCTGGGTCTGATTCAGGTAAGGTCTGGTTTGCTGAAAGACGAGTGTGGCTGCATACCACGTGTCAGAACTGTGGCTACACTATGTACAGTATAAACTAGTGCTTCCTGTAGTTATTTTATTTGCGTTCCCAGGAATGAAGCTTTAAAACTTACTACTGAATTCGAGGCTCAGATAAAAATTGCCTTCCTGGCCATCATCAGCTCTGTCCCCAAAAGGTCACTTTATTTTTATTTTGAACGGGTTATCTAAGCACCTTCAACTCGTTGTGCCTGCAGGAGCAGCACTTCTGAGAGCTCCCGCTGGCCAGCCAGGTCATGACAGCTGCCCCTCCCCCATGGTGGCCCAGAGAGCAGACCATCCGCATAGAAAGCACTTCACAGTAAACAGCCACGTACTTCAGATCTCTACCAAGCGCAACGAGCGAGGCACTTATGGAAAGTTATGTTAGTTTAAGCTATCTGGAAAAGAGCCTGCTAAAGTACCCACTCTTAAGACAAACTGAGAGAATCACATGGAAAGAGTAAAACAACCGACTGATATTCAAAATCTATCCTCCAAGCCAATCTGAATTCGACATCCTCACACACGTGCACGTGTGTGACAGTGCCAGCTGGGGACAGTGCCAGCTCAGAGGCGCCCGGAGACCTCAACCCTTCCTCACTGGTGGGCCTGTGGGTCTGGCCATGGACCTACAGCTGCTCTGGGGCAACTCACTGATGCTTAAGGGCCAGGCAGCTGCCGAGTTCTCCAGCTTCGAAAAGGTCAAAGAACCAGGCTTGTGAACCCGCTTCTGCATACACGCGTTTCTGAAGGCACAGGCCACCCTGTCCCGGAGAGAGTGAAGGCTGTGTCACCCCAGAAACACGGACTGTTGGCCCCAGGCTGATCTCCCGTCCCCACCACTCTGGACATCCCGTTAGGAGCCATGGAAGCTGCCCAGCGCGGTGCCGCCACCCCAGCCCCACCTGCGTTCACCCTGCCCAGTGTTCCTGCATGTGGGGACGGGCAGCCCTCCCCCAGGTGCTAACATGTGCCTCAGTCCCGTGGGCTATAAGAGGATGTGGTCCAGGCATTACCCGTGTGGGCTCCCAAATGTGCCAGAGCTATGGGGCCACCCCACCCGCTCTTGGGGTCTTAGTCCCACTGCTCTCATTTTCACAGACAACGCCATCAACCTGGGAGTACGAGACACCAGCATTTTCCCAGAGCTGCTGTGGCTCTTTTGAGAAGGCAGAATGGGTTCACCCCCACCTCCCAGAGATATGATTAAAATAAATTCATAGAAGGGTGACGAGCATCCCCAATAACAGAATGGGGTATGGGGGCAATTACCAGCAGGGCCGGTGTCACATTGTCCGCCAGAGGGAGGCCGAAGTGACCGTGGGCAGCTGTAGCAGTGGGCTTGGGTGGGTGGGGGGGACTGCAGTGAGCTGGGGACAGAACTGGGCGCCACCCACCAACTGCCTGGCACAGGCCAGCTGTGCTCCCCCTCCCCCGTCAGCTTCTACTTAACACGTGGAGCCCTAACGACGTGTTCTGGGCAAGAGGACGGCTTCCCAGTGAAGACAGGCAGGTGTGTGCCCAGGGCATGATGGGAGGAGGGGCTCCTCTTCACCACGTCCTCTATCATCCGATTTCCATGTGTGTTGCTTAATGAGGATTTTTTTCAAAAAGAGAAAAACCATCAGTATTTCTGTTCTACAGTGCGAGTGGGCTGACGTCCGCATTTCTGACACACACAGTTTAGCATGAAGTAACCTCGGGGCCTTCTTGTCCTGCCTTTGGATCCTACTCAGACAACCCTCCCTTCAGCGGCCCACTTCAAAGCACACAATCTGCAGAAGATACCCAAGCACCCAGGCCTGGTGGCACCTCCCTGAGGGAATGGTGTCTCGGCTCTCAGCTGGGAGACGCTTTCTCAGCAGAGGAGGCAAAGCTGGGTTAGAGAAGCACGAGGCTTCCTGACATAGTTGCAGGTTCGCCCCAGCTGTGCAAAGCAGCACCACGCCCACTGGCCTCTTCTCTTCCTGCTTCCTCCCCTCCTCTCCTCCTGCCCCCCATTTTCCCATGACCAACCAGCACAGCCTCTGCACTCGTGGCCCTGAGCCCCAAGGAGAGAGCCCTGTGTTCATGTCGCTGCCCTGTATCTACCTCGGCCCCGAGAGTCGCACGTTGTCCCCTGGACCCCAGGCCCCGCAGTGCTCTGGGACATCCCCGTCCACCGAACCGCCGTTCTGTTCTCACGCAGCACAGGAGAGGTCCCAGCAGTCCCCTGGATGCCTCATGGCTGTCACACTAACTCTAGAATGAAAACCAAGGCTTGTCCCCTTGGCTTTCACAGACGTGTGAACCGTGTTTTTACTTGGGCTCTGAAAGAGGAGAGTGAGCCTCACGGTCATGCAAAGGCCCTTTCTGATCCCTTAGACCTGCTTGTCAGCACTCTCCTCACTCAGGTGCATGGAAGGCTCTGTGCGATTCCTGCCCATGAGGTGGGCAGGCGCCGGGGACAGGGCCGTCCCGCGGTCACAGCCCAAGGCCCCGTGTGTGGAGGAAAGCCCCACTGCTGCAACAGTCGGAACAATTTGACATCAGGCCAAGTCCTCCATGTGAGTAGAATTAGTGCTAAGAGATTAAAGGTTATTCAAGGTCATATGGATACGACAGAGGTCAGAAACATTGAGAGGACGGTATTAATATTATTGCATAATATTAATATTTTAGCAGTTCACAGCAGCATGCAGATAGTAAAAGGTGACAAGAGGGAAGGGGACAAAGTGAAAACTCACATCTGGGTGCGGGATGGCGTACTGTCCCTGGATCGTGTAGGCCTAGAGAGAGAGAGACTGTCAGCTCACGAAGGGGGCCCTCCTCTCAGCAAGCCTCCCTCCTGGATGGGGCTCTGATGTGAGCAGGCCCGGGCCCTCTGGTTACAGCTGTCCCCTCCCACAGTGCAGCCCCACTGCCCAGCTGTGCAGGAAAGGAGTCCTCCCAGGACACCAGCCTCGCCAGCACCCCTCACTGGGCTGGCCAGAGCTACCACCAGACTGATGAGCTGGGGAGCTGCACCCCACTTCCTCCCAGGGCTGCAGGAAGCTGGGACTGGCCAAGTCAGCGGGGAGGGAGGGAAATGACTCACCCCCAATGCTTCCGACTCCCACTCCCCTAGTTTCTTAAAAGAAACTACCTATGAATGTTCTGACCCCCGTTACAGAATCACTAAGTATTAACCTTTTGAAAATTTAATCAACCAAGAGAGTAAACACTTTTAGAAAATATTTACTCCAAGAAAACCAAACAAAAGAGAAACCTTTAAAAGGTGACCCCCAAACCAATTTTGCAAAAGACAATTAAATAAGAAATGCACCCAAATCAGTCACAGGATCGACCCGTCCGTCACCCAGCCTGACGCCAGGCTGGCTGTTCTGACTGGGGGCAGCTCACAGCACAGCTCCCAGGGGGGCGAGCTGGGTGCCGAGGCCCCATTGTGGCTTCACAGTTTCACTGGCCTCCGGGACAGTGACCGGGACCAGTCACAGCAAGTGTGGGCCCTGCTGCCTCTCCCACCCACACTATCTAAACCCCACTTGACAGGCAGAGGCCTCGCCCACCCCTACCTGCTTCAACAACCCATCAGCTAAGATGCTTCCAGAAACTTATGGCCAACAAACAAACCACACGGAGTCAAGGAAGAGTCAAGACCAAAGACTTGCCATCAGCCTCGGTGACGTGGTAAGCGCACCCCAGCCCCAGGCCTGCAACGTGTGCAGGGGCATGGCTTCCAGCACCCAGCCGTGTGGGGTACCCCTAAGTCACATCCTAAGTGGACAGCTGACACCCACCCAAGCCCACACACGGGGGGCCCCTGTGCATTGACAGGGAAACTTCAGGCCAGTCCACGAATTACTCCTATGGCCCTCAAACCAAGCATGGTTACCACAGTCCTGCCAACCACAGGGCTTGAGTCTGCTGTTTTCATCCTAAACAACCAGCCACTGGCCAGGGACCACGGGAGGAGGGGTCCCAGTCTGGGTTAAGCCTGCCCACTGGCATCTCACAAGGAAGGAAAGGAAATCTTATCAGATGTGACAGGTGTCCTGGTGACAAGGCACTGTTCCACAGGGCCCACAGAGGCTGCATCCAGACCTCGCCTTCAGATTTGGGGACTTGCCACTGGGCCATGCTCCAATGCGTCATCAAAGGTGATAGGCTCTGGATACATGCTGCCCTCCCCCCACCCCGAGCCAGACAGGTCCGTGATAGGTCGGACGTGCAGCCTGCATTTCTGAGTGGACAGCATGTGCGTCCTGGAGCTCTTGGCCCGACACTTCCGGTTGCTGACTCATCTCTCACTCGCTGGGTGGCTGTGGTCCTCAGCTGCCTGACAGTCCCTCTGGGCAGGCAGGCAGGCTGGCAGGCAGGCAGACGGTGTGTGAGGAGGAAACCTGCACCATCTGAGCCCCCTGAGAAGCAGGCGGCCCGCACCCACGGCTGAGCTGTGCCCGGGGCCCGGACCTCCAGGGGCACGTGCTGCCAGCACAGGCAGACCACCTACAGGGACAGCATCGTCACCGAGGAAAGTCAGGGTGAGCCTCTCCGGCCACATGTCCCTGCAGGGAGGCTTTGAGGCGTGTCATGCGGGCTGCTGGAAGGCTTGCTGCCACGCCAGGTCCCATCCACACCCTCGTCCTGAGTGTGCCCTGTGCCCTCTGCCCGGCTCCCCGCAGGAGCGGTGATTCTCCTGTGACTCACCCCTCTCACAGATGACCGAGACCAGCCATTGGCTGGACCAGACTGTCCCAAGGGCACAGGCACTGGGTGAAGATGCTGACAGCCTGGTGACAGCCTCGGGACAGGTGCCCATGATGATGGTGACTGAGCGGTGGGCCAACTGCCCTGCTTTCCAGGGTAGGAGCTGATGGCGGGCGCTGACCACGCAGCTTCCAGGCCCCCATCTGTGGTAATATTAACGTGCCTCCCTTTGGAACAAAGTCCCACACTTGACTGCACGGTGTCATGGATTTGTCCCCTCTCAGGGTGGAGAGCACACAGGTAAGTGTGCCAGCTAACCACAACTGTGGGAGAGGAAGCGGAGCTCTCAGCAGCGTCGGCTGGGACTCTGACTTGGCCTCCCCACCCCCCAGGTCGGCAGAGTGGGGCATGGCCGCGGGTCCTCTGGTCCCGGCCTCAGCCTTGCTTTCCAACCTGTCACATGGGGACGTGTCCATGTCCTGGGGCTACTGTACGGATGTGAAGACAAAAGTCAGGCTGTCGGGAGACTTTAGCGTGAGTCTGGTGGGAGAGATGCCCCAAGTGTGGAACCCCTGGGGCCGCAGCGTCAGACAGGGAAGCCGGGGGAACATGCAGGCCACACAGAGCCACTGCGTCCCTCAAATGCTACTGAAGACGTGGGACCACAGTGCCCCATCCTTTACCTAACATGTAAGTTAAGGCGAAGATCAGGTAAGATTCCTTTCCATAGTATAGAAAAGCATGGACAAATGTGTTATTTGCCCCTTTTCTTTCTTTTTAGTGATAAAGTGAAACGCCGTGGCCATTCTCCCGACCTGGGTCCCCTGTGGCAAGTCTGTCTTAACTCTCCCTTGAACAAGACACACATCACTGCCGACTGGACGCAGAGCTCCTCCAGGCACCACTGGCTGGGTGCGTGCAGAGTCCATCTGCCCGGCTCCATGACGCTGGGGTGGTGGGGCGGGCCAAGCTCCTGTGGGATGCTCTGGGGCAGGTACCTCATGGCAGGAGGTGGCACTTGTGAGGAAATGGGGCACAGCTTCTCCACTCTGCTCTCTCTAGGCCCTACTAAGTGAACTGCTGGCCTCAGACTAAATTTCTCTGTGGCCGCTGGCCTCTCAGGCCCCTTCCTGGTAGGAGAGAAAGGAGGGTAGCGGCTCCAGCCAAAACGACAGGTGTGGCGAGTGGATGTCCCGGCCTGCCGTGAACAGAAAGGCTGTCTATTGGTTGGGACTCACCCAAGGGACGCTAGGAGCATGTGCTTCTGGAAAATGGGACCCTAGCTCTTCCAGTCCTGGTTGCTTCCATCAGGAGCCCGAACAGGCACCTGGGATACTCCGGGCCCTGCTACCTAAATGGGAATTAAAAACCCTGGAGAACTAGATTTGGGCAGGCGTGGCCCAGGCAGCCCTGGGTGAGCAGGGAACGAGGTCCTCCCATGCCAGGTCAAGGGGAACACTTGCTGGGACCCAGGGCATCCACCTGGGCCCTGTCTGACACCACCCAGCCCGGCCTCTCTCACGAGCAGCCCATGCTCCCCTCCTCCCCCCGGCAGTGGGCGGAGAGAGCTCTGCATCCAGTGTGCAAGGGGCGGGAGACGTGCACGTGAGAAGGGAGAAAACCTGAGTGCACTAACGGGCAGCGGCGGGGGCTGCAGTAAAAGGCTGAGGTTGGCAGTGGAGGCCGCGAGCGGGTCTGCTCTTACCTGACCACCTGCAAAAATGACAGGGGTGGAGGCGGGCTTTGGGCGGTAGGGAATGGTGGCACCTTTCGGTGGGGACTAGGAAAAGGGACAGGAGAGGGAGAGAGAAGGTTAGACAGCCTCACAGCGCGACAGTAGTGAGGGGTGGGCAGCCTCTTCCTGAGCCCGCCCCCTACTGCACCCCCGCCCACCCCAGTCCCCCAGGCCAGCAGTGCTGGGGGGACACCCCAGGGCGGAGGACCACCTGCTGAGAACCACGCCTCAGCACCCCCGCCCCCCGTTCCCTCTGGGGGCCACCTCTCTCCTCCTTGTAACCACTGCCTCAGATCGCCCCGCATGGGCGTCGGTCACACAGCAGGATGGTGCCCAGGACGGGTGAGAGGGGAGCACATGACCCCACACGCTGCACAGACGGACAGACTGTGGCACTGTCACTATACACACGTCAGCCCGAGGTGGCTTCGAGTCCAAATGAGATATTCCAGTCACAGTGAGGTTTACTATAATTTCCTTTCAATATTCTGTGTCCAGAAGTGTGAATTCTTATCTTTTGGTGAATGATACTGTCCCATTCCAGGTTCTGATAAAGTCAGCCTGACCCCTTGGTCAGAGTCAGGCTCTCCTTGTCCTCTGGGGGGTGGGATGCTGGGTGGTTTTCCCTGGTTGCAGAGGCCACAGGCCAGGCCCAACGACTGAGTTGGGAGTCCCCGAGTCAGTGGGTTGGGGCCAGGGCAGCCGTCCCTGCTGGGTTTTATGGAGGCCACGGCCCATTCAAGCCCAGCCCCCGCCCCAGCCAGTCGGGCGGGACTTCAGACACACAGAGCCAGATGGGGACAGCAGTGGGCAGCAGCTTCAACTCTGCAGCCCAGGTCACACTGTGAGACCTTGAGCAGACTACGCAACCTTGGCCGTGCTATCTGACCTTGGTCTCTGTGACCCTGGCTGTGCTGTGTGACCCTGGCCGGGCTGTGTGACCTTGCTGTAAAGCAGAAAGGCTGCTGAGAAGGCCTATGATCTGATCCTGGCTGACGTCTGGGGTTATGTTTGAGCGCCTCTAGAAACGTCTCTGTGCAAACCAGGGTTCACTATGATCTCAGACCCGACTCAGGGCTCACCGAGTAAAACTTGTGACCAATCTGAGAGCGAACGAGTGACCACTTGCACTGTGTCATGCCGAGAACTCAGTCTGGCTGCCGCCCTGTCCCTGAGCCGGGCAGCATGCTCCTCAGCCTGTCACCTCACTCCATGGTGCCCTCAGACCCCACTGATGGCAGCATCTGCCATCCCGGCACCGCGAGCGCTGCCGGCCTGTCCTGCCGCCTCTGGCTTGTGACTCCCGGCTTCCCGACAGAGGCCAGGATGCCTAAGCACAGGCACCATCCGCGCTCCTCCCGGGCAGGCCGTGGCCAGGCCTGGCTCTCCACAGGGCCGCCCGGCTCGCCGACACCGAGGTTCAGCCCTCCTGGCCGTGACTTCAAGGGTGTGAGGCCTATCCCACGGCCACCCCTGAAAGTCCCCAGGGCCTCTGCTCTATTTGCCCAGTCACTCTCCACTTCGACGTGGACCAGACTGTTCCCAGCTGCGCTGAATCCTTGTTCTCACGTAGGAAAGCTGCTCCTGACCACGAGATCTTCGTGACAGCAATGAACATGGCGTCACCTCAGCCCAACGCTTATTCATATATGCCTCGTGTACTTCCACATTCATCATCCACATGAGCCTGCGGCCGTCAGGAAGGAGACTGTCCCAGTCATGGCCCCGGGGGCGCCAGCCCCTGAAAGCCCACGATGGTCAGACCTGCTTCTGGGGGCCGTCTGGCCACCAACGTGGTGCAGACAACGCCCCGTGGGAAGAGTTCTGAGGACATCACGGGAGGGCGTGGGAGGATGTGGGTGGGGGCTGCGTCGCCTGCCACGGGAACCGTTCAGATCTCTCGGCCACCCTGAGGTGCCCACTGCTGCCACGCATCCAGGAGCACTCAAGAGTCCCAGGCCCATCACCATCTGCCATGCAGCCCTTTGGGGTCCCAGCAGATGGGGGCGGAGGGGAACGTGGGCCAGTGCCGACTGGCACCATGACCAGTGGTTGGGGCAACTTCAGAATAACATCTAAGAAACTACTTTTGACTTCACAAAATATCGTACTTCAGGAAAATAAGACGACATAAATTTCTTTAAAGAGAAGGACATGGGTTTTAACACCAAGTCAAGTGAAAAAGAAGGGTAAAGCCACAGCTGCCCAGCGAGGCTTCCATTCGCACTGCGTGGAGGTCACTCGCGCAGAGCCGTGGGCTCAGGGGCCAGGCGGCCGGGCCCCCAGCACAGCTGTTGGAACCTTTCATTTGAGGCAGCAGCACTTCATCTGAGCTAAAGAGACCAGTAACTACTGACCAGTAACTAGCTTCAACGCGTCTGGCTGTACTTGGGGCACTGGTTGAAATTTAAATCTCGGGCCTTTCATCCCCAAAAATTTCAAAGGAGGCTTCTTCGCCTTGCTTAGCTGTACCATCTCTGCTTCTCTGTCGGTTTTTAATCCATTTGTTTCCTTCTGTCTTTACAATTTGGCCATTTCCGAGTGGTCTTCCTAAGTCTTGCCCTTTGTTCCTGGAGGGGGGGCTCTGATGCCTTCGACCGCCCAGCACTGTCGCCTACCACCTCCCTTCCCCATCTCCACGCAGACCCCTCTCCACGCAGGCTCGTCTCCTGGGCAGACCTATCTTCAGCACAGACTTGCACTGTTTTTAAGGCCCAACCATTTACTAAAGGCCCCTCACCACATCCAGTTCCAGAAATGAAGGCAGGGACGCGTGTCTCCCCATACATTCTCTCTCCTGGCTCCCCAGTGACGACGACAGACCCGCAGGTGGCAGGCAGCAGCCCTTTCCCTCCCACGGAACCCAGACACCCAGCATGGCTCCCAGTCAGGTGGCCTTGGGCCACGCTCCCGATGCCTGGCCCCCACACGGCCCTGACCTCGCTGAGGCACCCAAGCCTTCACCGCCACCAACACTGAGAAGCCACCGTCAGTGTGGAGGGAGGGCAGGCCGGCCACGAGCACGGATGCAGAGACCATACCTCCAGCATGACCACACAGATCTGCTTGACACACTGGATGATGGCATCGGGGGTCCCAGAGATGGTCACCGCCCGCTCCGTGGAATTGGGCAGCATGTCCCCGGCCACCTGGACCTGGGCACCTGTGGACTGGAGAAAGCAGAAGTTGGGAGGGGCATAGGAGAGGGACCAGGAGGCCGCAAGGCTGGAGCTGCGCTTCCGGATTCGCTTGCAGGCGTGCTGGAAGGCAGTGTGCTGGGGAAAGCCCACCCGGACGTCACCCCATGGCACCCCCTCCACCTGTTCCTTGGGGAGGCCCTGTGGGCGGGTCTGCCCAGCACAGAGCTGGCACAGGACAAACAGGGCTGCCCAGGGAGCGTTTTAACCGGCAATCGGCATTTGCAGGAGAGAAGACAGAAAGGGAGTCACTTCTTTCTGACACGTGAAACTCTATGCGCTCTGTGGAGGTTAGGTCATAAAGAAAGATGGATTCTCGATGGGCCTAAACGAGAAGGAATCACCCTCCTGGGCTGGAAGGGCTCAGGTTTTCCTTGAAATGAGTGCACCTGTGGCTGTCGAGGGTGCACCTCATGCCAGCCCCATCCCAGCTGGGATGGCTCGTGTTCTCCCAGGAAACGGGGGGCAGGGACCCAACCCCCTGTGCACAGGGCCCCCTCACCCTCGAGCCACATGACCTCCGCGTGCACCTCCTTTCCCCCCAATGGGCGGGGGGTCCTGTTACCTCCCTGATCTCCTTGATCTTGGAGCCGCCTTTGCCGATCAGGGACCCACACTGGCTGGCAGGGACCACCAGCCTCAGTGTCACGGGGGGCTTGCTGGTGGCGGGGCTGTTGCTCATGGAGTTGATGATGTCCTGGGGGAGGAGGGGGCACGTGTTGGCCGACAACGCCCGTCTGGACACCAAGAGAGCGAGCGAGGGGCTCCGGGAGAAAGTCGTGTGATGAGCTCCGAGAGGCCTCGGGGATTGTGGGGGGCAGGGGCCACGCCCACGGGAGGAGGACAAGCGTAGAAACGCACGTGGCCTGGAGCGAGGTACACGCACCCCGGCAGACGGCCGAGCGTGCAGAGAAGGGACACAGTGGCCAGGTGGGGTCATAGAGGCTGGAAGACCAGGTCAGGTTCAGGACAAGGAAGGGACGGCTGGACGGACAGCAGTGACTGACACACGTGTCACAGCGGCCATGGCACTGCCATGCACGGGGCAGGGCACCAGTCAGAGGGCGCCCACACACAGGGCCTCACCTTTGTCCACAGGCGTGGCAGGGCACGGGGGGTTTGGACAGACAGGGGGACTCTTGACAGAAAAAATAATTCCCTAGCTTGATCACCCTCTGAATAAAAATTCTAAATGCATCTCTAAATCATTTCTGGCAATTTCAAAAAAATTAAAAACACATAAAAACACAGATGTGATTCTGAAAATTGCAGCAGACACACAAACGCATACGCATGCATGTGTGCCAGCGGAGGGGACCTGGTCATGTGTCTGTGCTCTATCTGTTCACTCCTAAGCCAAGCTGGTCCACCCGGGGTCAAGCCAGCTGCTGGGGGGGTGGGCAGCGAGGTGGGCGGGCCCAACGCTGGCCTGAGGGGTGTGGAGAGTCCTGGGAAACAGGAGCTGACAGGAATTGAGGCATTCCTGGTGGAATGGGCTGTGACCTGGCCCCCCACCCATCTCTGGTGGTGATCTCACCTCCTCAAACTTGTAGGCGATCATGGCGAAGGCCTTGAAGATGGCGTCGGTTGGGCCTGTGATGGTCACGATTCTCTCTGGACAGTTTCCCTCTGAGATGTTGATCCTGGCACCACTCTACATGGGAGTTGAGCACAGCCCAGACACTGGATTAGAGCCGCGGGGCAGTGACAGGCTGGCTCTCCTCCCGACACAACCAATGCAGATGTGTCCCGGGGCACGTGATGTGCAGACCTCGGCACTCAACAGGAAACCCTCTCCTAGACTGCCCTCTACGGGGAAATTTTAACGAGAGGACCCAGCGGGTCCAGGGCAGCTGGCCCGGGGAGAAGCCTCTGTGCCACTGTGTGCCCCGCGCCCACTGAGGGGACCGCATGGGGGTGCCCTGACTCCCTGTGCAGGACTCCCAGCTGGTCCGAGCGCAGAGCCGCTGGAGGCCCTTCCACCCGCAGGACACAGGACGCTGCTGAGGACACCCCAACTCACCTCTTCACGCATCTTTTTCACAGTCTCTCCTTTCTGGAATAAAGATTTAGACAACAGGGAGACAGGTCAGGCACACAGAGGGCTCGGAGTGGCACTGTGCAGTGTGAGGAGCCACCTCCCCCCAGCGCCCTAGGCTGTCGGGAGCCTGACACACGCTGTGCCTCCAATGAGCCCTCAGCACACCTGGCATGTGAGCCCAGGGGCCCACGGCACTGAGGGTGGGAGGGCTGGGACCCAGGCACTTGCCTGGGCAGCACACTTGGCCAGGGCACCTATTCTACGGTGTGGAGACGGGAATGAACCAGCTCTCCCCATGGCCATCACGGGCAGGACCATGGCGGCCCCCAGAGGCACTTATGCAAAGAGCTGGGCTTGAGCACAGGAGAGGCCCCCATTGGACAGGAACCACTTGGAACCCCGAAGGTAGTCACAAAGCAACCAACGGGAGGGTGATGCCTCATCCCTGCCTCTCCCACAGTCACGGGCTCCCAAATTGGCTGTGACTTCCCTGCGGGAACGGTCCTTCTATTTCTGAAAGGAAATACAAGGAGACCAAAAGTCCTCACTGGCCAGAGGGGACGACTGCTCAGAGGGGTGCAAGGGAAGAAACCCTGTCTGGGCTCTCACACCCAGGAGGAAGGACTGGCCACTGGGACAGTGGGCGGTGGGGCTGCAGAGGTGACTACTGGGGCCTCCCAGGCTGTCAGAGCTGGTGAACAGGATGCTGTTGGCCCGAGATGCAGGATACCTCTGGGGTTCTCACTGCCACTGTGCGTGGGCACACCCCCAGCACAGGGACCCCGACAGAGGCAGAGAGGTCATTCAGTAATCACCTTCCCGATGATGCTTCCAACTTCCTGGAGGAAAAAATCACAGAAAGGTGACGTCATACAGCAGAAGGACCAAACACTGTCTGTTGTGAGTAAGGAAGGGGAGCTAGCTGGTCAGGAGGGGTATGCAGGCAGGCCCTGCAGCTGCAGGCTGCCTCCGTGCCCACCTGCCATGGCCGACCCCCGCCTCTGACCGACAGCCGAGCAAAGGAGAACGGCCAGCTGCTTTCCAGCTAAACAAGGACACAGGAGCCAGCCTGGAGGGGCCCCCATTGGCCACGTCAGGAACAAAACGAGCATCAAAATGAGTAACGACACAATGGGAATAAAATGGATAAAACAGCAAACACTGAGTCCACAGACACGAATGCATGCACTGAAAGCTTGGTGACAAATGGAACATCTACACAGCGTCTAAGCACCCCGGCAATGACCATCTAGTAACCCTGGGGGACAGCAGCTCTGGGTGGAGACAACTAGAAGATCAACTAGGTGATTGGTAATGGGACACCCTGATATTTGGGCCACCTGTAGGAAAGCTTTTGTGACTTTTCCTGCCCACGGTGAGGAAGTATCAGAAAAAGCCAACACAACGAACATTCTAAAAAAGAACTGGTCAGAAACTTTCAAAGGTGGAAGGCAAAGGAAGACCAGAGCAAGTCGTCCAGGGTCAAGGGGACTAAACATGTGACAAGGACATGGAATGTGAGCCCACCCTGAGTAACCTGTTAGGAAGGACAGTGCTGGGAGGACAGGCGACTGAGGCTGGGGTGCGGTCAGGAGACCGCAACGGATCTCCGTCAGTGTCCTGACTTGGTGATGTGGAACACCAAGCATGTGGGAAATACACCGAGGTCCCTCGGTGCGCGTGGGAAATACACTCTGAGGTACCTGGGTGCGTGTGGGAAATACACTCTGAGGTACCTCGGAGCGCGTGGGAAATACACTCTGAGGTACTCGGTGATAGGGTATCAGTTCGGTCACTTAGTCTCGAAGGTTCTGGGAGAAATGTTTAGGCTGCATTGCACCTGAGCTTGCTTAGAGTTTTAGGAAACGATATACAATATGAGGGCCCTAGGAGCGGCCATGTCCTGCCTCCCTCCTCCCAGTGACAAAGGCAGGGCTTCAGCTTCTGTACCTTTCCATGCATCAGCAGGCGGATTGTCAGGGTCACATTCAGGCCACCTTCCGAGACCTTGGACTCCATCTTCCTCCCAAAATGCAGTTGGGGGTGGTGGCTTAAGGTGCTGAGGATGCCGTGAGGAAGGACAGATGGGGCCCAGAAGGCGTCACCTGCAAAGAGAAGGCATAGCTGCTGCTGACAGGAACACCAACACACGGGGACGTCCTGGATTCTGGGGGAGTGGAGGCTGCTGGCGAGGTGAGGCAGGGGCTCAGGGAGAGGCTAGTGCATGAGTGGAGCAACCTGCGGGGCAGGGGAAAGCCTGGCAGGTCATCCAGCTCTCTGCCTCAGCTCCCGCTTCTGTAAGTAGGGGAACAGGGAATGCTCTCGCAGCTGCTGGAGAGGAAGGTCACCCAGTGGGTAAGCCCAGGCTTCGTGCACGTCCAGCGTGCCTGCTGTGCTATGAGGTCAGTCCCTCCCATTCTCTCCCGCCATGAGTCCCGCACCCTGAAAATCAAGGCCATTTCAGCTGCTGGCATGCCCGTTTCGTTGCTGACATTCCCTGGCAATCTTCACTGCTAAGGGGACTTAGTCTCTATCAACAAAACTGCCGCCGCGCTGAGCTGAGCGTCCCCTCCCCGTCAGGAGCTTCCCTCACATACCCACATCACTGGTGTGTGGGGCAGACTTGCTGCAGGTCCAGTGCTCAGTCTACCAGGCAAAACGCTGGCCCTGCTGTGAGACACAAGCCCAGACTGAGGCAGGCAGTGAGCTCAAGCATGGGGACCAGTGCCACGTGGCCCGGGTACACGCTGGTGGCTCAGGTCCACGGCACTTGGCCTCAACAGGGGGAGGGTGGAGGACAGAGTCCGAGCCCCCACCCAGGTCTGCCAAAGTCCCTTCTCAGGAGGATCCAGGGCCTCCTTGGGGCTAGATTCCAAGGCACAGGTCACCCCTGCAGCGGAGCATGGGGCAGCCTCACACGACAGGCGCCAGTGAGGCCACGGGAAGGCCGAGTGCACAGTGAGGGGAGGGGACTCTCAGACCAGCCAAGGAGACATCTAGGAGAACTGCCAGATATGGGGGGTGGCCAGGGGTGTACCAGACCTTGACTCTAGGACTGGGAGGCGCTATTTCACTCTACGGGTCACAGGGGTCACAAGGGAGTGCGTGTTTGTGTGGCCTTTCTGGGAGCGCAAGTAGGCAGTCTCCGGGAGCCCCCTTGTGCCGTGCACAAATGGGGGGCGGGACATGGCGGGGAGCGGGGTATGTGTATTGGGATGTTACAGGGCTGCGGGTCCGCAGAGAGTAGAGAGGAGGGGGCACAAGGGCACAAGCGGACCCCATGGGAGGAGGGCACCCACCAGTCTGGAGAGGGCGGGGAGTGGGGCCACCAGGGTCTGACAGCGGAGTGTCTTTGTTAGACAGAAAGGCAAGACAGGCCTGGCTGGAGGCAGGTTCCAGGTGACCTGGGGGCCCAGGGGTTCCACGAGAGGCCTCCGGGAGTCGCCACCTGCCCAGGTGCACCCAAGAGTGTGCGGAGCTGCTGGGACAATGAGGGACGAGGCCTTGCGAGCCGGGAGAGGACCCACGGGCCGGCACTGTAACAGCCGCCCGCACACCAGCCCACACTCAGTCCCTTCACTAATGAGTGACAATGTCACAGTGCCAGCGTGGCTGCCTAAGTCGTCAGGAACAAAGGTCCTATGGAAGCTGCGTGTGCCCCCATGAACCCCCAGGCTGTCTGTCCACTGGCCCTGTGACGCGCCCTGCAAAGGTGAGAGGCTGTGTCTGTACACAGGAGACGACAGGTTAGAAAAGCAACCTTCTCCTTTAACTTACAGGTTTTGGGGGCAAAAAACTGGTTTTCTTATCAAGATATTTCTGCTGAAAAACATGCTAAAAGGAAACTAAAGCAGAATCAAAGTGCATCCCATCACCTGTGTGACGTTTGGGGACACCTACACAGGACCAGGATAGGTGACTCCTGACATGGGCAAAATGACAGCTACCACTGCGTTTCTGCAATAATCACTCGCATTTATAAAAGTATTTATGGTAAGTTCAACACAAACTATTAGTTCTAGTTATTCAAAATACAACGACACATGTGAGTAACAAGCATTCTAGCACGAAGGCACAGTACCCAGCAAATGGAGGTTTAAAGATTGCCCTTGTATCCTCATGTTCTCAGCCCAGTACGGTAGCCACTAGCCAAAGGGGCCAGTTACATCTAAAGCAAAAATGTCACTTGTCACACGGAAGTGTTGAGTAAACAGCCTCAGGGGGCTGGTGGCCTATGGAGGAGCACAGGCAGAGAGCATCTGTCACCCAGAGGGCCCGGAGGAAGGGCCCAGACTGACAGGTGGCCCAGGGAGCGGGTCTCCCTCCCACCGCAGTAAAGCTGAGCCCCGCTATCAGCACCAAGGAACTGGATCACATGGGGGTGGGGGGCATCTCCTCTAAGTCGGGGGACGGCAGGGCCCCGTGGCCAGCTGTTATGTAAGCGTGTCCAGCTGCGTGGAAAAAGTGGGTCAGCGAGTGCCCTCAGTCACACAGGCCAGCACCTTCCTTCACCCCGGTCCAGCGTGAGCACCCAGAGCCCTCTGCAGGGCGGCGGGAACAAGCAGTCCTCGGTAGGGGTTAGTCACCCTTGACCCTGAAGAACCCTCAGTCTGTGAGTGGCACTGGGCAGGTGGCTCCCCCAGGATCGTGGGCTCTCAGCAGGCGTGGGTCGTCCTCTGGCAGTCCCACCAGGCCCCAGGACAGCCCCTCATCCCAGGGAACCCCTGGCGTACCTGGGCCTCGCCCCCACCTCAGGGGCAGCGGCTGCCCGGGATGCATGGGGATTCAGCTGCTGGACTCCCGTGGTCACAATCACCCACAAGAAGTCAGAGGGGTCCCAGAAACGGGCCGATCTCTCTCACCTCCTTCTGTTCTCTTTAGTGCTGGAGACGTATTATATTTTCAATTCATTAATTGAGAGAAGAGAGAGAAGGGGGCGAGACGCAGGCCTGGTCTTCCTACAGGTCCTGGCAGGGGCCTCCCTTCTTGCCCGCCCAGGCTGCAGTTTAAATGCCGCTTTGTGCTGACCAAATCCACGGACACTCCTCAGCCCCGGAGACCCCCACAGACTGCCTCCCACCGCCACCCCGGTCTCTAACAGAAACCCACAGGCCCCACATGCGACCCGTGGAACTCCTGCCCCACGTGTCTCCCCAGTGACCCCTCTGTCTGCCACCCAAGTGTTTAGGCCCACACCCCTCTCCTCTGCCCCCATCCCACCCATTCGTAGATCCTGCTGCATGGACGCAGGGTTTAAAGTTGCGCCCTTTTCTAGTGTCTTCAGGAAGAAGCCGATGGCATCCATTTCAAACCTTACCTCTTGCCTAATATAGGAGTTCCGTTCTGTGCATTTCTACGTATGGTCTTGGCTGCATCCAATTTGGTGTTTGTGCTTTTATTCACTCATTTCAAAATGCTTTCAGATTTCCCTTTTGATTTCTTCTTTGATTCATGGGCTACTTCAAAGTGTGTTTAAATTTATGGAGAGCTGCTGAAAGAGCAGAATGGGGTCCATCTTGGTGAGTGTGATGCTTTGTGAGGGTGGAATGTTCCACAAGCATCCGCGAGAGCATGCTGGAGGGCTGTGCTGTCCGAGCCTCCCGCAGCCCTGGGGTCCTGGGAGGGCCTGCCCACTTACTCTGTGGAACACAGGCAGGACGCTGAAATCTCAGACCGTCACTGTGGCCATTTCTCCTGCAACTCTACCAGCTTTTGCTTCGTGTATCTTGAAGCTGTTCTTGGCCTCGGAACATCTGGCACTGCTGTGATCTGTCGGTGCACGACTCCTTTTCACTATGAAAGATCAGTCTTCACCTCTGGTAATTCCCTTGGTTCTGAAAGTCACTTTATTACTACAGCAACCCGTTTTCTTCTGGTTAGTGGCAGCATGGTGTATCTCCTTCCACCTTTTACTTTATTTGTGCCTGTGTAGTTAAAGTGAGTTTCCTGTAGGCAGCCTACAGTTGGGCCTGCTTTCCTTTTATCTTATTTGACAATCTCTGGTTTTTAAGTGGCTGTTTTGACCATTTACAGTGGTTGCCGAGATGGCTGAGTTTCAATTTATCGTTCTAGTTTCTGTATTCACCATCTGTTCTTTGTCCCCATTTCTATGGGTTTTTCTCTGCCATCTTTTGTAATAACTGCATCATATTATGATGCCACGTGACTGTCTCTGTCCACTTACTAGTTGTAACTCTTTGTTTCATCATCACAGTGGTTGCTTTCAGGTTGAACTTACTACAGTGCAATGTCCAGTGGTCTCTGCCACTTCACAAAGTACAGGAGCCACTCAGCAGTCGGCCTCTGCTTCCGCGCTCAGCCTGAGCTGTCACTGTCACACGTGTAAGTCCTACCTGTTATAAGCCCTTTAACACATTACCATTTTTCACTTAAACAGTTGATTATCTTTTAAAGGGATTTAGTTAATAAGAAAATGTCTCATTCTTATCATGCAGCTTTTCACTCCTCTGTGGAGATTCAAATTACCTGCTGTAATTTTTCTTCTACCTGAAGAATGTCCCTTAATATTTTTGGTAGTGCAAGTTTTCTGGTGATGAATTCTCTCAGCTTTTGATTGTCTGAAGAGCCTGTCCTTTCTCTGCGGTTGTGAGGCTACCTCGGTGGGTAGTGAATTCTAGGTCGACGGTCCTGGAAAGATTCTGTCCTCACCCCTCACTCATCTTGTTTCCAACGAGAAGTCCCCTCCAGTCTCACCCTGGTCTGCCATAGGTCGTGTGCCTTTCGCTACCATATTTAAAGGTTTTTCTCTTCATCACTGGCTTTGCCTTTGCTCAGTCTAATTGTGATGTACCATCCCGTAGTTTCTTGGATATGTGACCTTAGAGTTATTATCGATTCTGGAAAATTGTGGCTATTATGGCATAGCCCCTCCCCGCCCTCTGTAAATGTGGCATGCCAAACACCAGGACCAGAGTTGGGTGCCAAACACCAGGACCAGAGACTGCGCCCTTCCTCCAGGAACCCATAAATGCATGGAGGCGACTGGTAATTAGTGACTTTGTTAATTCACCAAGCATATCCTTGGCAATTAGTAAGCTGTACGCAGTGTGCTGTCCTACAAAGACTGACAAACAGGATGGCCTTGTCCACAGATCAACTATGGTAACAGTGACAGCCAGAGCAGCAGGAGGACGGCCCACAGCGCAGGGCTCACATGGGGGACGCCCTGCCCCATGTGGAGCCTCTGGGATGAGGCTCAGGCAACTGCACCTGGGGCTATGAGGGCTCCTGGGGAAGCTCTAGGAAGGCCTGTCACCCGCCTCCCAGAACCGCTTCCAGGACAGCAGCCACACAGGTACCCTGTCCTCGGAGGGTGGTGCAACTGAATGATTCAAGTCTGGGAGGGGAGGCCCTGCCCAGTGCTCCCCGGTACCCTGGAGCTCACCTGGTGGCCTGGGGCTCACCTGGTATCCCGGGGCTCACCTGGTGGCCCGGGGCTCACCTGGCCATCCTGTGACAGAGCAGGGAGGCCTAGGCATTGGAGTCACCTGGATGGGGTGTGTGCCCCTTACGGCCTCATCCAGGAGACCCAGGTGGCCCTAGAAACTGCATTTTGAGCTTGTCCAGATTCCTCCTGGGTGAAGCCACACTGGGGAACCTCTGGCCCTAATTCCCATCCAGTTTTTTCCCGCCTCTATCCATCAGGAATCCCAGTAGGCTGCCAGTGACAGGAACCCACGACCACAGAACCCACTGACCGGGTGCTCAGGGCCTGCTTTTGTCCTGTGAAAGAAATCGGGAGGGGCAGTGGGCTGGGGAAAAAGGGAGGGCTTGCACACTTTGGGAGGTGATGGGGTGAGAAGTGGGGGACAGGGAGACTCATGACCACATGGTGTAGAGCAGAGCGGAGGTTGGAGGGTTTACGATGGAACACCAGTCAGCCATAAAATAGGACAAATTATTGATGCACTCAACAATCGGGGTAGTCTCCAGGGAATCGGCTAAGTGACAAAAGCCAGTCCCCAAGACTTAACACACGGTATGGCCATTGTGTGACATTGTTGAAATGTGAAAATGACAGAAACGGAAGACAGGTTAGTGGCTGCCAGGGGTTGGGAGGGGCAGGGACAGGAGGGAAATGCCTGTGGCTATGAAAGGGCAGCACTGGGACCTCATGGGGATGGAATGTTCTGGATCTTGTTGGTATCAGGGTCAACATCCTGGTCGTTTTCTAAATGTCACCATTGAGGGAAACGAGGTGCATGGAATGTACTGTTTTTCCAAATGCATGTGAACCTACAGTTACCGAAATACAAAATTTTATTTTAAAAAAGCAGCCACTCACTACAAACCTGAGATTGTACCAGACAACTCGCAATTCACGAGAGAGTAAAGGAGCCAAATATTTCTTCTGATAATTCAAAAACAAAATAACCATCCTCACACTGTACGAAGATGTGGAAATTACTTAAACATTCAAGTCAGAGAGCCCGCATCAGCTGCCCCTCCGAGGGAAAGCACTGTGACCAGGTTCTTACTTTGATGCTGCCAGAGGCCCACGCCTGCCCTCACCCACTCGCACTCACCCACTCGTACATGCGCACACCCACTCACTCAGCCCCGCCCTCACTCACCCACTCACACGTGCACACTCACAGTCTCACACATGGGTGTTTCCCGGCACCTCTTTAGGTTGGATGGGTGGGGGACCTGCGGCAGGCGTGTCCCTTGAGAACCTCTAGTAACAACTTGGCCTCAGCCTGTCCCAGGGAGACATAGGTCAGTTGGGGGCCCAGCAGTACAGGGCATGGCCTCTGTGCAGGTCTGGCCAGGGGACTCCGTGTGCTGTCGGCCGTTCTGCACAGGCAGGGCCTGTGCGTGTGGATGGAGTGTTAGGGGACACACAAGGGTACCCACAACTCTTAAGAACCACGCAGGCCGACGTCACCTCGCCCCAGTCTGTGGTGGGAATGTGGCGGTGCCTCCTAACTTCCCAAACAGGAAAACAGGGCTCGCAGCCCCACCGTAGGAGCTGAGCCCCAGGCCCACGGGAGACGCTGAGACTCTGCAGCTGTTCTTTCCAGAGCAGACAGAGCAGCGCTGTGTGGTGCGCGCTGGGCCTGGACACAGTGCTCAGAGGACACGGCCTCCCAACAGCCACACTCTGTGGCCCTGGCTCGCTTTGGACACGTCGGAGGTACGTCTTGCTTCCCATCACCAGTGACCTTTCGAACTTCAAATCGAGCTATTCTTCCCTTGCTAAAACCCTCCGGCATCTCTCCATGGCCTAAGCAATTCAACCAGCCTTCCCCACACGCTGCCCCCACCACCTGCTCTTCCAAACCCCATGTGGTCCCACTGGCCTCCCTCCCTGGGACAGGCAGCGTTCTCCAGCTCTACCTGTACCCCGGAACTGCCAGCGCCTCCTCCTCCTGGGCCCTGTTCTCCCCACAGCCCTGACCCTGCCGCACTGTAGGCAGAGGACCAGCTTAGTGCCTTCATTCAACACTGAAACCCCAGTTTGGAGCTCAGGAGGGCAGTCCAAACTCAGTATGGCTGTAAAGACTGCGTGAGCACCTACACTGAGCACGGCCGCACCTCCATTCCCACAGCCACTGTGGACCAGAACCCAGCGATTTCCAGACTCGGACACTCAGGTGACACCCAAGATGACATTGCATTGCTCCCAGTCCACTCGTCTCCTCACTCATCGCTCAGTCACTGAGGGTGGGCTGGGGGCCTGCTGTGTACTGGGGTGAGAGGGGAATCCCTGCGGGACAGAAGGCCCAGCTAGCCAGGCAGAGCCAGAGACACAGGCAGGGCAGGGACAAGGGGACCTGTTCCCACCTCCAAGCGGGAGGCCGTCCCTCCATCCCCTCCCCTCTCCCTCCCAGCTCAGTCTGATTTGCAAGCTCACCAGTTCCCAGCAGAGGGCGTGGGAGACACTCAAAGAGGAACAGGTCCGTTTTTTCTCTACACTTCTGAGACTACTTCTGTTTAGTTTGCTCGTTTGGTCGGTTCTTTAGAGTCCACATATAAGTGAAATCATGTGGTATTTGTCTTTCTCCGACTGACTTATTTCACTTTGTGAGGGGTATAAATGTCTATTACATAGCTTTGTACACCTAAACCAAAAAGAAAAAAAAAAGAAACACATCTTGTTTGCCAGTTAAAGGGTGCAGGAAAACATCGAGAAAAAAAGAACCGAATCCCGCCTCATAAAGCAAAACAAACGACTGCCACTCTCTCTGAGTTCTCGAAATTTGGGACTGTTTTCCTGTCTTTATTTGAGCTGGTCCAACGAGAAAGGGCTTGGTTCTGTTTTCAGTTTCTAGTTTCTGGTCTTATTTTACTAGTACCTCACCTCTGCTTGCTCTTTCTACTCCTTTTCTTTTTGTTCCTTATGGTGGAAGCCTAGATTATTGTTTGAAGATCTTCTCTGTTAGATTCTAGCATTTCATGTATAAATTTCACTAGAGGCATTGATTTACTTGTATCTTACAGATTTATAAGTGTGAGCTCAAACAGTTCATTTCCTTTGATACCCCCTCTTTGACCAGCACCTGATTTAGAGGCGTGTGTTTTGATTTGCAAGTATTTGGACAATTTCCAGTTATCTTTGGTTACTGATTTCTAGTTTACTTCCACACTGGACAGAAATAGGCGTTTTATGATGTCAGCTGTTTTGACTTCATGAGGCATTTAGTTTCTTGCACAGACCATGGCCTCCCGCGGTGAACAGCCTGTGCACACGAGGGCCTTTCTGCTGTGAGGTTAGCATCCTAAAGGACCCAGTCGGGGGCTGTGCTCCTCATCACTTCTCATCCTGCTGATTCTCCGTCTTCTTGTTCCATCAGTGACCGAGCGAGGGGAGCTGGAACCTGTGAGTTCATCCTTTCCTTCTTTCCCTCTGTCCGATTTTGTTTCACGTATTTCAAAGCTGTTATTTGATAGATACACGTACATTTGAGCTGAAACGTCTTCCTGGTGAACTGATCATTTTGGATGCATGCAGTGTCCTTCCTTATCCCTGGTCAATTTCCTCGTCCTGAGCCTACGTCATCTGACATTCAAGTAGTCACTCAGGTTTGCTCTGGACTAGTGTTCACATGATGTATCTTTTTCTGTCCTTTCACTTTTAACCAGCTAATAGCACTGGCTTTCAGGGTGGTGTCTGGCTGACTACACATAGATTGACCTTGCTTTTTTAATCCAGTCTGATAATCTCTCACTTTGAATCGGTCTGTTTACACAATTTACTTTTCTTATATTCTCAGATTTAATAATTGATTCTAATGTATGGTGCATATAGGTGTGTGTGCAATTTTGCAGTAACTGTAGACCCCTGAGTACTTGTGAAAACCATGCTGTTTCTGTGTACGCTTGACACGCTCGCTGTGGGACGTGATCAGCACCAGTGACTGACGTAGGCGGTACACTGTTAACAGCACCAGTTCTCTATGCGTCTTCGTTTGTTTATCACCTGTATAGCTTTCTGGAACCACCAGCACCAGCAGGATCACCGTGAAGAGCAGCCCATGTAGTCACTCACTGTCCCCAACCTGAATGCCAGGCAACCACTGATTTGTTCTGCATCACTGCACTTTTGTCAATTCAAGAACTTTACATAAATCTAATCAAATACATGGGATTTTTTTTCTTTAAAGTTTATTGGGGTGACAATTGTTAGTAAATTTACATAGATTTCGGGTGTACAATTCTGTATTACATCGTCTATAAATCCCATTGTGTGTTCACCACCCAGAGTCAGTTCTCCTTCCATCACCATGTATTTGATCCCCCTTACCCTCATCTCCCACCCCTCACCCCCTTACCCTCTGGTAACCACTAAACTATTGTCTGTGTCTATGAGTTTTTGTTTCTCATTTGTTTGTCTTGTTCTTTTGTTGTTTTTGGTTTATATACCACATGTCAGTGAAATCATACGGTTCTCTGCTTTTTCTGTCTGACTTATTTCGTTTAGCATTATACTCTCAAGATCCATCCATGTTGTCACAAATGTTCCTATATCATCTTTTCTTACCGCCAAATAGTATTCCATTGTGTATATGTACCACAACTTCTTGATCCATTCATCTATCGAACGACATTTTGGTTGTTTCCATGTTTTGGCCACTGTAAACAAAGCTGCAATGAACACTGGAGCACACGTGTCTTTATGTATAAATGTTTTCAGATATTTTGGGTAGATACCCAGGAGAGGGATTGCTGGGTCATATGGTAATTCTATTTGTAATTTTTTGAGGAACCTCCACACTGCCTTCCATAGCGGCTGCACCAGTCTGCATTCCCACCAACAGTGTATGAGGGTTCCTTTTTCTCCACAGCCTCTCCAACACTTGTTACTATTTGTTTTGTTGATGACAGCCATTCTGATTGGGGTGAGGTGATATCTCATTGTGGTTTTATTTGCATTTCTCTGATGATTAGTGATGTTGAGCATTTTTTCATACGTCTATTTGCCATTTGTATGTCCTCTCTGGAGAAATGTCTCTTCAGGTCCTCTGCCCATTTTTCAATTGGGATGTGTGTGTTTTTGTTGTTGATTTGTATGAGTTCCTTGTATATTTTGGATATCAGCCCCTTATCGGAGGCACTGTTCGCAGAAATCTTCTCCCATTCAGTTGGTTGCCTCTTCATTTTGTCGATGGTTTCTTCTGCTGGGCAGAAGTTTTTAAGTTTGATATAGTCCCATTCACTTATTTTAGCTTTTACTTCCCTTGCCCTTGGAGTCAAATTCATAAAATGCTCTTTGAACCCAAAGTCCATAAGTTTAGTACCTATGTTTTCTACCTATGTTTTCTTCTATGAAGCCTGTTGTTTCAGGTCTTATGCTTAAGTCATTGATCAATTTTGAATTAATTTTGGTACATGGTGACAGATAGCAGTCCAGTTTCATTCTTTGAAAGTGGCTTTTGTCACTCAATGTAATAGCGCTCTCAGAGCTACCAAGTTGTGGCGCAGAACAAACGCGTGCCCCTCTCTGTGGCCCAGGTGCCTTCCACGGAATGGCTGCATCACGATGTGTGTGGCCGACTACCAGGCAGGACACCTGGTGGAGTCCAGGTCTGTCAGTTACATGAAGGCAGCTGGGGACAACAGAGTACACACCTTTGTGTGAGCCTAAGTGTTCATTTTTCTGGGATAAATAAATACCCAGGACTGTGAGTACTGAGCTGGAGGCAAGGTGTGCCTTTAGCTTTGTAAGACGCTGCCACCTCCCGTCCTCACCAGGGCAGACACGTTGGCTGTGCTGCTCTGCACCAAGCCTCGGGGTCGTCAGTGTTCCCACTAGCCGGCTAACAGCCTGCAGTGATGTCTGCTGTGCTTTCGTTTGCTTTCTCCTCACAGCTACCGATGCCCAACATGTATTCATGGGCTCATTTCCCACTCACTCGTCCTGTTTGAAAAAGTGTCTGCCCCAGTCTTTTGTTCATTTGCTAACTGGACTGTTTCCTGACTGTGGAGCTTAAAGAATTCCCTACTACACATGGCAAGTCCAGGCCTCGTTGGATGTGAGTCACAGATGTTCTCTGAATCTCTGGTTTGTCTTTTCAGATCTTAACAGGATCTTTCACAGAGCAAACGTTTCTGTGATGAAGTGCTATTTATCAATTTTAACTTTTATGGCTTTAAAAAGAAACTCTTATCTTGTAGATGTGCTTAACTCTTCCTCCTATATTTTCTACTAAATAGTTCACAGTTTTATATTTTACATTTAAATATTGAGTTAATTTTTGTAAAAGTATAAAGTTAAGGGTTTTTTTGTTTGTTTGTTTGTTTTTGGTTTTTGTGGGGTTTTTTTTGCATATAGATATCCAACTATTTCAACATCCTTTCTAGAAAAGACTGCCCTTTCTGTATTAAATTGCTTTATTACCTCTGTCAAAATTCAGTTGTCCACACTTGTGCAGGTGAATCCTGGGCTGTATTCTGGTTTCATGCATGTGCCTGTCTACGTACCAATACCACACCGTCTCCACTACTGTGTCTTAAAATTATTCCAACTTTATTCTTTTTCAAAATCCTCTTGGGTTAACTAGTTTCTTTGAGTTTCAGTGTAAACTTCAAGTCACCTTGCTTGTATGTACAAAGAAAGCCCTGCTGGGATTTTGAAAGGAATTGCACTGAACCCACAGACTATTCGGGAAGCATTATCATCTTTATTATGCCCAGTGGCCCAATGTATGAACACAGGATGTCTGTCATTCCAGTCTTCTCTGATTTCTCCCATCAGTGCTTTGCAGTTTTCAGCATACAAACTCTGTGCATATTTTACCAGACGGACAGCAAGTATATAACTTTTTGGAATTCCTGTAAATGATTTTGTTGTGAATTCTGGTTTCTGATTGTTCACTGATGGTATATAGAATAGTGTTATTCTTTGTGTGTTGACCTCGCATTCTTAAACAAATGAACTTGCTTATTAGTTCTAGGAGGTTTTTTAAATATAATAATGGGATTTCCAATGACAATCATGTCATCTATAAATAGAGACAGGCTTATTTCCTCCTTCCAAGTCCGTTTGCCTTTTATTTCCTTCCGTGTCCTCCTGAGCTGGCCGGAAGTTGGAGCACGCCGCTCAGCAGCAGTGGTGGGCAGACGTCCTGGTTAACAATTTTAGCAGGAGGCACTGGTCTTTCACCACGAACTATAATGCAAGCTGTAGGGGCGCTGACTCCATTTTGACCACCAAAATGATTCAGCTGGCAAAATCTGTTTATGACCAATAAGCGCTACTTAGTGAAATTCTGATAAAACACATTTTCCAATCATTCTTTTTTGAAAAGAATATTCAAATCAACAGAATTCTAGTAAGATAAACGAACACTGTAAGCAGCAGCCGGGAGCAGCACCCAGCACATACCTGGCACTTTCACATACCAAGTGCCCTCTGTCCTACTGCAGGGGGCCAGGGCCTGTGACAGTGAATGACGACCAGCGGGCTAGCTCCAGTCAAGCTCCTGACAATCAGACAGGTAAACTCTATTTCCATGCTAGTCAAACAAAAACCAAGGACGACATTGTTTCAGGCTTCAAGGAGAGTCTTGTGGTTGAAAGTGGCATGTAACTTCCAAGCTGTGAGGCTTTTTCTGGGGTGGGGGTAGGGGTGGGAGTAAACAGATTTGGGTATTAAAGTACAAGTATTTTTACCACTATCTATGAAATCTCTGACAGCGTCACACTCTCTGCAAGTGTTCCAGCCTGTTCTCTCCGACATGAGGTTTCTCGCCCAGAGAAGGGAGCAGGAGTCCTGCCAGCAAAGTGCCGTCCGAGGCCCACATCGCTGCAGCGGGCTCTGCCAGGCCCTCAGCTGTGCTTTGCCAGGGCTGCGCCCCAGGCCTCAGCTGTGCTCTGCCAGGGTTGCGCCCCAGCCCTCAGCTGTGCTCTGCCAGGGCTGCGCCCCAGGCCTCAGCTGTGCTCTGCCAGGGCTGCGCCCCAGCCCTCAGCTGTGGGGGACGCGGCTTGGCAGGAACCTCAGGGCGAGCCAGACCTGCTCTGTCGTGTTTCACAGCTCAGTGCCCCATCAGGCTGCAGGGGTCAGGGTGGCAGAAACTGCCAGAGCGCATTAGCTGCATTCCGCCCGCTCCCTCAGAGCTTCACAATGCACACTGTGTCCTTGGGGTCATGGAGGATAGGGGACAGCTCTGTCCTGTCATGCCCTTGCCAGTCTCGGTTAGCACGGCAAGACCTCGCGAGGCCTTACACAGCCTGACTCAGTGAGCCTTCTCTACAGCCTGCTGGCTTGTCACTTGTATGCACAGATGTGAGGGGGCTGGGGAGCCAGCGGCCTGCGCCCCCCTCTGCCCCCCCACGGAGCTTTCCTGCTTCTGGCAGGAGCAGTCGTCCCCAGTCCTGGCTCTGGGGAGTGCCCAGGGTCCAGGGTGTGACCAAGTCACAGGTGTCTTTTACAGACCTTTCAGTTACTGCAAACACGGATTCAAGAGGAGCAGCAGCTGTGCTGTGGAGACAGGCGGGTCTCCTGCGACCAGGCCAGGTCCTGGCTCTAATACCCACCGCTGCTGTGCTGACGAGCTCGTGTGCCCGGCAGGGCCCTGTCTGTCTGCATGCACAGTATCTTTTGGAGGACCCGTGGGCATAGTGGGAGGCCAACCACAGGAGGACCATCGGGCCGATCTCGGATCTTACCAGGAGGCTGGCACCGGGGGACAGGACGACGGAGCACGGTCATCACATCCCAGCGGTCTCAGTTTGGTAGAGAAATCAGACTGCAGGCCGGGACAGTTGCCAGTTACCAGGCTGGAAATCCACCGTCCCTAGCTCAGCCCCAGACACGTGCTCCCGACAAGTCGGTGCCCAACAGTCCCTCTACTGGAAGGAAGCAAACAAGAGCTTCTTATGGGGTCGGCGTCGACAAGACGAGAGGGGAGAGGCTGGGGCATGGTCCCCGTGTCCACTGCACTGCCCTCGCCCTGGATGGAAGGCGTCTGAGGCCACAGGGGAAAGCCAGGTGTGGGCCAGTCATCAAGAGTCAGAGAGAATGGCAGAAACACGGGCCACCCACCAAGGGGCCTGCTGCTGCATCGCTGCATCGTTGAGTCCTGGCCCAACGCAGCTGATGGACAGCGGGCACAGAAACATGCTACCCGACCGCAGGGCCAGGTGAGGGCAGGACGACTCGCCGACCACGCTGCCCGTAGGTGCCCCTGGGTGTCAGAGGGAGCTAGGCGGGCAGCACAACAGAGGAGGGGCAGCCCGGGGACAGACGCTGCTGCACTCGCAGAGGCTTGTGTGGGTCTCACGTGACAGTGACTCCTGAGATGCCCCCAATGAGCTAGGAGATGCTGAGAAAAGGAGCTGCTGAGTCAGGGTTATGATGGCAGCCGCCGGGTCTAGTAACTTACTTTGTGACCACACGCTCCCGCACTGCATCCGCCTCCTATAAACTCCCGTGTGGGGACGCACAGACCCACTGTGGGTCTGCGCTCCCTAAATCTCAGGGCCCCCACCAGCTGTCCACAGGCGAGTGCCCCCATGACACAGCGACAGGCCAGCAAAGACGGGTGCAGATGACAGGATCGGGCACTCAAGACCCAGAATCAGGCACTCGGGACCCCAAATGATTATAAGAAGGGACAGGCTTAGCAGGGGGACCAGAATTATACATCTTTATACAGCAAAGCTAGAAGATATAATTTTTAAAAAAAGATTCAATTTACAAGAACCTCAAAAAAAAATCAGAGGTGGGACAGATGTAAGGAAAGGTGGTAAAATCTCTATCAGAACTCTGTGAAACACCTTCAAGAGACATTAAAGAAGGCCTAAGAATTAGAGAAACGCACCATGCCCGTGGACCTGGACCCTTAGGAACTGAAGATGCCAACTCTGCCCAGACGGACCGGCAGACTCAGTCCCACAGACAAAGTGGTTTTAAAATGCACGTGAAGAACCCCTCAGGGGGGCCGGCCCGGTAGCTCAGGCGGTTAGAGCTCCTTGTGCTCCTAACTCCGAAGGCTGCCGGTTCGATTCCCACATGGGCCAGTGGGCTCTCAACCACAAGGTTGCTGGAAAGGGATGGTGGGCTGCGCCCCCCGCAACTAAGATTGAACACGGCACCTTGAGCTGAGCTGCCTCCCGAATGGCTCAGTTGGAGCGTGTCTTCTCAACCACAAGGTTGCCAGTTGGACTCCCCATGGGCTGCACCCCCTGCAACTAGCAGGGGCAACTGGACTTGAAGCTGAACTGCGCCCTCCACAACTAGGATTGAAAGGACAACAACTTGACTTGGAAAAAAAAAAAAAGGCCTGGAAGTACACACTGCTCTCCAATAAAGTCCTGTTCCCCTTCCCCAATAAAATCTTTAAAAAAAAAAAAAAAAGAACTCCTCAGACCAAGCGTAGCCAAGACATGCCTGGGAGAAAGAACCAAGTGAGAAGACCTATTTACCGACAGCGAGGGCAGTCAGTACGCGTGACGGGGGCACAGGAACAGACCAGCAACTAAGGCCAGGACAGGCAGACAAAGATGAGGGCACGTGCGGTGCTCGTCAGGGGCTGGCAGGTGCAGGAAGGGACCCCGAGCCCTGCCCCATGGAGACCACCCCCAAATCAGTTCCAGTGGACTGGGGGTCTATGCGACAAGACGACAGGACACTATGCATCACGTGGGACCAGGACAGACTGACCTGGCGTGAAAATCTCCACGTTCCAAAAAGACTGATATACTGCAGCGCGTTACAAGGAAGATCTGTTAGGAGAGAAAAGGGGCCTAGAGAGTAGGCATGGATATCTGCCCTTCATTTAGTCCTCGGTGTAGACTGCCCACGGAGAAGCGGGCAGAGTGCTGGCCAGGCACCAAGCGGCCGATGAATGCACCTGAAGGCAGCTGCCGTCATCAGAGAGGAGGGAATGCAGGTTTCAGTCACAGGCTGGACACCAGGACGCTGACACACATCATAACACAGACCTCACCGCGAAACCCCCAGGCTCAGCCACTGCTCACACACACGCTCACACTGGTCCCCGAGGTCGGCCACATGCCCACTGGAGCCCGTGCTCCCAGCTCCAGAGCAGAAATTCTAACTAAGACTCTGATCAGACACTAACAGCATCAGCATGTCTGAGGAGTGTAATACACAGGACCGTAAGGAGGGTGGTTTTTGCAATGCATGCGTGATTTCATGTCAGGAATTCTGTCCACATCATTAGTCAATTAGCGGAGGAACTCAAGCACACAAATAATAAGAAACAAAAACTAACGCTGACACTGTGAGTACCGTGTGCCAGGTACAGTCCCCCCCCCCCCGCAGCCCTGCTAGGAAGGCATACCCCCACACACAGGGCCGGGGGTCACGGCTGGGAAGTGGGGAACTGGGACAGCTCGGGGCAGGCTTGGGAGCCCTTCCCTGAGCACTCACGTGCTGCTTCAACAGCTGCTGGAGAGGCACTTAATAAAACTGCACAGCCACCACGGGAGGGGAGGGGAGGAGAGGGGAGGGGAAAAAGAGGGGGGAGGGGAGGGAAGGAGGTGAGGGGTGAAAAGAGGGAAGGGGTGAGGGAGGGGAGATGATGTAAGGTAAGGTGAGGTGAGGTAGGGAGAGGAGAAAGGTCTTGAGTAAAGATGTCTACACCCCAAAAGCAAAGCATTGATTTTGACTCTGTCCTTGTGACCCTTTTGGACTGGGGGTGGGGTGGGGAATGCAGAGAGCTCTTAATTCTGGCTTTTATGACAACAAAGGAACATAAATGGTAATCTGTGCCAAGAGAAATGTGGGACTCAGAATTGTAGATAAATACTATAACGAAAGAAAGGGTGTTGTGCCATTAGCTTGGAAAGCAAAGGAGGCTGAGCTGAGCTGAGTACATGAGATTTCTAAGGAGAAACAAAGGCTGGCCGGCTATGAAGGAGCCGGCTAGGCCGGGGCCGCTCTCATCTGCGTGGACCCCGCATGGACCTGATCTCGCTTGCATCCACTCCCGCGCCCACGGAGGGGCCAAGCGCTGCTGCGTGTTGGGAATGTGTCACCAGGCGCTCACATAGCAGTAGGACCAACATGGTCACCTCGGGCATGCGCCCAGCCCCCGTGCAGCACTGCAGAGGCCACCGCCCCTTGCTCCCTGGCCAAGAGGCGCAGGCCAGCGACCAGGGGTTGCCCGGGACCGTCCCTCTGGCAGACGTGGGGCTGTGGGTGCTACAGTGAGCCCAGAGCTCACACACGAGGAGTAGCCACAAGGAGGCTGGCCACCGTCCGGGTCTGCCAGTCAGTCAGGGCAGCTGAGGCAGGCACGCGGCCGGCCTCCTGCGCTCAGGCACCTCGGCAGTGGTCTTCTCACGTGAGGGGACTCAGCGCAGGCAGCAGAGGCCGGGACCCGTCACGGGTGCCCGCCCTCCCAGGCATGGGCCCAGGGCCCTGTCCTTGGTGGGTGTCTTTACGGGGTACGCACAGGTGAGAGCCCCTCTGGAGTCAGGGGGTTCTTTCCTAAAAGAGACACAGGGTCATCTCGGCATCTAGAATACGAGCAGCGTGACACAGAGATGTGGCAGCACTGCCAACAGAACAGCCCAGTGACGGCATGCAGCTGGGACGCAGTGCCAGACAGCGAGTGGCTTGCCCAGCACATGGAGGGCTGAGGACGCGCTGGCAGCCCTAGGCAGCCCGGCCCAGGCCCCAGCCTCCCCGCCCACCCTGCCACATGCACAGGGGCCAGGGCCTCGTGGTCCAGCCTTGTGACCGCAGGGCCCAGAAGCTTCCAGCCAGACCACACTGCTCCCAGCCCAGCCGGTCCTTGTGCAACTGCCCACAGCACAGGCATCGAGTGTGCAGGTCACACGTGTTTCTGTGGGGTCCGGTTGTGACAGGTGGGGACCGTACAACACGCTCCAGTTCAGCTGCCTGCTGGCAGGTCCCCTGGAGGCGTGGGCCCTCGTGCTACCGGATCCACGGCAGCACAGGCAGATCCCACAGACTCTTGGCCGCGTCGGGAAGCAGGCTGGCCTGGGCCAGCGGGTCATGTCTTTCAGTGAAGTAATAGCTGAATAATCATGTTATACGACACTGACAAGTGGCATCTGCTCGAAATAAAATAGTTTTTAAAAAAATAGATGCTAAAGCAACTAAAACCATTAAGAACCTTCCCAAATAAAGGACAATAAAATTGAGAAAAAAGGAGAATAAAAATAAAGACAACAAATGTGAGTAACTCTAAGGGGAATAAAAATGAGAACAGAAAAAGTAAGTGATTCAAGTAGTTGAAAGTGGACAATTTATAAAGGTTAAGAAGGTAGAGACAGCACGAGAGAACTGAAAATTAAAATAAATTCAGGGGGGAAAAGCAAGACAATTTAGATAAACTAAAAAGACCTTTTATTCAAGCCTAAAGACTACAAAAAATCAGATTAAAAAGCTGAGACTACCATGACTTGGGAACTGGGCCCAGCACCATGTGAAAACGGCTTTGATAAATTGGGGTGAACTTTGATAAAGCGGGGTGAAGGCTGGTGCCTGGGCCTCGCCTTCTGGATGGACTGGGGCCATGAAGACCCATCGTGGACACAGGTCAGTCTGGGCCTGGGGACAGACAGGCTCCAGAAACCAAGACGCTCAAACCTGTGGTCTGGCAGGGCTAAAGCCCCCCCCGGCCCCCCTGCCAAAGGCCCTACCCTGTCTCCTCTTGGGTGCGAGCTGCCCTGCCCACTGACAGTGTCCTGGGAGGGAAGCCGAGGCAGGAGTGGGAAGAGCCAGGGGACAGCGAGGGGGCAGTGGTGGGCCCATTCCCAGGTGCCCCCAACTGCGCTAAAGGGTTTGAACTTGTAGTCAGGTGTCACCCTGCAGGAAGAAGCCCTGGGCACAGTGTGAGCCCCCAGGCGATCCCCTCCCTCTGCCAGACACCCTGGGGGAGGGAGGGGAGAGCTGAAGATGAGCCCTGGGCACAGGAGAGGTCCCAGCAGACTCAGCAGAGGAGATGGGGAGCAGCGAGGTCATGACCTTCCCGCAGCAGTGACCGCACTGACTAGTGGGGGAGGGGCATGCTTTTCCCAGCTGACGCTCCAGATAAGATTTAATCCCCTGACTTCAATCTCCTGATGGACCCTTAATCCGAAAACCTTGCAGCGGCCAACACATTTAATTTACTTGCAATGGGTTTGGTTCGTTTTCATTTACTTGTGTGTTGGAGGAAGGTACAGACAGTGTGTGACCCCCACACCCCCCAGATGGTAGTGCCATCGCCAAGACGCAGAGGGGGCCTTACAAAGGCGGAGGCCAAGAGGACATCCGGAGAGATCTGGTCCTGTGGCAAAGGGGCTTGGCTACAGAGGGGCCTGAAGTTCATGGCCGAGAGGCTCCCCACCTGCCCAGGCTCCCCGCCACCCCGCTCAGTCACCGTCTCAGCACGCCTCCCAGATCCTCAGCGCCAGGGGCTGGGATCTGCACATGGGGGACGGGGACAGGAGGGGCGCGGGGAAGGTGGTGATGCTCGGAGAAGCCCAGCCAGGCACCTGTCCTGGAGACAGTCGCTGTGGACGCAGCCAGGGGACAGGCCAGCGCCCCTGCAGTGACCCCAGCCCAGCCTGAGGCAGGGAGCTCTGGAACCCAGGGTGTCGCCTGCTAGAGCCAGCTGTCTACTCCCAGACGCCACTCTAGAGGCTCAGGGGCAATTTCAAGCTCAGCAAGCGAAAGACAGTTAGTGCTCAGTCGCCCAGACTGGCGGCTTGTAAGACACGCGGCTGTAGCAGCAGCAGGATGCTGTTGAAAAGCAGGAGGAAGCACAGAATTAAAAGGCAAGTGCTGGCAGCAGTGGACGGCCCCTCACACACCGCACAGGTGGACACAGGACCCCAGAGGCTCCGAAAGACGCGCGGACAGGGGAACAGAGGACCCAGAACCCCTGCCCAGACCCCCAGCACGGGGGCAGGAGCTGCAGTCAGCGGGCTCCTTCTCAGCATTTCCAGACACACCCGACCGCCTCGTTTTGCCAACGTCTCGCACTGTGTGTTCCGTGACTAGATTGTCAAGTGCACAGTCAGGCTCTTAGCGGGTCCCACACTGCCATGGGGGCTCCCTGGCAGGGGTGCGGCCACGGGGTGACCCCTTCTCCTGTCGATGGGGTCTCACCGGCTGAGGAGCACCTTGCGTCTGCAAGGGGACATGCGGTCTCACAAGTCTGCGCACGGACACTCTGCGCACGTCCAGACGCACAGCACAGCACGCACGCCCATGGACGGCACAGAGCTCCACCCCCCATGCCTCACTGCCCCTAAAGGTGCTTCCCAGCTCTGTCATCTGGGACGCCCGGTTTGCTCCTGTTCTGCACATAAGACCTGTAGGTGTGTCCACGGGGCTGTGCCCCCAGCGTGGCAGCACCGTGCGCTGTGCCCAGAGACGCTGCTGTCATCCGGCTGCCGCGTCCCCACACCGAGGCCCAGAGTGCTGGCGTCCAGAGCAGGGGTGGAGGTGGGCAGCACGGACTGCCCTTTCCCAAAAAACTTTTAAAAACTCCACATTCGGTTCTGTGCATTCTCGTTACTCCGTCTCAAATACACCGTGTTCGTGTTCGGTGTGAGCAGAGGCTCTAAATCGGGTGTTTTCAATGGCTACTAGCTGCCGGCGCACCACTGCTGAGCACTCTCCCCTCCCGGAGTTGTGCCGCACGTAGCACTAGTAGGAAAGGACACAGAACAAGGCCAGGCCCCCTCCCCCAGGCCTCTTCCCCACCCGGCCAGCACCCACCTCGCACACAGGAGGATGTGTTTTACATAGTTTTTTTCCCTTTTAGAGCCTGTTGGATTGTTTTCAATGAAGGCAACCCCCTGCTACATACACACACCTTGGTGTGGGGGCTGCATGCTCAGGGGACTTAGCCCCTGAACCCAGGCTGGACACGCGGCGTGAGCAGCCGGTTTCTGAGCTGGCCACCCACGGTCTCCGGAGCTCGACCCCTGCCCCCAGCCAGGCCCCTGGGGGGGGCCCAGACACAGCCCCTGGCCCCCCCGCAGATAGCCCGTGTTCACCCCGTCTCGGGCGAGCGAGCCCTGAGGCATCGGCCGCCTGGGCCTCTCCCCGCTGCTCCCTCTCGCCGCCTGAGCCCCCGCGAGCAGGCCCCGTCTCACCAGGTCCCTTTCCTTTTGCTTTTCCTGAGCCTCCTGCTTGGCAGTGGGGCGGAGGGGCACTGCCTAGCGAAGGGGTGTCGCTGGGTGTGCAGGCACACACAGACCCAGCCCTCAGGCCGCACCACACGCTCCCATCTGACTTAACAGATCGTCAGCGGATACGCGCACGAGCAATCACTCAGCTAGGACTCGCGCAGCCTGCACCCGCCGTGGCCAGAGGTCACACGCCACTGCACCCGGAGCCAGTGACCATCGCCCGCCGTACACTTTGCAGCCAGTCCAGGGGCTGTCACACTCACGTGCCATCAGCACCACCTGGAAGGTCTGGGAAGTCACAGAGCACGCCCCACCAGGGCCCTCTGGGGTGGGGTTGCTGAGAATCTGCCTTTCCGGCAAGTTCTCAGGTGGGACGGATGGTCTAGGACCGTCCGGAGACCCACTGCCCTGTGCTCCTCAGGAAACACTGCAGTGGCGCTCAGGGAAGGCAGCCCTGTGCTCTCTGTGTGGCACACGCAGTGCCAGCTCTGCCTGAGGAACGGCCTGGCAGCCACGCTCACAGCACTGGCCTCTGAGGCCCCCACCTGAGCCAGAGTGAAGATGCGTCTTCAAGAGCCCCAGCCATGGGGTGCTCGGGACCGCAAACCTTCCGCGCATGGAGACGATCTGCTGTAGCCGCTGGGTTTCTGCTCTCACGTAGAGCCTGGGGCCTCACACAGACTGCACAAGCCAGGGACACGGGAGCGGCGAGGTCAGAGGGCACCTGCAGGAAGTTGGCAGGCCCAACTCCCATCGTGTGGCCTTCCGTTCCCAGAGGACTCAAGGCCAAAAGCGACGGCCATGCTGTTAGGAGGCCAGCCCGGTGTTTCCCCGGCCAGGTCAGTGTGAGAGGAGGACGTGCGCACTGGGGACAGGCGGCACACACGCCCCTTGCTTTGTGTTAGGACGCTCCTCTGGGAAATGCAAAGGGCTCCTACCAGCTGCCTCTGCAGCGTGGTCCTTATGTTACTTCTGGAAAAACTCCAGTCAGCTCTCATAGGCAGGGAAATCCACATCCCAGGACACTGGCCGGAGAGTGTTTCTCATCCCCTCAGGGCAGTACGTGGGGTGTAACAACGCTTTTACTAACAGGAACACGCATGGTGGTCACGCCTGAGCGTCTCAGTTTGGCTACCACGTAAGGTGACCGAGTGGTGACATTATCCTTGTCACGGGGTCACATGCCAGGTGCCACAGGAATAGACTGTTAAAAATTGTATCAAAATACATGGGGACTTTGTCCAAGCATAAAAGAAATGTTTATAATCATAAATGTGAAAAACACTGAAATTTTCGAATGTCCGATCCTAATGAAATGGTAAAAAAATTTCCCTTTCTTCATACTGGAAGGTGGGTGAGAGAGAGAGCCCTTTAGAAATGTCATGAGACTCAGGCAAAGGCTGCAATTGGAATGAACTGGAACCTAAGCAAGGAACACTCCACAGGAATTACTTTCACAAAGAAAAAGGCTTCTTTTGTTCCCAAAGGGGAAGTTTGGTAAGAAATTATTCTAAAATGCGAAATAATTTATAATCTGAAGTGTTTACATTTACTTCAGTGAACATGGCCATGGACCCATGTTTCCTGGAAAGCTAGTTAAAATACAAATATTAAATATTTTATCTATGAAGGGCAAAAGACTGTTTTCTAATAGAACAGAAATCAAATTCCATTATGGCTTTGGTCCTGGAAACAATTTTCCCAGCAAATCTGAACAGGCGCACAGACTCTGCCTAGATACGGCCCCAGCGGGCAGCCCGCCGCACAGATACTGCCCACATTTGATATTCTACTCATTACTTGTTCAAAGTATGTTCACCAGAAGGATCCACAGCTCACGGAACACCTTAATCATTTGTAAGGCAGGCAAAAAACGAGATCGTGTTATTTATAAGCTGCAAAACGCAGGTGAGTTTTACAAACATGTTTAAACTAGTATATGTTCATTCCACATCTGCTTTTCCAGAAGGAATCATGTTCGCTGGCCTTCCCAAAGATAAAAGAATTATGTTATTTCTTAAGTAAGTATCAAAGTCCAAAAGGGCATGTTCTCCATACAGTAATAATACGCAAGTATTAGCCTTCTCCTGACACGTGGCATTCACGAGTGGAAGCCAGCAGCTCACCCGTTTACCTGACGGGTCAACATTGGCAACCAAAAGTCATGCTGGGCGCTCAGGGCCCCGCGGGTGACCCACGTTTCTGTGGATGAGAATCACATTCCCACACCTGCCCCAGCATCACCGACGACAAACATCTGAGAAGTTAATGTTCATTTTCTTCCATAGTAACACTTCTATTATAGGTTAACAGTTGACCTTGACCCTTGAAAGGAAGCACATTTCTAAGACAGGGGCCTAATGTAAATGCCGTCACCTGAATGTCTAAATCTGTAAGCACAACACCATTTCCACTCTCCTGTCCCCAAGAAAGCACTGCGCACTGCGACGACCTGTCCCCACCCCAGACTCAGCCTGTCCCCCTCGCCAGGGCAGGCTCGGCCAGCCCCCAGCACCTCTTACCTCAGAACAAAGCGGATGGAGGTCCGGCAGGGCCGGTTGGAAGGGGCTACCAGACAGATGGTCACTCTCCCGTTTAGAGAAGATGGAATGCTAAGGAGAGAATTAGAGTGGTGTTTTGTTCTAAACCGAAGGAGGCTACAAATCCCATTGGCCTCAGGTTGGAAACCTCGTGACATGGGACCAGGCACATGCGACCTACTTTTCGCCCAGCTCCCCTCGTGCTGTTGATGGGTGCGCCTGGCACGTATGCGCTGTCATTTCAATGTGTCCTTTCCCCAAAAGGGGCCACTGCACAAATCGGCATGTCTGCGGGACATGCAGCCCTTGGAAAAGGAAGGGGTGGGTGGGGGAACCTGAGGGCCAGTACTGATCAAAGTGCAGCTCTTAATGTCACTGTGCTGTCAGCTGCCTGCCTGTGGACGAGCCACCCGACGCACGGCGGGCTCGGTCCTGGGAATGCAGCGGACACTGCTCCCACCAGGATGAGGTGCCTGAAATGGCCCCACTGCCAGTTCGCCATTGTGATCCGGAGCTTCGGGGTCCAGCCCTAGAAGCCAGCCACACACATAAGCTTCGACGGGGGGGCCCATGCGTCCTTGACAGCCAACCTCTCAGGTGTGAGGGCTCTGATCTGGACAGCAAGGGACGGAAGAGTGGAGCAGGACCCCGCAGCCCCAGAGGACGTGCACAAACGTGCACAATGCTCGCTGGCCCACTCACCAGCACCGGCACTTCTGTCCCCAAGCAGAAGAAAGTCGCCCTCAGCTCTACTTTTATGGAGTTGCCCCCCTGACCTCAGCACCTCACGTGAAATCAGGTAGGTGCCGGTAAACAACAACACAAGCGGAGAACAGTAAAAACACGGTGCAGAGTGCCACCGCTGGCCAGGAAGCCAGGGAGCGAGCTGCCGGGGGCACCGAGCTGGCTCCTGCGGCACCACAGCACAAGCAGCGGCTTTCTAACGCCAGCAAAGGCGCAGAGAGAAAGGGGCTCACGCAGGCTGCACTGATGAGTCAGCCTGACGGTTCCTTATAGGAAAAAAATAAGTAATACAAGTACTAGACGCTTATTTACAGAAAAGCACAGAATGTGTAAAAATTAACCCGTAATTATCCAGAAAGACGACCAGTGACAGTGACTGTTCAGACTTTTTTCCAGTAGGTGTGTGTTACTGTATTTTTAACAAAAATAAGACCTAATCACCCATTATTGTCCGGTTTTTCTCACTTCACATTACATCCAAAATGTTTTTCTATCTCAGTATATTTAAATCTACATAATAGTGACCAAACCCCCATTTCTGCACAGAAAAATGTAACCAATCTGCCATGCTTGAGTGCCAGCTTCTGAGCTGTTCCATTAAAGTGTTTTAACAACAAACTTCGGGGTGCCTCTTCCTGTCCCGCTCTGGAATACAAGCCTATGGATAAAATTTCTGGGTCAAAGCACACACACTCTGGAAGCTCTGACCCACAGTGCAGATACTCAGCCAGCTGCACACCCTCCCCGGGTGTGACCCCTCCCCGGAGAGGCTCTGTCATGGGTGCCCGACGGCGCCGAGAGGCTTGGACGTCACCAGTCAGTGTCCAGGGGGAGGGTGCTAATGGTGGACGGGAAGCCGGCCCGTCCGCTGTGGCTGGCACTGTTGCCAGTTTGCCCCTGCCAGCAGCTCTCAGCATAGGACCCGGTCCTATTCTTCAGGAAGGGGCAGCAGGCACTTGTGGCTGCTGCTCATACGCGTAACGCCCGGGTCATTGAGGGCCCACGCTCGCCTACCAAGTGACAGACAGGATCAAATGTCCTGAGAGAACGTGGGGAGGAAGGACACTGACCGCAGGGTCTGGCAAGCACAGGTCTGTGGGCTTGACAAGGCAGGTCTGGTGCAAGGTGGGCAAGTGGTGACAGCAAGGCCAGCGGTCAAGGGGACAGAGATGGGTGGTCACTGCAAGGGAACGAGCTGCCAAGGGGTGTGCTTCCTGCTCATGCGCAGGCAGAAGGAGGCAGAGAGAGGGGACAAGGCAGGAGCCAAACCCTTGAAGGGGTGAGGAAAAGAAGCAGCACACGGGGGACACGAGGAACCACGGTCACCGGCTGAAGAGGAGGTGCTGCAGGGTGCAGGGAGGTGCTGCAGGGTGCAGGGACCCCAAGGGAGATGAGGTGCTGCAGGGTGCAGGGACCCCAAGGGAGATGAGGCAGTACGGCCCCGAGGCCGAAGAGAATGGGGGGATGGTGGCATCCAGGGAGGCAAGCTGCCACTGAGCTGAACGCTGCTACGAGTCCAAGGCCAGGGCAAGAAGTGAGGACGTGACGTGGGCAGTTTGGGGGCGGGAGGCCGGGGAGCCCTGCGCCGCCCAGAAGCCAGCACTTGGCGCTCGTGGCCTCGTGCTCCCTGGGATGCACTGCACTTCAGGGCTCGGTCACCTCGCCCACAGCTGTGGGTTGTCTGTGGCCATGTCCTGGCTTGTACATGGGGGCAGACGCCCAGACCACTGGGCACGTGGGTGCCAGGCAGAGGGGAGGCCGAAAAGCAACGCAGGGCTCCTGGCGCAGGTGTGGGGGAGGGGCCGGGAGAGGGAGCGGGCAGGGAGCCCAGCCAGGGGCCCCTTGGCTCTTGCCTGGGGTGAGCCGCAGCCTGGCCTGGGGGTGCCCCCGGACCCTCCTCCCAAGTGACCGAAGAACCCTGGTCAGTCCCAGCTCTGGTTTCCATAACTGGCCTTGCTCTTGACCACAGCTGAGGACGCGCCAGTCATGTGAAAAACACTGCTGCCTCAGCTCCCGTTCCAGCCCAGAGCAGACCCAATGTCTGCTGTGACGCAGCCCTCACGTGACATGCAGCCCACAGAGACTCCTGGAGGTTCAAATGGTTTTAACCTTCTCTGTGGAAGGAAGAACAAACCAACGATCAAAACAGCATAGGACATGGGCTTACGGAATTGGGTCAAGCACCACGGGATTGCAAATGTGGAGCCCAAACCAGCAGACAACATCTGGGCAGGGTAGGTGAGGCGCTGGTGCTCAGAGGACGGCGAACAATTCAGTCGGCACGCCGGGGGCCAGTGTCCCTTATTATGAAGTCTGGTGACTCTTTAAAGATACGAGTATTTCTCTGACAACCCCTGGGGAGGCGTGTGAACTCAGAGCTACAGAAGTTTGCCTGTGATCTGGATTATGCGTGAGAGAGCTGACAGCAGGCGCTCCGTGCCCCCGTTGTGGCCGCCGGTGAGGGCAGCACCCTCGGTGGACGCTGAAGCTGTGGCAGCACCCTCCTAACAGAAGACGCAGGAGACCGCGCTCGGACAACCTGGACGCAACTGAGGCTGGAGAGTGGCAGTCCTGCAGGCTCAGAGCCTGGCAGAGGCCGGCGCGCAGCACGCGGGTGTCAGGGTGGGGAGCACGAAGGGGCACACGGAACACGTGCACACACGGTTTCCTGCACACGCCCCTGCACACGTGCACTCATGTTCCCACACATACACTCCTACACCTGCCTACACAGGTACACACACATGCACACACACTCCTACAGCCACACGTACACCCTGCACACATGGCAGGCCTGTCCACAGGCCAGGCAGGCGCACAGCGCCTCGTGCTCACTGACAGGGAACCCGGAAAGCCACTGACAACAGCTTCTCCAGCCAGTACGTTTTACAAAAGGGCAGAGTAAAGGTCTAGAGGGGTAGAAACGGGGAACACTTAGGGGGAAACAGTTCTTAGGGTTCCCACGCTCCTCAAAAATTCAAAGGAAAGAGCCATGGAAAAGCATTTCCGTAGACCTGTCCTGCAAACTCAGACCAGCTCCTTCAAACGCCAACTCAACGCAGCGTGATTCTCAGGAGCCAACGGCACGGGGCTCCCATGTCATCACAAAACGGTGCCGACTGCCTTTCTCCGCGGCACTGCTCCCTGGCACTCTCTCCCTGGCACTACCCCCAGCTGACACCACGTCACAGACTGAAGAGGGTAAAATGCAGACGGCACCGTGCGGAATCATCGGAATCATTGTCGAGGGTGAGGCTGACTGTCATATACACTCTTGGTTAAAACAAAACAAAGGAGCAAACAAAAGATCCTTTGTAGCAACTCACCTTCCCCCATAAGCAGGCTCTAGGAGTCAGAGCAGATTCATAGACACCAACGTTCAGACTTGTCGGAGCTTAGAGCATCCCCGAAGCGCTGATTCACGGGAGGCCTGCTGTGGCGCCCACCCACCTGAAACAGAAACACAGGGGACATGAGCTTACAAACGGATGGCCGGTCCATCAGGACCGAGCTTCAACACAACGGCTTTCTTGGATTCAACAGGGCAGCACACGTGTCTTCAGCATTCAAGCACAAGACACGTGCGGGCAAGGAGATGAAAAGCCAGTGAGAGCCCCGCCTGGGGACGCTGCCCGTTCTCCCCAGTGCCGGGTCCAAAAGCTCTTTGGTAAAACTGTACAAACTTTCAAGATTGTAAATAAAACAGTTAACTTGCTACTTATAATATTTAGTACTAAATTTTAAATAACCTTTATGAAATTATATGTCAATTTAAATGCATTGCTGGTTTTCCACTTTCATAGCTGGTGTAATCATCTAATTGAAACCCTTCCCTTTAAGTCGTTTTGTCCAAACAGCTATCTTCTGTACCATCTAGTGTTTTTCCAGAGCACCATTTTCACTTTGGTCTAAATTTCCTGACTTTTTACTTTTTGAATTCATGTTGGTTTCTCAAATTGGAAATGTAATCATCAGTCACGAGCACCCATTTTCGTGACATGACCCTTCTTGCTGTGTGTTACTCTCTCCCAGACGTTTATTTATGACACCTAAAACTATTGTTGTAGACATGGCAAAGGGCTTGTTTACAACAGCACCCCAACACTTGGAATTCGGAGGTCTGAGCACCAAAAACCATGGGAAACCTCTATGAAATGAATGTCTTTGCCTTTCTCCGAGTCGCTCGGGTAACCACTTTAGGCAACAAGCAACAGAACTGGCTGAGTTTATTTCAAGCTGAACTTTCTTATTATCCATATAATACGCCGAGAATCAAAATGGACTACGTGAGCAAATGCCACATGGAAGGAAAAACCATGAAAGATATCGCTGAGTAAAACTCCCTCCTCACATGGGCACACAGCATCTCCTGGGGGACAGTCACACAAGTGCCTTCAAAAGTTCAACATGGGCTGCTTGGAAGGTCCGAGGGGCCCGGACTGTGGAGTTAGGCCTTAAGGTCAACGAGTGGGAATCCACCGGAAAGCAATGGGAGAACATGTAACAGGGAGCTAAGGCCATTCAACGGGGAAGGAACAGTCTGCAACAATGGTGCTGGGAAACTGGACACCCACATGCAAAAGAGTGGGTGTATTACCTCCCACCACATACAAAAATTAACTCAAGATGAATTAAAGACCTATTATGAGCTAAAACTACGAAAGTCTTAGAAGAAAACATTGCAAAAACTCTTTATAACATTGAATTTGGCAATGATTGCATCGTTATGACACCGAAAAGCGCAGGCGACAAACAAAAAAATAGATGAACTAGACGTCCTCAAAATTAAGAACTTTTGTGCAGCAAAGGGCACTAACAAGAAAGTGAAAATATAAGCTATAGAAGAAAATATTTGCAAATCATATACCTAAGAAGAGACGGCTATCCAGACTGCATAGAGACCTCTCACAACTCAACAATTAAAAAAAGGTGCAAAGGACTTGAATATATATTTCTCTAAGGAAGACACACAAACAGCCAATAAGCACATGAAAAGTAGCTCAGCGTCATCAGTCATCAGAAAAATGCACATCAAAACCACAAGGAGATACCACCTCACACCCTCTTAGGATGGCAATAACAGCAGTAGTGACAGGAAGGGGAGGGGAGAGAAAAAGATGCAGAAAATAGCGTGTCAGCAAGATGTGGAGAAAGTGGAGCCCTCATATATTGCTGGTGGAAATATGAAATGGTACAGCTGCTCTGGAAAAGAGCCTGGCAGTTCCACAAAAATTAAAGAGAGGGTTACCGTGTGACCCAGCCATTCCACCCCTAAGTGGAACTGAAGACCTATGTTCACACAGGAACTCGCACACGCATGTTCACAGCAGCATGATTCACAACAGCCAAAACGTGGAAACAACCCAAATGCCCAGCATCTGATGAATGGATGAACAATAAGTGGCCCAGCCACAGAAAAGGAATGAAGGCCTGATCGATGCAGCGTGGAGGAGCCTAGAAAACACGATGCTGAGGGAAAGCAGCCAGACAGAGAGAGGCACGGAGTTTCTGTCCCCATTCACGTGACATGTGCTAGACGGGCAAATCCAGAGACGGGAAGGAGAGGGGTGGGCAGTAGTTCCTGGGCTGCGAGGATCGGGGGGAACGGGCACATGAGGTTCCTTCTGGGGCGAGGAACGTGCCCTGGAATTAGACAGTGGTGTTGGCTGCACAGCTCTGTGCCTATTCTAGAAACCACTAAAACACACACTTTCAAAGTGTGAGTTTTATGGTATGTGAATTATACTGAATGTAAAAACAAAAGTAATACTCAAAAGTTTCAAAAAGCAATGGAAGAAACCTCCCAACAAACGTGGCAGAATTACCATGTTTACCTCCACCTTACAGAAACTGCACTAAAATGACACCAGATGAAAAGGCACAAACTCACAAGCACTAAAAAGTCAGCAGAAGCGACTGCCCTGGCCTCTGGACAGTGGGCAGGGAAGTGGTGACAGCTGCGATCAGCCAAGGACTCTGGCCTTGAGGAGAAGGCGGCAGGAAACCGGCGGGGCGTACCCCGCAATCCCCGCATTCTAGAATGCTGCCGTGGGGCTCCGCACGTAGGAGGTGGAGGTCAGGCAGTCAGCAAGAGTCATAATTCCAACTTCCTGGAAGGAAGCATCCAGCGCCCCAGAAGCCCTGGTGCACATGTGGTCACGAGGCGAGCACCTCCTCTTTGGTGGACAGCTGGAGGGTCCGTCCTAAGGGGTGCTTCCCTCAGGGAATGACAACAAGCAGGGCTGACGGCCGTGCAGTGCTGAAATGAAAACCAGTGTCCCGCGGGAGAAAACAAAGAATGAGACCTCCTGCCCCTTCTCCAGGAGGCTCTCAGAATTCCAGAGACAGAATTATGTTCTCAGTAAGTCACATAAAATGGAAATAGTACCGACAGCAGCCTCTGATAACAATGCAATCAAAGCAGAAATTAATGAACTTGATCCTACGGGCAATTTACATCATTTTAGAAACTAAAAAGGGAACTAGTTTACTAAACATAAGTGGCCCTGATATGTCACTAAATTAGTAAAGAACATGAGACCAGAAATCTGTACAGTGATGTGACAGACACATTCATGCAATGACCCGCTTCTTCTGGCATCACCGACACACTTCAGGGAGCCGGGGACACGCCACAGCCCGTGGAGTTAGACACCAGTAACAGGCTCTGGTGCTCTCTGATCAGGACACAGTCCGGTTAGGGAGGGAGGCCGAGAGGCTGAGGGGGCCACGCGCTCCTTCCTGTCTGGCCCTCCCTGGCTGCCTGGCCCCTCAGGACAGCAGAAGCCATGGTTTCCAACGTCTGCTGAACAGGCTGCCAAAACAAATCAGCTTCAAAGGACGTGTCCCCAAGGACATGACAATCCCCCCTGGGTACAGCCCATTCAGCTGCAAACTCCACACACAGGCAGACGCACAGTTGCACGTGTATGCGCACAGTTGCACGTGTATGCCCACAGGGCACGAGCAGCTCACATGGTTACTCGGCTCCACCTCACACGATCGTGAAGCTGGGAGCTGTCCTACCTGCTCCCACTTGGCTCCCCCACGCCCTCCTGCAAGAGCGGTCGTGCTGGCTGGGGTGTTTTAGGCCAGCGTAAGAATGGGGGCAGGTGGAAATCTGCAGAAGAGCAGGCTAGGAGAGGGCTTTGAGAAAACACGAAGCATGCTACATCATGTTTTAACACAAGCAACCTGGTGAAAGCGTAATGACGCAGAACCAACACAAAACTGAGGTGTTGTGTGTGCGGGACACCGCACCTGCCGCTGAACGGCTCATCCCCTTTCAGCTCTCAGACAGCAGAGGCAGCAGCTCCTAGCTCACGGTGCAAGTTTTAACAAATGTCAAAGACAGGAAACCAACAGAGCAGGCTTTCCACCCACTAGGCAATTACATTAGAAATCATCAGCAAAAGATAGCTTTCTAATTCCCCTGGACAGATCTCTTTGTAATGCTTCACCATAAGAAATGGACAGGAACAACATAATGGAATTAGAAAATAATCAGACCACAACAGTAACAAAATGACTACATGCCTAAATCTGAGGCAAGCAGCTCCAAGACAACTCACAGGAAATTACAGCTTTTTAAAAGCCTACATTACAAATAGAGAAAGGCCAAAAATTAGTGAGTAGAAAAAATTCAATTTAACAAGTTAGAAAAATAACAGAAAGTACCCACAGAAAGTAGAAAGAAGGTAATAATAAAGAATAGATCAGAAACTAAGAAAAGAAACAAAGCCAATTGAGAAAATCAACAAATATAAAATTTAGTTCTTAAAAAAAAAGGTGTAAAGATACACACCCCGTTCACGACACTGATCAAGAAGAATAATCGAGAAGGTACAGATGATACTAGTAATCTAAGGAAGACGAGGGCTTCTGGTTCTGGACAAGACGACGTAGACGTGTTTCTCCCTGCTCTTTCTGGTGAGTCTCCCTGCTCTTTCTGGTGAGTACAACTAAAAACTCTGGGTGTTAACTCTGAAGGAAATATGAAAGAGCAAAGAAAATCCAAACACACAAATGCTAAACACTGACTGAGAGGGCAGAGAAGTTAGAATTCTCTGGCAAGGACTCTAAAGCATAAAGCAGCCATCGTAAAAATGCTTCAAAGAGGCTTTATGAACATATTTGTAAGAAGTCTCTACAAACTTCACAAAGAAACAGGAGATACGAAGAATGGCCAACAAACTACCCAAGTCAGTCAAAATGAAACAGATCATCTCAATATCCCTGTAGTCATTCAAGAAACTGCATCTGTTCGGAAAAGCTCCAGGAAAAGAAATCTCCAGGCCCAGATGGTTTCACTGGAGAATTTTCACCAACATCTTCAGAAAAATGACCACCACCCTAGACAATCTTTTAGAGAAAACAGGAACATACTTCCCAACTTGTTTTGTGAGGCTCTGATCACCCTGACAGCAGAAGCAGAGGTGAAGAAAGTCAGCAGGGCGCCACTGGGTAAGGCGGTACCACAGCTCCGCGACACGGCGGACGTCTCCAGGGACGAGGACCCACCAGGCGTGCTGCCGGCTGGTGTGCCCGTGTGAACGCACACAGGCGTGTGGCGTGTGTGATGGTGGTGACGAAGAAACCAGTCACAAGAGTTGTCTGGAGCGCTGGGGGTGCTCCACAGACACAAGACGTCCTGCAGAGGTCAAGTGCACGAGGGGCCAGCCCAGCCATGGATGAGAGTGGCGAGGGGCAGGGTGCGGGGCGAGCACAAGAAGCTGGAGGTGAGCCCCGGAAGCGTACATGGGGGCAGCCACTGGCCCCTCCTGGCACGGGCAGGACCTGACAGGCAGAAGGAGCTCAGGGTGAGCGGGCAGGAGTCAGACCCGGGGCGCTGACAGGACGAGGTGCTCCCTAGGTGAGGCTCCGACATGAGGCGGAGGGGAGCACCAGGCGCACCAGGCCCACCAGGCCCGAGGCCCCAGGACAAGGCGGCGGGAAGCAGAGGAGGAGGGCGACGCAGGCAGCGCCCAGCCCAGCCAGCGAGCAGCCGAAGGAGCGAGGAGGAGGGCCAGGCGCTTTCTGGAGGGAGGCCCGCGCTTCCCGAGCACCAGAACCATGGCTGGCCTGCCCTGCGGGGCGACCTGCCAGCTCTGCAGCATGACTCCTTGTCCAAAAGGAAGTGGCTCTGGGACAAAGGGCAAGTGGTGCGTGCCAGCGTGGGGACCTCCCATCGGGTCCTCTCCAAGAGGCCAAAGGAATGTCCCAAACTCCACGAGGAGGACGAGGACGGGCACCACACTTCCCATCAGGGTGTTTCTAGCGGCGGGAGCGGAAGAGGGCTGACTGTGTGGCAAGGCTGTGGCCACTGGGTGGCAGCAGCGCGCCACGGCCCACAGGCAGGCCCTCCGAGCCGCCCCGGAACCTCCCCACGCAGAACACGGTCAGCCTGTCTGACGGCGGCCTCTCGGGTCGGACCCACAGCCTTCGTTCAGGACTTCCACCCTTTGTTACCCAGGACACACCAAGCCCATGTCCCAGCGACCGGCCTGGGGTCTGGGTGCCACCCTGGCCTGGCCTCCAAGAGCTTCCGTCACACGACAGTGACAAACCTGCTCCTGCTCACTGAACCCTTGGGTGTCAGGCTTATGTCCACCTGGCCACCCAGCCACCGAGCTCGCCTTCACTTCCCCTCACATACAGCGGCCCCTGGGTGCTCATACAGAAACGACCCCAGGACTGAGGGCGCAGCTGGTCACCCGAGGCAGCCCTCCCCCACGCGGCGGGGTCTGCACATGTCTCTGAGCCGCAGAACCTGCTCTCCAAACGCAGCTTCTGCAAATGCTCAAGATGAGGGTGGGTTTGAGCTCGAGTGAGCCCACAGGCCACCTCATGGCCCCACCACACCTGCAGACGCCCCTGCGCTTCCAGAACGTCCCCAAAGCACTGGGGTGACAGGAAGAAATGGGGACTCGGCACCCAGAGCAGGGTCAGAGCCCCACCAACCTCCACTGAGGCCCCAGGAGCAGCAGTGTCCTATCTGGAAAATGGTCATTTCTGACGTCTTCCCGCCAAGGTCTGTGGCGAGCGTGCAGGGAGGTAACGCATGAGGACGCACTCTGACCATGGGAAGGCCAGCAGGACATCTGTGCTCACCGTTACCATGTGCCAGGCCGTCTCCAAAGACAACATTCCACATAATTCAACAAGGAAATGAAACACCTTGATGATATGGAAACGCTCTTTGTCAGTCTTTCTTACCCCACTGATAACGTTCAAATTAACATTTCCCCAGAGATACCAGCCAAACACACTGGCGCAGCCAGGGCCCAGTGCCATCCACTGGGTAGGAAGTGTCCCTAACACTCAGCCACAGAAAGGACCCAGGACAGGGCCTTCTTCGCCCATGTCACAGGGTGAGGGCTCACTACTTTAAGCTGCTAGCATGCCGGGCCTGGGCCCTGAGGCAAGATGTGACAGGACCCAAGTCTAGACAGGTACGAAAGCAAGGCCCCTCCAAAACCCCCCTGGACCCCTAGGCACCCACACGCCACAGGCGGCAGTCCCCCTTGGGTATCGTCCCCTCCCAATGTGGGCTCTCCTCTTAGGTCATCAGGCTCTCAGAGCCCTAGGAGGTTAGCTCTTGCCACCTGAATGGCCAGGAGGCCACCTGTGAGGCCGGCTGACAGGTGACAGGTGAGTAATCCTCTGTGGCACCCGTGCCAAGGGTCCTGTGACTCCACTGTACCAGCCGCAGCTCCCTCCCAGCCACGACGCCGACGTCCTCACAGCTTTTCAAATCCACGCACACACTCACAGGACTTCTGGTGTGTCTCTACCTTCACTTTAGAAATCATTTTCGTGCTGCAGGAACTGAAGGCACGCAGACCCCTTAAGCCCCGTGGGTGCAGAGGCGTGTGTCTGCTCATCACTTCATGGCGCTCCATGTTATACTGGCGATGTGAATTCTAATAGAGACGTGTTCTTTCTCAAGTCCTGTCAGAAAAAATATACTTCAATTCACTCCACAATCAAGACACTACATGGTTCATGAAAGTCTCTCCATGAAAAGCATGCAATGCTAAATCTGTATGCACCAAACAACAAAGCCACAAAATTCATGAAGTAAAAACTAGTTAAACTAAAGGAGAAACAGACAAATCCACAATTATAGTTGGAGACTTCAACACCCCACTCTCAACAAGTGCTAGGACAACTAGACAGAAAATCACCAACAATACAGAAGAACTCATGACCATCCACCAGAATGAGGTGCTTCACATTTGTGGAACACTCTACCCTACAACAGTGGAAACACATTATTTCCAGGCATCCGTGGACTGTTCACAAGACAGACCATACCCTGGGCCATGAAATTAACCTCAACAAGCTTAAAAGAATTAAAATCACAGAGTACATTCTCTGACTGCAATTAAATCAAACTAGAAATCAAGAACAGAAAGATAACAGGAATGTCTCTAAACACTAGGAAATTAATAACACACTTCTACGTAATCCATTGGCCAAGAGAAAACCTCAAGAAAAATTTAAAATGTACATTGAACTGAATGAAAATAAAAATACAATATATCAAAATTTGTGGTATGCAGCTAAAGTAGTACTGAGAGGGAAATTTTAGAACAAAGTGCTTAAATTAGAAAAGACAAATGGCCTCAAATGTGGAAGCTAAGATCTCATCTTAAGAAACTAGAAAAAGAAGAGCAAACTAACCCTAAATCAAGCAGAAGAATGATATAGTGACTATAAAAGTAAAAATCAATGAAATTGAAAACAGAAAAACAGTAGAGAAAATAAATGGGGAAAAAAGCTGATTCTTTGAAAAGTTGAACAAAATTGATAAACTTCTAGCTAGACTGACAGAGAAAAGACACAGTACCAATATTTATAATGCCCCAAGGACTGTTACTGCAGAATCCACAGACATTAAAAAGACAAGCAAGAGAATGCTACAAACAACTCTACACACATAAATTTGACAACTCAGAAGAAATACACCAATTCCTTGAAAATTACAAACTATCATAACTCACCCAATATGAAATAGATTATTTGGATAAACCTATCCCATTAAAGAAATTGAACTTGGCTTAAAAACCTCCCGAAAAAGGAATATTCAGGCCCAGCTGATTTTACTGGAGATTCTACCAAATGTTTAAAGAAATTAACACCAATTCTATACAATCTCTTCCAAACAATAAAAGACAAGGGAACTCCATTTGACTCATTTCCAGAGGCCAGTATTACCCTAATCAGAAACCCAGACAAAGGTAGAAAGTAAAAAGAAAACTGCAGACCAATATTCCTCATGGGCATAGATGCAAAAATCCTCAATAAAATATAAACAAATACAATCCAAAACTGTATACATATAATCATACATGATGATAACATGGGATTTATACCAGGGATGCAAGGCTGGTTCACTGCTCAAAACATTCATCAATGTGATCCATCATGTTAACAGCAAAGCAGAAGTCACATAATTGTACCAACTGGTGTATGGGAAGCACCCTGTTTCCCCGAAGGTAAGACCTCGCCAGACAATCAGCTCTAATGTGTCAGCAAAAATCAAAATAAGACCCGGAATTATAGTAAATTATATTGTTATATTATATATATTATATTATGTCATATAATATTATATTAATTATATTATGTTATATTATATTATATTATGTTATATTCAGACTTATAGTAAAATAAGACCAGGTCTTACGTGAATTTTTGCTCCAAAAGATGCATTAGAGCTGAATGTCTGGCTAGGTCTTATTTTGGGAGAAACACGGCATTTGACAAAATCCAGCACACATTCATGACAATTCTCAGCAAATTAGAAATAGAGAAGAACTTCCTCAACTGGACAAAGAGCATCTACACAAACTTACAGTTAACATCCCACTTAAAGGTGAAAGACTGAACATTCCTCCCCTCCACCCCCACCTCGGTCGGGAGAAAGGCAAGGACGTCCTGCTCACACCACTTGTCCAACATAGCACTGGAGCCCTGGCCATTGCAATAAGGCAAGAAAAGGAAATAAAAGGCACACAGATGGTAAAAGAAGAAATAAAACTGCTCTATTTGATGATGACAGGATAGTCCATGTAGAAAATCCCATGAAATCTACAAAAAGTCTCTTATAAGCAGTAAGTGTTAGGAAGGTCACAGGATACAAGATCAACATATAAAGTCAATTGTATTTCTACAGACAAGCACTGAACATATGGAAACAAAAACACAATACCATTTAAACCCACTTAAAAATGTGAAATCCTTTGGTGTTGAGTCTAACAAACATGCAAGTACTGATATGCTGCAAACTACCAGGCACTGACGAAAGAAAGAAAAGATCTAAATGAGTGTAGAGACACATCATGATCATGGATGGAAGAGTCAGCACAGCGAAAATGTCACTTCTCCCCAAACGGATCTATGAGTCTCATGCATTTCCTACCCCAATCCCAGTAATAATTTTTGTAGAGACAGGATTCCCCTAAAATGTACATAAAGAGGCAAAGACACTAGAATAGGTAAAAGAACTTTGAAAACCCCAAGTGGGAGAAATCACTTTGTTGTTCAGACTCTCCATGCGGCTACAGCGATTAGGACAGTGTGGACCTGCTAGGACAGACACGCAGGTGGACGGCACAGAACAGAGAACCCAGAGACACGCCCACAGAACAGCCGCCAGATGTTTCTGAACAAAAGAGCAAAAGCACCGAAGTACCGGCAGCACAGTCTTGTCCACAAATGATGCTGGAGTAACTGGACATCCTGAGGCAGCGAGTACGTACGCCGACCACCGCACTGCTCACCTCATGAATGCAGGACCAGGGCCTGGTGAGGACTTATCACATGACACTGAACTCCCAGCCAACAGCCAGCACCAGCCAGGGTCCTGCCCACCGGCCGTCTCGAATGTCCACTGCCTGGGGCTTCAGAACTGCCCACGCTCGGAACGTGGACAGATACACTGTTACTGAAACTGCTCCCTGTTGAGTGCGTTTTAAAGCAGCGAGAGGTAGCTGGGCCGCTTCCTTCCCTCTGTGGTGGGTCTTTCTTCTGATGTTTGTGGTCACGTCAGACCTCCCATCGTGGCTCTGCACCATCTGTCCCCTACCTACCTTCTTCCTGTCACCCACTTTCATGCCGCCTGCTCTTAGCCTCTCTGAACCATGTCCTGCTCACAGAGTCTGTCCCTTGGTATGCTGGACTACAGACCTGTCCCCACACATGCATGCACCACTGTCACCAATTCTCCAGCTCTCCTGAACCCTCGCCCCTTTCCTCTGCACTTTCTCCTCTGCCCCACTGACACTGGCTTGATGGTGTTTGGCCACTGGCATGCTGGCTGACATGATGACAGCAGAGGCTTCAACAAGCCTGTGAGTGTGGGATTTTTCTCTTTGCTCCTGCTAGTCCCTCAAGAGCATGGCTCGAGCAGCTCCTAGTACAAGGAGGACTCGCTTAAAGCCTCGATGAGCCAGCCTTGCTTCTGTGAGCTGCTGTACCCTGAGGTCACTTGTTATACGGCAGTACTGACGAATATGACATCTGACAATTAAGTTCGCAAACTCATCCTACAGAAAGTGCTCCACACCTCGCTGCTGAATTTCACTAAGGTCACCTTCGAAGTCCTCCTCTTGGGAAGCTATGCACCAACGCCAGCGCCTAGTTCACCCTTCAAAGCCATTTTGGAACTCTTTTTCTGGAATGGCCATCAGAGCTGTCATCGTATTATGCCTGATGTCCTGAATGTCATCAAAATGTCTTCCTTTCAATATTTCCTTTATCTTCAGGTAAAGAAGAAGTCACTGGGGGCCAGATCAGGTGAGTAGGGAGGTGTCCCAATACAGTTATTTGTTTACTGGCTAAAAACTCCCTCACAGACAGTGCCGTGTGAGCAGGTGCATTGTCGTGATGCAAGAGCCATGAATTGTTGGCAAAAAGTTCAGATCGTCTAACTTTTTCATGCAGCCTTTTCAACACTTCCAAATAGTAAACTCAGTTAACTGTCCAGTTGAAACAAATTAATAATAAATAATTTCTATGATATCAAAAACAGTTAGCAACACCGTTTTGACTCTTGATTTGGACTGACGGACTTTTTTGGCCATGGAGAACTGGCTGACTTCCATTGTGCACTTTGATGTTTTGTTTCAGGGTTATATTGATACACCCATGTTTCACCAGTGATAACATGGCCCAAAACATTGTCTTGCCTCTCCAAAAGGACCTGGCAAACTTTGACTCTCCTTTGCTTTTGTTCATCGCTGAGCTCCTTCGGGACCATTTTTGCACACACTTTTCTCATACCAAGGTTTTCAGTTAAGATTTTTATTTTTCTGTATCGACGTTTACTTGGTCTACTATGCTTCTCACAGCCGAAAACTTTGCTGCACAATTCAACAAATTTTTTGCAATGTTTTCATCAGTTCTGCTCATTACTGGCTGCTCTGACCTCTCTTCATCAGTGACGGGTTGTCTTCCCTCGGAAAAACGTTTAATACATTTGTATACCGCGTTTTCTTCATGGCATCATTCCCATAAACTTGCACTAACGTCACTGATTTCACTTCCACTCTTGTCAACTTTAACAAAAAATTTAATGTTTGGTCACTGCTCTAATTCAAGCTCAGACATTCTCGCAACTGCACACAAAAACACGCAACAACAATAATGAACAGCACTCGGCAAGACACCGCCACACGGCAACGCAAACACAGCTGTGGGCCACTGATAGACCGAGGTTATGAAACCTTCCCGAGCTGTTAGTACAGTGCTGCTGATGGAAGCGCACGGTGGCAAGTTCGCAAACTAATTGTCAGACCTCGTCCACTTCACTCAAGCTAGTGCCTCAACTTAAAATCCTTCAGAACACAGCTCAGATTCCCCCACACCTGTAAGTCCCAAGACACAAGGCCTGTCCCACCTCTCAGTCACCACAGCAAGCTAGCCGTGCACTCCTCTGACCTCTCTCCTCTCCTTGGGAGACGTGAGGCGGGCAGCTGTGCTGAACGTGCTGGAGTTCCCCCAGCGTCCAACTGTAAGAGCGGGCACGGAACTCTTGTGACAACTGCAGCCAGCCCCACACCTGGCCAGGCGCCGGGCCACGCACTTCGTCCGCGGCAACTCTTCAAATGAGCAGTCGCTATTATGACCGGAAATAAGCCCGGACATGTGACGTGACCTGCCTCAAGGGTGAGTAGGGGCTGCGTGCAAGGCTAACGGTGCACAGGCCGCCAGTCAGGCTGCAGGCCCGGGGCCCGCCCGCCCCTCCACCCTCTGCTCCAGAGGCCCCGCGCTGGCCGCTCCCCCTTCCCTGCCTGCGTCTTACAGGAGCACCGAATGGTGCCCAACTCCCATCCCCGGCACCTGTGGCTGGTGACTGGTCCGCTTTAAGTCTCACGTCATCGCCAGTCAATCTGGACATCGGCGATTAAGCAGCCTCCCAGCACCTGCTCTTAGGCTGGTTGACAGTCAGTCTAAACCTTCTCTCTGAAAGTGGAGGATAGGTAGATTAACAAGTGAGTAAAAAATAAGCGAATGAACACCAGACTGCCATGTTTTCAACCCGCCCAAACCAGAGGCAGTCATGAGTCCAACAAGGATGCGATTTCTAGTGGCACAGAGGACACGTCCTCACAGAAGAGCAAGCTTAAACACGCACAGCCAGACGGATTAGAAGTCAGAGGAAAACGAATACAGAGTTGCTGGCACAGTACCCCAAGTACCAGGATCGTCAGAATGTGCCAGCTCAGCTTGGGGGCGCCTCCTGCGTCTTTTGCTCTGCTGTGATCTGTGGCACTTTGTGCCAGGTGCCCCCCCCAGGGAATCCCACGCAGCACAGCAGTGGGTCTGGGCAGTGGCGTGACCGACACTCCTGCACCGCCCGCCCTGGGCCTGGTCGTGTGACCCGTTCAGGCCAGCAGGCCCTTCACGGACGAGGAGGCCGGACACAGGTTCCTGCCAGCGGCTCGTCCTGGGCTCCTGCAAGCCACCAGGAGAGAAGCCAGACGAACCCAGAGCAGCCTTGAACCGAGACGCACGCGTGGGGCCTGGCTGGCAGGTTCTCACCGCAGCCACTTCACCCGTACATGCTAGGTACACATTTAATCTTGGAGACTTTTCGTCACCACCATGCAGTTCTCATACATATCCAGATCAAGAAGGATTCTTCCATGTCACCTAACACCCAGTCTCTGCTCACGTTTCCAGCTGCCCCACAGATGCCTTTTCACAGTCGCTCTGCTCAGTAATAACTAAATCAGATTTCCAGATGGCTTTTCTGACATTTTATTCTGGAGCTGCCCCCTCCCTTTTTACATGCATTTTATTTGTTGAACATACAAGTCATCTTAGAATCTTCCAAATTCTACATCTGGCTGAGAGCCCGCTCAGATTTTGAATGTCCGTCCCCTGGACTAGAATTTCTGTAAACTTCCCACGGTCAGAGCAGGCGGCCCCCTCTCCTGGTGCTGTTGTTGACGAGGGGCTGGAGGTCTCTCTGTGGTCTCTCTGTGACCAGTCGTTTCTGTAAGTAAGAACTGTGCCTCATCCACTGTTCGAAACTCAGTCTCGCAGAAAAAGAAGGATGTGTGATGGATTCTTTCCCTGTTACTTACTGTTGATTAAAACAGTGAGGAGGTTTATCAGAAGCACCACACTTCTCTTCTTGTCACGCAGATTCATTAGGACTCACGGATTATTATGTATGTGCTGTACGTCAGTCCAGTTATTTTTGAGGTCACAATGTCACATCTCTGGTACCCAGAGCCGTTAAGGTGGCCCATGTGTGATTTTGAAATGACCTCATCAGTCCTGTGAGCTACCTTACTCTTAGCCAAAACCAGCTGTTCCAGGCCCGTCGTGCACATTTCTCTGATTGTGTAATAAATCACATCTCCAAGACACGTGCCCTGTTAGTAAACAAACAGAGCCTAGAGACCACAATCTGGGTGGCAGAGGTGTACAGAACTCCTGGAATTCTTTCCACAAAACGTGCTAGAATACATTTTTTAAAAAAGCTCAGCCAGACAATGGACTATTATTCAGTGACAAAATATGAGCCATCAAGCTGTGAAAAAACACAGAGGAACACAAAGCGTGTCATGTTAAATGACAGAAGCCAGTCTGAAAATGCTGCAGACTATAGTCATCTTCTAGCCCAGAGAATGATACAAGAATTCAGAAAGACTGAAACCACACAGGGGTATCTGTGGCCACAATAGAATTAAATGAAAAATAATCAGGGTGGCCGGATGGCTCAGTTGGTTCGAGTGTGAGCTTTTAACAACAAGGTTACCATTCATATCCCACATGGCCAGTGAATGGCGCCCCCCACTAGACTGAAAACAACGGCTAGAGCTTGGAGCTGAGCCGCTGGTGGGCAGCTGGCTGGCTCAGTGGTTGGAGCGCGTGCTCCACGTGCTCCTAACACCAAGGTTGCCGGTTCAAGTCCCACATGGGCCAGTGAGCTGCGCCCTCCACAACTAGATTGAAAACGACTTGACATCCTGGAAAAACAGTTTCCCAATATTCCTCAATTAAAAAAAAAGAAAAGAAAAAGAATCAACAGAAAGGTGTCATGAAATTCCCAAATACCAGAAAATTAAGCAATACCTTCTAAACAACTCACAGTTCAAAGAAATAAATTGTAAGAGAAATTAGAACTATTTTGATAATAGAATGACTTTTGAAAAAAACTACACATCAGAATTTGTGGGGTGCAACTAAAGCAGAGCTTGGAGAAAAATGTGGGATTATATTGGAAAAGGCCAAAATCAATGACATAGCTTCTACCTTAGGAAGCTAGAAAAAAGACAACACATTAAGTCCCAAGTAAAGAAGGCAGGTGTGGCAGGCACAGTGACGTCCCTGCCCCAAAGACACCCCTGCCGTAGCCCCTGGGACCTGTGAACATGTGGTCTCATCTGGCAAAGGGACTCTGCAGCTGTGACTGAGCTTCCAGACCTGAGATGGGAGACTACCTAGCGGACTAGCGGGCGGGCCAGTATGGTCACAGGAGCCTTTAAAGGAAGAACGTCTCTGAGCCGGGTGGAAAGGACAGGGAAGCTGGATGGAGGGTCCAAGAGGCAAGCAGCCTTGCTGAGGCGGGAAGTGGGGGGGCGGCATGGGCCAGGAAGCAGACTCCCCCCGAGTTTCCCGAAAGGCAGAGGCCTGCGTCCCCCGAGGGTAGCCCCGGGAGAACTGTGCTGGAATTCCGCGCTACGGAACTCGAAGGTAGTTCGGTTGTATTGTTTGAACCGCTGAGTCTGTGGTAATATTTAAAGGCAGCTATAGGAAATGAACACAGTAGGAAATGACAAATATGAATGGAAATGAATGAAAACATAGACAACAATAAAGGAAAGGAAAACAGTAATCTAGAAATATAATAAAAAAAGAGAAAAACTCCTGGATAAAGAGAGAAAGAGAGAAAAGAAAAATCCCAAATGACAAATATGAAAGGTCAGTTGTCATTACAGACCCGACAGGTATCAAAATGATAGCGTGAGATATTATGACAAACAACATCAGCCCAACATATATGTCAACTTAGATGAACTGGACAATTTAAAAAAAACACAACTTCCAAAACTGACACAAACTATGAAAGGAATTTGAATGCCCTTACAGATATTGAAAAAACTGCATTTGTTGTAAAACACCTTCCCGCCAAAAAGACTCCTGGCCCTGGACATTCTGCCAAACGTGTACAGAAGTGATGACACAAATCTCACACAAACTGCTTGAGGAAAACAGAGGAAGAGGGAATAAATCCAAAGTCGTCACATAAAGCAAGCAGAAGTCTGATTTTAAAATCTGACAAGGATGTGAGCAAAGTGAAAGCTGCAGGCCAGTATCTATTGTGACAATCAGGTGTAAAACTCACCAAAACATCAGTTAAAAAAAAATCCAAGAATCATGACCAAGTAGGATTTATACCAGCAACCCAAAATTGGTTCCACATTTGAAAATCTATCCATATAATTCACCACATTAACAGGATATAGCAAAACATTATCATTTTAACAGATGTAAGAAAAATCATTTGACAGAGTGCCGCTCAGAGCGACACTCACGTGGACGGCAGACAGGAAAGGAGAGTGAGAAACTCTAATCTGCGGGCCTATCTTTTAGAGAGGAAGGGGCACGCCGCTATGCTTCTCTCGGTAACATGGTGACATGGTGGCCTCAGGCACCTTCTGGAGACCCCGATCTGACTGGCCTCTGAGGAAGGGAGGAGGGCCAGCCAGCTGGGTGACCCCGACACTGCCTGCCCACGCCTGACTGAGCGGGGCCCAGGGGGTTCCCGGTGACTGCTCCCCCCACAGGAGAAGGGCATGTGCCTGCCCAGGTGCCCCGCACGCCCTGTGGGGTCGCTCTGAGCCTCACGACCGAGGACATCTGGGCACCGAGTGGGGGTGGGTTGGAAGGCAGCTCCCTCTGCGAGAGGGGCCCTTGGATTTACAGAATGAAAAAGTAGCTTTGGTTTCTCGCTGTGAACTATTTCACCCCCGAAACACTAAAAATTATGACACCAGTGTACGCGACCCTAAGAAGCAACAAATGTTCCCATTGCTCTAATTGCTTCCGCCTGTTTTCAAACAGATGAAACACAAGACTGAAGAGCCCTGGCCCAGCAGCCTCCTCTCGCTCCCTCTCTCTCTCGCCCCACCCCACCCCGCACACAGCTGGCTTCTGCGTGAGCCCCTCGGCACCAATGCGTCACACCACACATGTCCTAGTGCTGCTTCTGTCAGGACGGACCCCACAGATGCGCGCGGGCCTGTTTTCACTCTGTGTGCTGTGTGTTTATACGCAGCACCCCCTACCAAGCCCCAGTGGACGCCTGAAACCCAGATAGTATCAAACTCTATTTAACTAGGTTCTTCCTTCACATACATCCCTATAGTTTAATATACAAACTAGGCACAGTAAGAGATGACCAACGACTAATAGTAAAACAGAACAATAACAATATACTGTAATAAAAGTTATGCGAATGTGGTCTCTCTCTCCAGTAATTGTATACTTTCCAGTCCATACCTGCTCCTGAATCCCTTCCAGGGAGTACATGGCTTGGTGTCTCCCGTTTCAGGGGGTCCCTTGCTAAAGTCCTTGTAGAAGCTCAATGCTTTGTAACAACACGCTGCCATCAACCAGAACACGTTTTCTGCTCATGCTTTCCACCCACAAACTGAATGCCTTCTCCATCTTAACTAAGCACTTATCACACACCATGGCTGGAACTTTTACAGTTTCAGATGCAAGAGTAAATTTAGCACGAGTTTCTTTTTCCTTTTTCACAATTTTCACAGATAGAAGATTCATTCTTACCACAGATCTCAGCACGCTCAGCACCCAACTTTTTCCTTTCCTCGTTAAGTCGAGAGCTTTCACCTTGTCACACTGGGGAAGCACTGCACGGCTTCTCTGTGGCACATCTGAACTGCCCTCACCACTACTCTTGTGCTTTGGGGCCACTGTTCAGAAAAATAAGAGTGACGGGAACACAAGCTCTGCGGTGCCCACAGTCAGTCTGACAACAAGATGGCTAAGTGGCTAACGGGCAGCCAGTATCTACGGCACGGAGACACCAAAGGGCTGACTCACGTCCCAGGTGGGATGGAGCACTCAGAACGGCACCAAATTTAAAACTCAGGAATTATTCATTTCTGGAATTTTCCATTTAATATTTTTGAACTATGGTTAACTGCAGGTAATCCATGATAACAAACCACAGGAAGAGAGACCCCTGATGGGTGGGGGGGACTGCTGTATCTAGTCCCATGTAAACTGGACATTTCCGAATATTTGCACAGGCACCTGCTCAGATGTGTCTCCTCGTGCACGGTGCCTCGTTTTCCTCATGTATATTCCAAGCAGCAGGGCTGCGGGGTCCTGGGGACACAGCAATCCTCCACCTCCCTGGAGACAGCCAGGCTGCTTTCCCAGGTGGGAGCCTGGCCTGGCTCCCCCAGCAGCACCAAAGGCCCCCCCAGCATGCTGGTTGCCCTTCCATATCTTCAGCCCACATCTGCTAGCGACATTATGAAGCGGCCCCTCCCCGGTCCCCCTTTTCATTCCTGGGGCTGAGGGAGGCTGGGCCCCTCACTGGACACCGGCCAGCATTTCCTCCTCTGTGGCTCCAGTAATCCTCTGCCTCATTTTCAAGGACCATTATTCCTTTGCCTTCCTGATCAGTGGCCTTCTTTACCCAGTCTGCACACAGGCCAAGCCTCTGAGGACATAAGGAGGTGCTCAGAGGACACTGAGGACCCTGGGCTCCTGCTGGGACGTGGGGGGTGTGGGGGGGCGAGGCACTTGGGGACAGGCCTGGAGGGCTGGTGGAGCCTGCAGACTGGAGGTCAGGGGTAGGTTCAGGCTCAGGCTCCTGTTAGGTGCCCAAGAAGACCCTGTGGAGGGCAGTTGGCTGGGCCAAACGCATCTCGGCAGAGAGGTGCCCACGCCACATCCCTGTGAGGGGAAAGCCTGGCAGAGCAGGTGAGTAACACTGCGCCACTCAATGGCGGACAAGAAAAAGAGCACACGTGAGGCCAGGAAGGAGCATTCCCAGGGGTGGGGAAGGCGGGGCTGGTGTGGCATCAGCCACGAGAGGAAAGGTTTTCAGAAAGGAGCAACAGAACAGCCAATAATTCAGGGACTTGAAAACTCGGCAGGTGGTGCATAAGCTGTGTCCCGAGGTGGGAGTCTGGCCAAATGCGGACAAGGCTGCAGATCAGCGTTTTTCTAAAACTTTGGGCCAATCATTAAAGGTAACTAGGAGCCACAGATACTTAAAAAGAAAGGAATTAAAGTTATTATTTGTGATAATGTGATTCGGTACCTAATATGTCCCAACTTATGAGAACCAACAGAACACAGTTTACTGATGGCAGATAAAGTAAGGAGGTAAAAATAAATATCTTTACTATCTATCAGGAATAATTACAATGGAAACCAAGAATACAAAATATAAAATGATCAAGGATGACAGGAATAAGGAGTGCGTAAGCTCTTCACAAGAACACCGTCAAACTGCACCGCCTGCCTGGAGAGGAACCGGGCCGCGAGCCCTGCCCGCCGCTTCCCTGAACTGGAAGACCCTCCCTCCCAAGAGAAATGCGCCATCTTGATGGCGGGCCAACCCAAACCCAACTGCGGTTTTCAGATCTGACCGAGGGGCTCTAACGCTCGCCTGGAAGCACAGAGAAGCGAAATCAACTAGAGTGTTGGAGAACAAACGGTAAAATGGGAAATACAGTGGCTGTTTTGCAGAAACAGACAGATACCCGTGAGATGCAACGTGTCCAAGCGGGCTAACGGGCAGCCACACTTCCCCGCAGCAGGGAAACTGACTGTCGCACCCTGACACACCTGGCCGGTCCTTTCACGCCCTCAGACACCTGGCTGGTCCTTTTACAACAAAAGGCAACAGAGGCCAGGGGCCGGCGGGCGGCACTGCCGTGTGTGCTGGGGCTGCGCCTGCAAACCCGCCTCCAAGGTCCCCGGCTCAGCTTCTCTATGGCGGGACAGGAAATGGGCACCACTCAGGGCTCCGACCGCGCCCACCCACAGCTCACAGCCCCGGGGACCGAGGCCAACACGGGGAGCTGGCTCTCTAGGGCAAAGGCCGCCATGCGGGGCTCCGCGGCTGCTGCGTGCCCACCTGGAGCCCAGCCTCTCCCCGGCCAGGCTCCCCTCTGTGGCTGCAGGACTGACGTCCTCTCTCCATGGCTGCCAGCATCCCCAGTGCCTCTCGGGCTGCCAATCTCTGGCTTCCTCCATCTCCGACTTGTCGCCCATGTTGACGGGGTCAGGCCACCCAGATCACCAGCCTCTGACCCACTCCAAGACCACAAACTAGAGCCTTAATGTCATCTACAAAATGCCTCTGCCAGGCAACACTACCTAGTCAAGGCCATGTCCCACGTGTCGCCCACTCAGGAGGGGGGATTAAGCGAGGCTGGCACACCAGGTGAAAGTCTCGGGGGCCATCCTGGAAGTCTGCCCACCACACCTGGAGGGCTGGCTTTGGGTCTGTTCCCCAACGGGCAGCCTGGCCTTTGCCCTTCAGTGTGGCGGTGGGAAGGGCCCTGGCAGAGGCACCTCCTTTGCTGAGAAGTGGCTCCTTCAGCATCTCCACCAGCACTGCCTGGGGGAGCTTCTCGAGGTGAGGGGACACCCCCTGGGGCTTGGTGGTTCCAGTCTGTGACCCCAGCCCTTGGGGTGTGCTGTGCAGAGACCGCTGGGCTAACCCCCAGACTCAGCTGTCAGCCTGAGCCCCTCACTCTGAATAAGGACAGAAAACACCACCACCCGCCCCGCGCTGCCAAGTACTCTGCAACGTGCAGAGGGCTACACGGGAAGAATGCCAGGCCTCAGTCTCCCAGGATGATTCGAGAGTAAGAGCAGGAGGTAAGAAGGGAACCGAGTATGCGGAGTGCACTCACTGCACCGTTTCTGAAGGTGCCCCGGCCAAACAGTGCCGGGTGCACGTTCTGCTGGTGGGTCGGGTCTCTGGAAACAGGTCCCCTGAGCACTCCCGCGTGAGCACCAGGCAGGGCCGGGAGCAGGAAGAGCTGCTCCTTCCTGCCAGGTCACCTCCACCTCCACGGAAATGCCCTCACTCACTCATGGAGACCAAAGAGGAGGCAGGCAGCATTACCTTCAAGGTCCCCAGCTCAGCTGCCACCAGCTCTGTGTGTCCTTCTCCACGACGCTGCCCCAAGAGACCCCACAAGGCTGGGAGGGCCACTGGAAGCAGGACACAGGAGGAGGCAGTGGCTTGGGGGGGTGCTCTGTACTCACACTGGGACTGGCTGGGGCACCTGACCTTGGCTTCCTCCCAAGGTCCAGCTCTGTGGGTGGGGGTGACCCTACTTTTTGCTACTCCCACTCCCTCACATTCTTCCAAGTACTTTCCTGCCCTGCCCATCACCCATCCAGCTGGGCGGGGGGGTTTCACACAAAGACAAAACCCTCCCCTGCCACGGGCACAGGGCATGGGGGGTGTCCCCAAAGCCAGAGCTGAGAACGCAGCCCAGCCAGCCACTGGCAGAGACTGACGGCGGCTCCCTCCACCCCTTCCTCTGCTGACACCTGGACACCGGGCACGGCTGGCCCGAGGGATTTGAGGGCGAAACTCAGAGTCTGGCCCAGCGAGTACTGAGCTTCACCCCCAGAACCCCGGCCTCCCGTCCTATACATATGGAACCTCTTGGGGACAAGTGATGACAGCTGGCACTGTGCTTCCGGCACTCCTGGGACAAAACCAACCAGGGCTCCCGACCTCCTGCGGGACGGTGTTGGTGGCAGCAGCACCCTACTTCTACACCAGGAAGCAACAACAAAGCACGACTCTTGTCCTCAGCCAAACAGTTCTGAGGGGCAAACGATAAAAGAAAAACATAACAGAAGAAAAACAAAGTAAGTGAAAAATCATAAGCAAAGTTTATAAAAAGATTATTTGAAAAGTCTGGCCAGCACACAAGCAAAAAGCACAAAAACCCCTGTGCCGTCACCACACCCAGAGAAAGGCGGCTCTGCCCCTCGGCTGCCAGCAGGGCTGCTACAGGAAAGGAAAACGCGCCCCAGTCGCCGTTTTGAGGGGCTCTGCAAGGGACTTTCAAGGAATAAAGAATCAGAACAAAAATCTTCACAACAAACTAAAGACTTGATTTCAAATTATAATTCTGTCCAATACAGACAGAAGATTTTACTCTTTACTGAAAACAAGAAAAAGGAACAAAGGAGCTGATCCTGAGAGCGTGAGGAGGGTAAAACTTTTATCCTTACGTGGCTTACGCAGGTGTCCCTGTGGTGGGCACCTGGCCCTCCAGACCTTCCTCTGCTGTGTTCTCATGCCCCGCCTGCTCCCCGGAAGCCCTGCCCCGGGGTCCTGCTCCCTCTGAAGCCACAGGGATCTGCCCGGGGAGAAAATAGCAGTCCCCCAGCGGGTTCCGCCCCCACCACACCCGCCCACATCACTCAGGCTCCAGGCCCCTTCCCTCACCCTGCTGACCCCACCCTCCAAGCCCTGCGCAGGCCTGAGGGCTGGCCCATCATGCCGAGCTCTCAGCCCAGGAGACAATACAGATACTTGTAATTACCTTTCAGGACTATTAAGCCAAGAAGAGGCAAGGAATGGAGATTAGGCCATCAGAGCTGGTCTGTGTTTTGAAAGCTCATCCTGATCCCAGAGGACAGGACCATGGCTCCGAGACAACAGCAAGGAGGGGCCCCGGCCCTCCTTGGCCCAGAGCTGGGGCTGTGCGGCCGGCCTGCCTGCCTGCCATGTCCTGGGTGGGGCCCTGTGAGGACCGAGCAGCAAGAGGCCCCTGCCTAGAGGCACCTCAAGGCACAGGAGGGGAGCTGGCAGAGGGACGGTCAGCGCCACAGGGCAACTGGTCAGCTCAGTAACGTCACTCAGACACACTGAAGGGACACAGGGCGAGAATTACAAACACGATCGGGTCCGATGATACAATTACTTTCAGCTCTGGTAGATCGCCGGCGTTATAAGCATGTGGGTTTGTTGCTTCCCTTCTGGTTCCACGAGACAAACGTCTTGTCCAGGTAAGGGACCAGCGGATCAGTGAACGCAGTGAGGGGCCTGATTAGCGCACAGTCTCGGATCCCTCCAAAGGAAAGTCCTTCCGGAAGCAGACAACGTGCATGCACACAAGCAGCGTGGCCTACTGCAGGCAGATGCTGGGAAAGGTGTGGCCGTCAAGTCGGAGAGGTGAACACAATGCAGTGACGACGTACTGCCAGGGCTGGGTCACCTACCTCCCTGTGACACCGCGCAGGTGAGCAGATGCCGCGAGGACGTGGAGCGTGTGTGTGCGACCCCAGCGGGGCCGACGCCCCTTCGCCCGTCACCTCCTTTCCCATGGAGAGGACACTGCGGCCTGCTGGCCGGGGACACTAGCTATCCTCCAGACGGGGACAGAGGAGCCGGGCCGCGCGAGCGCCCACAAAGGCTGGAGTCACATATGCTCCAGCCCACACAGCTCTCCTGCAGCAGTGACGTCCAGGGTGAGGCCTCTGCAGGTGGGGGTGACAAAGACAGTGGGTGAGGAAGGCCATGCCGTGGGCTGAGCTGGACAGCGTTCCGGGCTCAGGTCAGTGGGCATGGTGACAAGAATGGGCCGGGGCCAGGACTTCCGGGTTCACCCACGCCACGTCCCAGAAGGACGCCAGGACCCGGCCAGGCGGCGCACGGGCGGAAACACAGCTGTGTGCACGGCAGCACAGGCAGAGGGCCGGCCACCACGGGCAGCGGAGCGCCGGGCAGGAGGCGGCCAGGGCTGGCTGTGTCTGTGGAAGAGGCCTGGCCTCCGGGCACGATCACGCGCATAGTTCGGGGCACCAGGCCTGAGCCCCGTGTCAGGGGCTCGAGCACACAATGTGCCTGGCGCACCACCCACTTCACCCTCTGCCGGTGGGAACTGCAGCTTCTTCAGTTTTGATGGGTTTCTTCCCCTACTGTAGCCTGTGCCTAGAGGAGACGTCATCGCCACTTCACAGACCTGGTCCATGGAGCTCAGAGCCCACCAGCCAGCAGGCACGGCCCCAGCGACGTCTGGCTCTGTGTGAGAAGCCGCTGAGTGCCCAGCGCCCGGCCCAGCCTTGGGGCTCTGCCCAGCCCACCGCGCTGTACCCCTTGCCCTGGGGCCTCCCTGCCACCCAGCCGTCAGTGCTGCTTCCGTGTGGGCACCACGCGCCATGGGGAACTGTGGGCAATGGCTGTCTTACACTTGACAGTGAAGAAAAGCGGCCGTAGTGCCAGTATGAGGCTCAGCGACAGGAAACACTGCCACCAGAAGCCAACCGCCCTCCTGCACTCGGGACCCTAACGATATGCCAAGTGGCTGCATGTTCTTTTCTCATCAGATTTACCATATTCTGGGGCAGTTAATTAAAATTCCAGCTTGAGGAAAACATGAAGAAACTAACACAGAAAGCCGGACTACAGCACCCCGGAGAGCCCCTCTGAGCAGGCCCCCTCCCCAGGCTGGCAGGACGCCCATCAGGAGGAGGAGAGGGGACAGCCAAGGCGTTCCCCACTGAGGAGTACTTATTAGTGGACAGCTTTTGATTGTGATCTAATTTCAAATCTGGAGCAAAGTGGTGTGAACAATACAAAGAACTTCTCTATATCCTTAGTTGTTCCTCTTTAGGCCCGCCCGTTTGCCGTGCATGTATTCATTCATTCATTCACTCTCTCACTCACTCATTCATCCTCCCTATGGATCCGCACCACCTGAGACTGGTAGCAGACGTCATGCTCCTTAACCCCAAATACTTGAGTGTGTGTTTCCTAAAACCAAGCACTTCCAGCTAAACAAAGTACAATGACCAAAACTAGAGCATTTCACATCGATACAAGACTATTACCCAATTTCCTGGCCACCCGTTCACCTCACCCCACCACCAGACACACTCTAACTTCATTTTAACCCGTCATAAAAATAACAGGAGAGGGCATTTTAGAGCCGTGAAATTAGAAATGCTACTATAAAACATGCTGCCCTACTAAGTTCAGGAAAACAATTTTCATGTGAAATCAAAGCCTATACGAGGTTTTTTAAAAGAGAAAAGAAATTATGAATCAAAATGACATCCCTACTGACAATAAACACACATGAGAACAAAAATAGAAAAGCCATCATCTAATATCTTTAAATTGATTAAAAGGCATTAAGATAATAACACAGAAGATGAAAAAGACATAAATCAGAATTAGAAAAAGGCAAGAATGAGGTCATAGAACTCAGGAAATAATCAGGAACAAAAGAAAAAAATATTTCAATGCCAAGATTAAATTGGAAGACACAAGTTCAGATAAACACAACAGAGGAAAATGGAAGAAGAGAAAACCTTTAAAAATCAAAAAGAAAAAGCAATGAGAAGAATTCAAGAAACGTGACACGTAAAGAAGACAGAAAGACGTCCACACAGAGAACTCGCCTTAAGTTAGAAATATATTTAAGACGAAATGCACTGTCGAATTCAGTCTGCTAACATTTTATTTCTGGGTGGCGCGTCTTCTCAGAAAGCAGAGTATTCTATAGATTAGTTGAAGATTCCTTGCACAATTTTGATGTCACAAGGCTGCTGACCTCATAAATGGCATGGGGACTTTCCGTCTTTTCTGTCCTCATAAACAACGTGCACACGACACAGTCCCATGTCCTGCAGGACCACGGCTGGTAGCACGGGGACTGCAGATCTCTGAGCCCATCTGCCACTTCCATGGTGACGGGTTATTTAGGCTTTCTACATCATACTGAGGCAATTTGGTCGGTTTACCTTTTTCTAGAAAATTAATCATTTCATCTAGATTCTGCCATTTCTCTGCACAGAGTTGTGAACAGCAGCCTCTGAAAGTGAACAGCCTCCACATCCGCAGTCACAGCTGCTTTCTGGTCAGCCAGGTTTTCCGGTGTTGCTTTTTCTCCCCAGCCGATCAAAGCTGCTGACAGTCTAAGGATTTCATGGTCCTCTTCCAGAATTTATTACACCAGCAACAAGTTTTCAGGAGCTACTGTTTTCATCTCTACTTTATCTTCATTAATGTTTCCGACTTTATCTTAAATTATTTTGAAATTCTCTGTCTAACATTTAGAGTCCAGAGCCAGTTCATTCGTTTTCAGTGTTTCTGGTTTTCTGATTTTCTCCTAAGAATTGTTTTGGCAGCATCCTTCATGTTTTGATATACAGTGTTATCTCATTTTCATTACTTTTTAAACCGTTTATGCTTTATTTAAAGCATCCCCAAATCTCCAAGTATACAACGGAGTATAAAGTCTTTTTGGTTATCATTTTGTGGTTAATTCCCATTTTTATTATACTTAATGACTTCTGCTGTTGAAAAATAAGATTTTTTTAAAATCAAATACATGGTAAATGGATTTTAAAAATTAAAAAACAATAGAAAAAAACATGGTGGATGGACCTGGTATGTTTAAAAAAAAGGAAGAAAGATAGGAAGGAGGAAAGGAGAGAGAAGAGGGAAAAAGAGAAAGAAAAGTATATTCTATGTTGGGAACAAAATTTGTTAAGAATGCTATTCAAATCCTTCATAACCATCTGCATTTTTTGTGTTCTTGATTTTTCAATTAAAGTTTCCTATTATGGTACTGGACTTGTCCATTTCCTGTCCTCTGAGTTCTTCCTTCATAAATTTTACAGCTATGTAATTATGCACATAAAGTTCATGAATATCCTATCTTCTTAGAGGATTATAAGTTATCAAAATGAAGGATCTTTGTCCCATTTAATGCTTTTCATCTTTTCCTTGAAAATGACCTTGCTTGCCAGTGATTAGCATTTGCTTAGTACGCTTCTTCCCATGAATAAATTTTCTGTTCCTGTGTCATTTTTAAGACAATCCGAGTTTGCCTCTTTAAATAGACATTTAACATGTATTTGAATAATGTCTATATGATGTCTTCCCTTACGTAGTTCTATGATTTCTATTTTTTTTCCCTTCTACACTACCTTTGGTGACTTAGTCAGGTTTTCTTTGCTCCAGAGTTTTTCCTGTACAAGATTGAAAGCGCACCCACCATCTGTGCCTGACAGGCACTTCTTGTAAAACGTCACTGTTTAACTGCAGTTACACCCGTAGGCTGTAGGAGCAGCACATACACATTCCCCGGGAAAGACCCACAGACTAGGGGACTTGAACTTTTCTCCTCCTCGCCACTATGAAAACGTACATACATCAGATTTTTTCAGCCATTATTTGAATTTGCACCCCAATATGCATCAACAATTCTTTAGAACTAGCTACATGGATTACAGGATTCTTTCCCCACCATTATTAGTGGAACCAAACATTTCCGCTTTACAGACAGCTGTCCTTTCATAGTTTTGTCAGAATCTTTGGGATGAGGCTGCTAACCTCTGAGTCCTGGAGTATCTGAAAACACCTTTCCTTGATCGTTCGATGTGAATTCGAGCCTGGCTGTATCTAAAAGTCCCGGTTGGGAATCATTTTTCCCCAACTACTTTGAAAATGCTGATCCAATGAATTCTAGAAGACAAATGTGTCATAGAGAAATCTGATGCCAACTGCGAGCCAGGCCTTCACTGCTCCCGCTGACCACTGCGGGGTTTGCTCATGTTTGGTAGTGTCCTAAACGTGGCCCGATGTTCTGGGCAGTTGTGGTTTCTCACCTCCCTTGCTCCACACGCAGCCCTCTGACATCTATGCTCTGAGAAGGGTCCTTCTAGTAGCTTCTCATTATCCTTCCTCAGCATTCTATGTTCTCTTCTTTTCAGACTCTTACACAACAGAAAATGGAGCTCCTCAAACTCACTCTGGCCTCACCCTGTAGGTCTGCATTTGGGACTAATCGTTGGCTCATTTGCCCAATTACCTATTCCGTCTTCATTCTGTCTGTTCTGTGATTCAAGCCATTCTGAATGTTTCATTTTGACTAACTTTTCTTTTCAAAACCTTTGGTTGTTTTTTTGAAGGAGCGATATTTTCTCTTGTGAGTTCTCTTCGTGCCATGAACTCATCCTGAGGATCTTCTTTTCCGCATTTGGTGCTTCTGCTCAGAGCCGTGACTGCTCTTGGCTATACCCACAGCTCTCTGCTTTTGACAGGTGAATTTGCCTGCCATGGAAGCCAGCTCGTTCTCTGGTCTGCCTCCGGTGTTACCGAGAAGAGGTGGGGGTCTTCAGACTGCCCTGCCAAGATCTGTTTTCTGGAGCAGCTCCCAGCACATCTCTGAAGCTGGTGGCTGGCCAGGACACCCCGCCGGCCGCCCTGGCCCTGAGTGCACCTGGCAGTGGGCACACCCAGAGCTTGCTGTGCACACTACAGGGGGTGCGAGGGGCTGCCAGTCCACTCTGGTGTCCACTGACCCTGAGCTGAGTGTGCGAATTCCCATTCTTAGCACACTAGGCATCTCCAGTGTGTTCTGGGATGTTTGGATTCCACACGCATTACGTGTTTCTATCCCTCCATGCGTGATCAGAACGTCTGATCCTCTGCCTGCAGTTGTCACTATCCCACGAATGCTCTAAGTCTCTGCTGTTGCTGCTGTCTTAGAACGTCTGTCTTTGGGGGGCTCTGTACAGGTGACTGCTCTCCTCATGGCACCGGTTCTGGTCGATAAAATCCCTGTCAACACCACAGCATGGAACCCCCAGCGTGGCCCTGGGAAGGACAGCCCCACAGAGCACAGGGCAGGAAGGGCCCCAGTGCAGACGACAGGACAGCAGGACTGACCCTAAGAGGCGGCGGCAGCCTGCTAGCAGGCACTGCCCGGCTGGTGCAGGGCACAGGTGGGGCTCAGAGCAGACGAGGCACAAATGAGACATACGCTCCCTGAGGAGCAGAGCCCACCCTGCAGTGCTCTGTACTGACTGAACGCACCCACAATTTCCCTGTTGTCTATAGGTACCCTGTGCCACGGAGTTACATGGTTGGCAGTTCCCATGGGGACCAAGTACTGTTCTCTAAAGGCAGTAGTATTTGTTTAAACTCTTACTTGTATTCTACTTTGAAAGGGATTGATTTACAACCGCCGCCAACATGAAAAGAAGGTCAGGTGTGGCCAGCTGCTGTTGCTGCTGCCCCCGCTCCTCCCTGGGGACCTTCTGCTCCACTCTCCGCATGGCACCGGAGGGAGTTACCAGCATTGCCCTTTGCATGGGTGCTCGGCTCCGTCTTTGCTTGGCAAGAGCCAACGACCCTGTGAAAAACTAACTGCCCAGCCCCCGCCTACACCCGGGCAGCGGCCGGCGCTGGAGATAACGCAAACGCCCTCCACTCACTCTGGCCACCACGCCGCTGCCGGCCCCACTCCTGAATGTCCCAGCAAGGCACAGGCTGGAAGTGGGCCACACGATGGCACCTTCCGCTTGATGGAAAGGATGTGCGGATACTGGCAGTTCCGGAGGACGATGTATATGTCATTCCAATTCCTGTCTCAGGAGGGCTTCCTGGGACAGAACCCATGGCTGCAGGCCTGCAGCCACACTGGATGCCCCCCACAGCGCTGCCGGTGACATCAGCACAGAAGACAGCCACGGCTGCTCCCAATGGCCTGGCCCCTAGTGCTGTCGTCCCCCATGCAGCAAACTCTCACAACCCTGTCCCCGCTGCCCATTTCCTCTTTTGCTCTCATTTTAGGGCACTGAAAACACTCAAGCCGCTGCCGACCTGCAGGAACCCCTGTTCTCCCTCCCCAGCCTGTGCAGGGACGGACTCAGACCTCACCGTCGCCCCTGACAAGGCTGTCCGCTCAGCCCGGCTTTTCCCTCACAGATCTCTGGCCCCGCCCCCGACCTGCCTGTCAGGTCTCTTCCCCCTGTGACGCTCCCTCGCTACCCTGGTCCCTCACATCACTTCCACGGTCGGGAATTCACACTGCCTCTGCTTTCCAACATGTCCGGATCTGAGCTGCTCTCAGCACCTCACCTGGGCCCCAGAGTGCCCCGAATGGGCCCTCCTCTACCCTAGGTCCCTGAGAGTCTCTTCTCCACCTAGAAGCCAGAGCAATTGGGCAAGAGTCTAATCCAGCTCTGGCGCCTCCCCTCCCAGCTGAGTGACAGCTCTCACGAGGCCGCAGCTGCCCGCCTGCCTCTCCCCGGGCTCAGCAGCAGGCCACAATGGCCCCTGGCTCTTCTCCAGCGGGCCTCACGCTCCCACGGCTGTTCCCTCTGCCGGGAATGCTTCTCCATCCATGACTCACTCTCTCCTTTACTTAAACATCACCTTCTTGGTGAGGACCACCCTGTGGCCCTACTGATCACAGGCAACCCCCCCACCCCCACTGCATGCACACGCACGCACTCACTCCTGTTCCCTTTCCCGTTCTCCACGGAGCTCATCACCTGATTTCTCAGGTGTGCAGTCCACCTCTGGCGGCCGTCTCTGGGGACAGAGCCTGTCACTGTGCTTGCTGCTGGACCCAGCACACAGCATGTGTCTGATCTGTCTGCTGAGTGGATCAGCTGAATCTGAGAGCAGTTAGTTTTCCCAGCCTCCTTTAGAATTATTCCTGAAATACTTCTGACTCGGAAGGTCTCGTTCCCTCCACTCTTTGCAACCTGAAGAGACCCGTTGTGGTGGGTGACAGCGCCAACATTCGCGCAGGCGCAGAGCAACAGCACCCACACTGCAGGTGGCACTCCCGAGGGCTGTACTCGTGTCACTACACATCACCCTGTTAAAGGAAATGAACAGACGAGGAGCAGGTCTGCAGCCAACAAATGTGACCACCAGCAGGTGGACTCACTCTATCAGGGGTTACTGGGAGCCAAGAGCAATTCAGGGTCAAGAACCTCAAAAGAAGTGGGCAAGCAAAGGCAGCAACCGGAAGTGAGGACCAGGCCCCAAGTCGGGTGGGAGAACGGGGTCAAGGTCTGGGCTGCGGTGGGTCAACCAACAGGCACAGAGATGGGGCACAGGCAGGGCAGGTGGGCAGAGCGGGAAAGGCCGGGGTCACAGGTGAGTATTGTCTGCAAGGGGGGGCCGGGCAGGCAGGTCACCAGCAGGGTAGACGAGAGTACCTGGGAGTGTCTCCTCCTCCCGGCCTGTAGACGCCTGTCCTGCCAGCCCACCTGCTTCCCCCGAGGGTGAGGATACTGTCCATCTACCAAAAAGCAAGGGAAAAGTGTCACGTTACCTGACAAACTCAGCAAGGCCAACGTTATGGCACACTAGAAACCCCATTCGGCTCCTGGGCCGTATCATTCTCACATCTGGGGCTCACGGGACACCTCATAGACTGGAAATTTGGTTTGCGTCCATCAGCAGCTGTCACACAATCCCACATGTCACAGTACTGCCCTGACTGTCACGCCCCACACAGTGTCCCCACTGTCTCCCGAGGTGCTCTCCCTCCTGCTGTGCGTTGGTCGCTCAGACCTTTACCTTCCGTCGCAGCCAGCACACCCCGGCTGCACCTCGGAGCGACAGCTGTCCCATGCAGCTCCTGCGGGGACAGCACGTGCCCTCACTCACACAAAAACAGGTTCTTAGAAATCTGGCGGCTTTGTTGCCAGGCGTGCTGCGGACCCCAGCCAAGCAGCCCTGTCACCTTTCACAGAGGCGGCCCTGCCCGTGCACACTGTCACCAAGGAACCCAGGGCCGGCAGCCCTGCCGTCCTGGGAGCGGCTTCTCAGTGGGCTCGACTGGGTGGCAGGGCCACACTTCCAAAACACTCAGGTGCTAACACTTGAGATCTAGTCATTATCCTACCACGCCTGACGAGTTAGCTTCCAGAAACAGGCCGGGGTAGGAAGACACGCGGTCTTTAGGGGCTGACGATCGGAAGCACTGCTCCTCCGAGCACCTCCATATTCATGCTCCCACACCCAGTATGGGGAGCAAGTACGATATCACCATCTTTACAGAGGAGGAGTCAGGCTGGTGGGGGCAGGGGGCGCAGCTGTCAGGGTCGCCAGGTGGGCAGGTCCCACGCTACCCCTGCGGGCTGCTGTGCAGGGAGCAGGCTGGAGAATCCTTCAGAGGCTGCGGGTAAATTCAGGACACGTTGCTATTTACGGATTTTAATGACTGTAATTCTGTGTCCCTTCTACGCAGGAGCCGTGATGATGCCAGAACATTCTGTGCTCTGTATGCTCCAAAGGCGGGGGGAGGGAGGGTGAATTACTTCACCCATGTTTCAGGTTTTCTCAGTTATTAAATAATAGTAATGAACCATGAGTCTGTCTAAGCTTGGCAACACACGTAGCTCCTTTTAGCAGTAATAACTAATAAAACTCTTCCTGGTCTTACGGGTGTCTATAGCTCTTCAAAACGATAGATATTTAAGTACAAAACGCACAAATGGAAAGGAACCAAGAAAAGGAAGACTCTGTCCCACTATGACTGCTGTCCCCACCTGGGGGGCCACCCAGGGTGTCCTGCACGTGGAGGAGACACACAACACGCCTGCGGTCCGCCCAGGACACGTCTCAGTGGTTCCTGAATCCGCACATGCAGGGAACCTCGGCACGACAAGTGAAATACTACACAAGGTGAATCTCAGAGACGTGAAGCAGACTCTCCTGCAGGCAGCTCTCTGCAAATCCCAGCCCATCAAGGTCACGGTGCTCTCTGCAGCCACTGCCCACGACATTCACTCCCCATATTTTGATCCTTGACAGATGGAAAGGTGAAAGGTGACCTCGTGGGTTTAACTGTTAAGAGTTTAAAACTGTCAACATTCTTAGTGGGGCTGAGCTCTCTGGTAACTGACCATGTGGACGCCGTGTGTGTGGGCCAGGCCTGCCCGTGGCCTTTGTCTGGGATTCTCTAGCATACACACACACACCTGGGGTGAGGCCCACAGCTCTGGCTCTGTTACTGATGACCCACCCGAGTGATGCCCTTCAATGCCCCGGGTATCAGTCCAGTGGCCTGAAAGAGCACAGCACAGGTGGAGGGTGCCCTCGGTCCCCTCTGCCTGCCTGCCCCCAGCCGCCCTCCTCCGTCAGTCACGTCTGGTACTGCTGCTTCCTGGGACACGCACACCCTGTTCTCAACACTCCGTGTCCACTGTGCGGTCTTTCGGAACTGTCACCCCTGCGCCCTGGCTCCTCTGGAGCCTGGTGCCATCCATCGTCGAGGAGTCTCTTCGGGAGGTGCGTGAGCATCGCTTTGCCCAGGTCTTCACGTGTTTGACAATGTAGGACTGAGAAAATGCCTCTTTCCTAAGATTCCATACGCGTTGCTACACTCATCCAGCACGAAAATCACTGTGGGGCAGCCCATTGCTCTACACTAGACACAAGCGGAAAAACGGGTAAAAACTGAGGAAGGCACTCCACAAAAGAAGAGATCCAAGTGGCCAATGAGCACAAGAAAAGGTGCTCAGTCTCTTTAGTGATCAACGACATGCAAATTAAAACCAAAAATAGATGTAAATACACACCCACTAGACTGCCTCAAATACAAGTCTGCCAAGGACTCATGGGGCTTAACCCCTTCTTGTCACAGACTATTATTTGGTTCTGAAAACCCGTCTACTAGACAGGAAGAACTGGAGCCACTCGCTGTAACGGAAAATCATGTGTTCGGTCCCAAGCAAAGGAAACCAGAAAATTTTCACGGGTAGAAAAATCCACCAACTGAACCGTGAAAACCAACTTATGAAAGTGGTAGACGTTCAGGAGACCAACACAGCGGGCGCGCCGGGGGAGGGGCCCCGCCTCTGGTGGCCACTCTGCTTCCTGCGCCGTCATCTCCTTCACCAACGTGTGTCTGAGGCTTGGGTTACTCTGTACTCTGAGTACATCCACGGCACGGCACCGTGATGACAAGGGACGGCACAGCGTCACACGGAGAGACTTGCAACAGAACAGCGTGATGGGAGATGCCTCACACGATGTCACATGAAACTGTGTGGTGTTCACCCATTGTGTACGCTGTTCACAATGACATTCGTCCCATAGTTCCTGGTGGAAAAGATTATATCAAGAAATTAGTGGGGCCGGCCCGGTGGCTCAGGCGGTTGGAGCTCCATGCTCCTAAGGCCGAAGGCTGCAGGTTCGATTCCCACATGGGCCAGTGGGCTCTCAACCACTTGCCAGTTCAATTCCTCGAGTCCCTCAAGGGATGGTGGGCTCCGGCCCCTGCAACTAAGATTGAACAGGGCACCTTGAGCTGAGCTGCCGCTGAGCTCCCAGATGGCTCAGTTGGTTGGAGCGCATCCTCTCAACCATAAGGTTGCCGGTTCAACTCCCGCAAGGAATGGTGGGCTCTGCCCCCTGCAACTAGCAATGGCAACTGGACCTGGAGCTGAGCTGCGCCCTCCACAACTAAGACTGAAAGGACAACAACTTGAAGCTGAACGGCACCCTCCACAACTAAGATTGAAAGGACAACAACTTAACTTGGAGAAAAGCCCTGGAAGTACACACTGTTCCCCAATAAAGTCCTGTTCCCCTTCCCCAATCAAATCTTAAACAAAAAAAAAAAAAAAAAAAAAAGAAAGAAAGAAAGAAAGAAAGAAAGAAAGAAACTGGTAAGTGTCTCTTTTTGGAAACCGTAAGGCCATATATCACTCTATAAACTGTATTTTGCCATGTATAATATGCAGTTTTTTTGCCCAAATTTGTGAGAGAAAAGTAAGGATGTGCATTATACATGGGTAGTACTAATTCTGTACCTACGTAAATGTTTTTAATTCTTTTACTTATGCTTATGAGTTAAAAGAGTAACTCTAGAAATCAATAATATCCATATGCAAAATAATACCCTGGACTATAATAATCAGTTTTTTTGAACTTAAGACGAACTTGCCACAACAAAGAGTTCTTGGCCTCCTATGATGCGTAAATATCATAAATTTGTTACCAGTACATGCAATTTCTTGTACCATAATATGTCAAAAAATAAATACTAAAATTCATTTATAATACAAAAAACAAGTACCTAAATGTAAACAAATAAAATTTTGAATTAAAATGAAAGATTTTTTTCCCTGAAAGTTTGGGCCAAAAACGTGGGTGCGCATGATACACAGCAAAATACGGTAGTTTGTTTAATTTGTTTTGCGCTAAAAATGTCATCGTATAGAAGGGAGAAAAAGATGTTGCTCTCTAAAATTTGGTGTAGTTTTAAAGAACGATTATGGAGAAAAGCGGCTGCCTGAACAGTCACTACGGGAGGACTGTCTGCATTTCCCTGGTCCGAGTACAAACTATGAAAGATCCAGAACGTTCGCCCAGCAGAGCAGACGTGCGCAGGCCACGGGTGGCAACCCACTCCGAGCCAGGGCCACCCTGAATTCCCACTGCTTTGAAGACTCTGTCTCTAATTGCCACCAAACAATGATGTGCCCAGATGTGAGCAGTGTTTCTTGTTTGCTATCTCGCATTTCATTCATCCACTGCCGGATAGCTGACTCACGAATCCAGTCTGGGTAACTTCCAGTGCTTTGGGAACACGCCTGGCCTTGATCTACGGAGCTGTTCTGGCCCCACCGTCGACCCTCCTCCAGTCCACGGGCCGCTCACACCGTTTCGTGGCCGCCTCCTCTGTCCCTGCTTCAGTACAGACGCGCTGCACAACCCGGCTGCCCTCACTAAGCCTGCGCTCTGTGGGGTTACACATGCCCATGCCTTTCTCGTGTCAGAGCCTGCATCTTCCAATTCTAGAATGCACATGTTCTTTTCACCCATTACGACACATGATGCAGCCCTTAGCTTCCACCAGGCTTCCAGTCACGCTGCGTACAGCCCAGCTGTCAGCCCTGCTCTCGGGCCGGCCCGCGGCCCCAGCCTCGCCCCCACTCTGCAGGGTTTAAGCCACAGGGCTTGTGACCTGGCCAATCCCATGTGGGTGGAGGCTGCACTCACAAGGGCTGTTGTCATGGGCACACTGTCCCAGTGACACAGCCCCTGCCTGGTTTGGGACGCCATGCTGCTCAGAGCACGCTCACAGCTGAAACTTACTTTTTCTCACTGACCACATCACACTGCGCATTAAGCTGCGTGTCAACCCAAACCTCTATGATTCACTGAACACCCACCAAAGGTTAGGGAATTCATTCACGTCACTGAAGGGATCCTGCGCGGACGTTAGGTAGCCCATCCTGGCCTCAAACGACATCGTCTACTGGACACAAACACAGGAAAAGCTTCATGTTACAAAATCCAAAGCCTCGTTAGTGGCCACAGGACAGCAGTGTCGGGAGGAAGGCACAGTCCTGTTGACGGCGGCCACGCAGCCCCCAGCTGAGGGCGAGGAGAGAGCAGGCGCTTTGAGCCAGGACGGGAGGGCTGGGGAAGGAAGGCCGCTGGCCCGAGCACACGCTTTTCACCCTCCATCGCCCAAACTTCCAACGAGTCAAACAAAGAAATCAGGAAAAGCAACCACTCACGGCCACAGACGTGGAGGCTGCGCCGTGAGCACCAATATGACAGCATGGACGGCTGGGAGCCCGAGGTCCCTCTGAAGACCTGCTAGTGCCCCAAAGGGAGCTGGGGGAGGTGGGAGATGCGGGTCCCAGCCAAATGGGGCGCAGCGGAGCCTCCTCTCAGCAGCCTGCCTGGACTGCTAGTTTCCAAAGTGACAAGAGGCCCGGCCCAACTGAACTGTCACCCAGCTCCAAGTCCGAGGGCATCACCACGTGTGCGCACACACTTCGGGGTCCAGGGGGACCAGGCCAGGATGCCCCTTCAGGGAGGAGCCAAGGGAGAAAAACACAGAAGCCATGAAAACATCCTGCCACATAAAGAAAACACAGCAGAAGGCAAAGCAGAACATATGTTCACAAATATGTACAAAGAGAGACATGAGTGGTTTCAGTCAGCACACTGCCATGTGCTTTCAGAGAGAAAGAAAACAAAAACTCATGAAACAAGATTAAAAAATCATAAACTGGCCATCTGAAAGGAAAGAGAAATAAGGACATCATGAAACAAAGTTACAATCAAATTTAAAACAGCTGGAGACAAAGTCAAGTCTGGACAAACTGTGAAGGAAATGTAGGCCTCTGGGAACGAGGGAGGACTTGTGACGGGGTGACCAGAGCCGGGCCCACCTGCATTCCACTGGGGCACCTGCATTTTGGGGCATTTGAGAGGTTTCCGCCATCAAAGCGCCAGTTCCCTCTCTGTTGATGGGGACAGACAGCTGCGGTTCCAGGGGACTCCAGGGTAGCAACCCGCGGAGGCTGTTCCGGGAGGCCACACAGCAGCCCCACAGTGCCTGAACCCCTGAACCCCAGCACAGCTCTGGGAGCTCCCCACCGAAAAGCCAGTCTCAGAACTCTCTCAGCAGTGGAAACGCACGTGCACTGGACTCCAGTTAGAGCGCGCAGGACAGCACTGCAGGGGGAGCTGGGGAAGGGGCTGCAGCAGGGAGCACATGCAAGGAGCTAGTGGGGGTGAGTGAAGGAGAGAGGGAGACTGTGCCCAAGTCAGTCCAGGCACCCCTGGGCCTACGGGTGCCGACGCCCCTGTTCTGGAACAGCCCGCCGCTGCCTCCTGCAGACTCCTGCTCACACAGGACCGTGCTGGTGTTGTGACACCGAGTAGGCGGGCGGTGGCAGTGGCCTGCTGTGCATAGGGGAGGAGGCGGCCCGTCCACACAGTGCACTTCTGCCTGCTCTGTCCTCTCAGCAACGGGATGTGCGCTTCCAGGAGGTGAGGCCATCAGCCCTTCGGGCAGTGTCTGCGCGGCCTGAGTGTTTCCTGTGCTGAACCAATTTAAATCTCCACAACGTATACAGAAGTCGTGCTGATGTGTTAGACTCAGTCAAGTGGAATTACCAGGAAGCTATCACACAGGATGTGATAATGATATGCTGGAAAATTTGAATAAATCTCCCTTCTTATGTATCTGCTCTGCCACCCCTAAGAGCCCACGATTAAATCCCAGTCTGATGCTAATAACACGACTTCTGCAAATGGTTTGCGCGGTGTAACTGAAACGCCTTCAGCAGCTGAGTGCCAGTCAGAGCGAAGCCAAGGAATAGCCACGGCCCTGGCAGCTGGTGGCCCCCTGGCAGGACCCTTCTCCCTGCGGAGGGCTGTGTGCACATAAGGGAGCCACAGGGCTGGGCAGGCATCGCTCTCCGCAGGGCTCGGCCTGGGGGTCCCCCTTATAAAGGGGAGAAGAGGATCCCACCAGGGTGTCAGGGAGAAGCCTGAAAGACAACAGCTGGCACATCTTGGCAAGGACACCTGGGTAGCAGCAGGGCCGGGAAAGTATGGGCACCTTATTAAACAACTGAACACCCTGAACCCGGGAGCTCGTTAAACTCCGGTGCTGCTCATCCCTTGGAGGGCCACTCGCCCCCGTCCCGAGAAAGCCCAGCAGGGTCAAGCTTCCTCCCTGGGAGCCCCAGACTGCAAGGCACCGACGTGCCTGCAGGGCACAGAGGCCTGGCAACGGCCTTCTGGTGACAGGCCAACACAGACCTCTCTCTCACCGGAGGGCTGTCTTATCCTGGGCCGTCCTCCCACCCCCCACACGCCAGGTCCTCCATTTATCCAAACTGGAAGAGAGTGCCCCGTTGGGCAAGGAAAGTGCTGCAGCTGCTGGGAAAGCATCTAGTGGTTCCTCAGTGAGTGAGACACGTAATTACCACGAGACACAGAAGTTCCCCCAGGGATAGGCCCCAAAGACGTGAAAACAGGTGTGCAAACAAAGCCTGCAGGAGACTATCCATGAGCAGGGTTCTCGGTGCCAAAGGGGAGAACCCCAGTTGGTCAGCAGGGGGGGGCGCGGGGGGGGCACCTGAACATGAACACACGGGGCGTCTCCACACGGGAACATCACTCAACCTGAAAAAGGAGTGCAGTTCTGACACCTGCTGCAATACAGAAAACCCCCGAAAACGAGCTCCGTGAAGGCAGCCAGGCACCGTACAGGAAATCCCATGCGAGCGTCAAGAACAGGCAAGCCAGAGGCAGAAACACTGGTGGGCAGGCCTGGGGGACGCGCTGGGGGGACTGCTTAACTCTGGACAAGGGAGTTCCGTGGTCCCCATGCAAGTCCCTAGAGGGCTGAAGCTGTGCCTGGGCCAGAAGTGAGGGAGACACTGGTGACCAGCGTGGAAGTGGCAGCCCTGTGACAGCCGGGGTGGCAGACACCCTAAGCGCAGCACCTCAGCGGAGCGTCCTGGGGATGCAGGCCGGCTGGAGTCCCAGCTGCGGAGCTGGGCCTAACCTGGGCATTTCCCGTCTACCTGTGCTGGCCTTCCAGTTTAAGCTGTTCTTTCTACCAACTTCTTCATTTCGGGAACACAGTTGTTCTAAAATAAAAGAACCTGACCAGTCATTCCCTGCTTTATACCCACCTGGAGTGCAGGTGCTGCTGCTGGAACCGAGCACCCATGCCCCACAGAGGCACCCCACAAACCCTGGAGGAGTCGCCGCGACATGCAGTTGCTCACGCTGACTGCTCTGCCTACCTGGAGTACAGCCCCGTCACCACGCCCAGAAGGCCACCATCTCCTGGCAGACAACTCTGCAGCAGGAGGGACCCAGCACTGCATGCAGTCATGCAGCCTGGTCAGTCCCACTCGAGGGTGGACCATCCCAGACTCAAGCAAAATCAGTTGGCCTCTGACTTAGCGTTAAAGATAGAGAAATAACTCAGATGGCTCCCCCAAACTGATCGGGCACAGGCTGTGCATGGCCAGGCCCACGATGGACCCGTGCTGGGGTGCCTATTAGAAGTGTGTGTGCACGTGCATGCGAGGGACATGCATGGAGCTCACACACACTCACGTCTTATTTTACACACAGGATACCAAGCACACACACATCTTTGCAGCCAGCATCTGGAAAGCTGATTAAATCTCGAACGCGCGTCAGCTCATCCATGAAACGCACGTTAAGACATGCGTGCTAAATGTTTCCCGTAACTCTTCTTTAAAAAGGACTCCTGTAAGATGATAAGAGCTTCCTGCAGCTTGCAGGACCTGGCATCGGCCTGTACAGGAGGCACTGTCATGCGGGCCTCTGGGGATGGAAACTCTGGACAACAGGTCAAGGTCACCAGGAAACGTGGGTAAGCCAGGCGGAAAGGGAGGGACCTGCCCCGGTTAACCACTAACTCGCAGCAGCAGCAGCAGCACTCACAGGGAGCAGCGCGCTGACTGCTCACGCAGCCACACGCAGCGCCAAGACGCGGGCCACCCGTGTGGGTCTCGGAGCCGCAGGCACACGGGACGCTGCCAGCAGATGACGCTCACAGAGCCGCGCAGAGGGGCCCCAGGGAGAGCCAGGTCCCAGAGGGCTTGGGACACTGCCTGTTCTATTTGGAAGGCCTGCTGTGACGACAGTGGCCCTGGGCAGGGAGGGCGGGGCCGCACTGAAGGCACCTTGCAGGCCAGGTTCTGGGCCAGGCACCTGCCTGAGCTGCCTGACCCGCCCCCACCCCGGCCCCCGCCTCCCACACAGGAGAGACTAGGCAAGTTGCTCCCAGTCACACAGGGTGGCAGGTGCAGGGGCCCCATTCCGATCAGCCCCTCCTGCTCACTGGGAGGGAGACCTGCCCCGGGCAGAGTGAGCTCCGAGCGCGCCTGTGCAGGAGGGCGCGGGCACCTCTGGCTTCTCCCCAAACCCAGGAGGCGGCTGGGGGCCTCCACAGCATTCCCCCCGCGAGGGCCGAGGCCGAGTCTCTCAAGCAGCATGGCAGGTGGAGACGCGGGAGGAAGGCCTGAGCAGCCCAGGCCTCTGGGGGAGCACACCCCTCCCTGCAGTCCTCGGCTGCGCTGGGCTGGGGGCTCCTGCGCGGGCACGTGCCACGTCTGGCAGAGGTGCTCCGGCCAGGCCAGGCCGTGCCCACCAGCAGCTCCAAGCCCCCAGGGCCCGGTCCCAGCCAGCCGGCCACACTCGCCACACCTCCTCCCTGCCCCGAGTGGGTGTGCACACCCCATCGCTCCCAGGAAGCTCCATCTGTCCCCACATTTGTAATTATCACTTGGTAAAGAAAACAGTGACACCGCTCTCTCCAACCCCAGAAGGCAGCACAGAAAACGTATTTTAAGCCTCACTTTTACCTTCTGTGACTTTGTTTAAACGAAGAGCATGAAAATCCCCTTGAGCTGGCTGACTCCGTGTCCCCCACACGTACTGACCACATCTGCCTGCCCCCACCCAGCAAACTGTCCCCGGGCTCCTGTCCGCCGGGCACGTCCACGGCCAAAAGACGCTGCCCCGCAGCTGCCCTGCCTCCCCTACAGGTGGGTTTCCGCGTGGGGCTTCCCAACGTCCGTGAGATGACCTGACACAGGCAGAAATGGGGGAACCCCCCACACCGCCACCCGTGAGGTAACGAGCAGACAGCCAGCTGGTTCTGCTACTGCTCAATGGTATCCGAGAAACTCTGCATTACAGAAACAATCATTTCAATGACAAAAAAGGGGGAGGAGGCTTATGAGCCAGACTTTTACACTCCTAATAAAAAGCTATTTTCTGCCCTTATTCCAATAACGAAAGCCACGTACAGTGTTACACACATCGTGTGCTTAGGAACTAAACTAACTGGTTGTTAGAGCAGAGAAAATCCAGCATGTTAGTGAGCAAATCCGAGCAAGGCGGAACTGACCAAAATGAGCCGGTGACCAGACACGGCCCCCAGGAGCATGATGACCAGGGAGGAAAGAGTGGGTGTCCTGCAGGAGGCCTCGGGTGGAGGGCGAAAAGGGGTTGTATTTAACAGACATGTCCCACGCGTGCAGAGCAGTCCGGGGGTTCCCGAGGTCAGGAAGTCCCAGCAGGATGCTGTGCGGGTGGGGGGGACTGCCCCCCACCGCCCACGGCTGAGGCCTGACACTGTCACACCCTCTGCACCTGGGAACATCCCTTCCTTCTCTTCCTCTCTGACACCAAACTTTCTCTGCAGTTAATTCTGTCACCTGCCACCCATCTGTCCTTCAAATACTCTATGCAGAGAGGATTCACAGGAAGAAAGGACATCAGAGCAAAAATGAAAGGAAAACAGTGGCAAACCACGTGTGCACACCCTCACGGCTCTCCCCACACATCGTGGTTATCACAGCGCCAACACGGAAGCGTCTGTCCTCTCCGGTAACCCCGGCCGTCGGGAAACCTTGTGGCGCACCCAGCGAAGCTGAGTGAATGGTGGATGAACAAGTTAGTGTCCAAATGCCAGCTGAGTCACAAACGGGAATGGACTTCACACAGTGCAACGAACTCGGCCGAACTGCCCCAATATCAGAAAAGCCGTCACGGGTTACTGTTTCGCCAGCTAAGCGGTCCGTTAGAGGGAGGGCGCTGTCTGTCCCAGAGTCACCCAGTTTGGAAACTTCTAAGCAATGTGTGTCAAACTCAGTAATAAGCAAGAAAAAGGCAAGCACGAAAGAAGTGAGACACATACTGTCGTTTGGTCACATTACCTAGACAGGAGCCCGTAACAAAAGATGATGAAAAGAACCACACCAGTTCTAAGGCATGGAAAAGCCCAGGCCCATGCTGACGCTTTGAAGGTTTGTGACGGGGCTGCTCTGCCGGGACACAGGGGAGACGCACCTCCAGGGCCACCTCCTTGCTTCCGACCGGGGTCCCACTGGAGGAAGTCCTTGTGAGAGTGAGGTGGTTTCAGGTACGTCCAGAGTCTATGACACCCTTACGTCACAGTTCTGTCATGAGAGCATAGCTCCTGCCCCTCAGGGACCTGTACTTGGTGACACACGTAGCTAGTGCGCTGGCATTGATTAGGACATAAGATGGGACTTCCTCCTTGCTCCCTCTCTGGGATCACTCACTTCGGGGGAGAGAGAGGCCATGCCATAGGGACACTCCAGCAGCCCTGTGGGCAGGCCTGACGTGGGGAACCGACCTCCTGCCCAAAGACACACAGGAGCCCGCATGGGAGCAGCTCCTCCAGCCCCAGTGAACCTTCAGGCGACACAGATCCACCAACCTCATGACAAACCCTGAGCGGGACCTCCAGCTAAGCCACTGCTCAATTCCTGACCCACAAAAACAATGAGATAATACGTATCTGTGGTTTTAAGCCACTCAGGTGTGGGTTCATTTGTTACCCAGCAACAGAGAACACCACCAGCCAGAGAGCAGACGGGAGGATCCCTGGGACACGATGGTAAAGAACCACAGGACCAGCCTATGTCAGGAAGCCAGGGACTGCCTCAGGGAAGCAAATGGGGGAAACCAGACCCAAGCTGCACGGGGGGCAGGGAGCTGCTGTTAGGACCAACCACGGGGGCTATGAGCGCAGCAACGTCCCGACTGGGCACCAGTGTCCCCAGGTGAAAGCAGGCGCTCAGAGGCGGCCACCCCTGCGCCCCTTGAGACACGGCCCCAACACATCCCCACAGGGCAAGCCACCCAGCAAACTCGCTAGCCACATCCCCCACTTCCTACCCTCGTCACCAGACAGGCGTTCTCAAAATGCAAACCTCACCCACCAGCGAAGAAACAATATTTGAAGAAAACAAGGTGATGAAAGAGAGACACCAAATGCAAAATAAGAAAGGTCATCTGAGAAATCGTAAAGCAAACAATAGCATTAGTTTATATGTTCAAGATAATGGACATGATATCCATCCCATACATGAGAGAGAAACAAGCAGACACCTGGAGAGGGCAAAATATTCTCAAAGCAAAAACACATATGCGAGTATAAAGGTACACGAATGCAGTTGAACAGCAAAGTGGAAAGACAGAGAAGAAGTCAAGGAATTTTCCAACGTGCAGAGTGAAAAAAAAGAGAAAGAAGGTGTAAAAGATACCCAAAGGTCCGTAATTTCCAGAAGGAATGAACACAGGCTCCAGTGAACGTTTTGGTTACATTTATAAAATCCCAGGATGAAGAGCGAGCTGCCCAACTTCAGCAGGATGACGCGATCGATGGGACGATGGAGTGGTGAGCACAATTCTTTCCGTGGAACTTAATGCCTGTAGACCATTAATGTTTGTAGAAATTTCTGACAGATCTGGACTTAGGCACCATCGTATGTTGTTTTCCATTTTCTTATAAGTCTCCTTTCTGGCCTTCTCTTAGATTTCCTGTCCACTTCTTTACACATTTGTTTTTTACTTCTCAGACTAAACACAATCACTTGCATCCCTAACTTTTCAGAGGCCAATGTCTTTATACCTCACCCAGGCAACCGCGAGGTCTTAAATCTGTGGAAATCTACCCCCTCCCCACGGACATGACACTGTGCTCGTGTATTTTAGTTCCACTGGTTGTTGTAAACCCCGGAAGACATTTGCCTCATTGCTTTAAACATTAAATGTGTGTTTGGATTAACTCACATGCATACAATTTTCTGTTTTTAATTTCTTAAATCTTACAACTTCCATATGCGACAACTTTCTTTCCTCCCGAAATAGATTCTTTAGAAATGTCTATAAGTATCAAATTATCTGTTTTTCTTTGTATGAAATGCGTTTATTTTGCCCATGTTCCTGGAAGATTTACCCATGAAGTACAGAATACTGGGTGACTTCTCTTCTCCCACCACGTGGAAGATCCAACCATCCTCCTGTTCTTCCATTGGTGCAGTTGAAAGCCATCTGATGGACTACTGTTCCTTCTTCGGACAATGTTTTTTCTCTGTTGAGATCCTTTACTTGTCTTTAACATCCTGGAGATTGACCATAGTATGGCTAGACACAGATACATTTCACTGCACTGAACTGGGATTTATTAGGGTTTTTGAAACTGTACAATGGGGGCTTTATCAACTCTGGAAAACTGTTAGCCATTATCCTTCAAATATCACTCCTACCCCGTCTTCTCCCTTCTCCTCTGGGGCACCGGTGAGCCCCATCCTGCCTTTCCAATCTCTCTCCAAGTCTCCTATTCTCTCTTTCACTGTCCATATTGCTTTGTCTCTCGGTGCTGCATTGTAGATGATTACCACAGATTATATAATAGCAAAAAAAAACATGGAAAGATGGTGAAAAGAAGTGATGAGAAGTGTGGAGTAAGAAAGTCTGACACAATGGAATTGGGTTTGTGAAGAAGGCCATGTGGCAGAGGTAATACTTGACCAGAGAAGGAAGCTTCTCCAGCAGAAGGATTATAATATCAAACGGAAACCTGGATCCACACAAAGAAATGAAGAATCTTGTAACAATTAAAGAAATTAAACTGACAGTTTAAAACTGTCGAACAAAGCACATTCACTGGCTTTACTGGAAAATTCTATAAACAATTAAGAAAGACAAAAATGTCGATTCTATACAATCCCCTCCTAAAAATGAAAAAGAAGGGAACTCTTCCCCACTCACTTTATAAGGTCAAAATTACCTTAACAGCAAAACCACAGAAAGCCATTTCAAGGAAAGAAAACTACAGACCCAAATCCCTCATGAATACACATGCAAACACCCCTAACAAAAATCCCTTTTTATATAATACATCATAACTAAGTAGGATTTAACCCAGTAATGTTAGTTCGACACTTGAAAACGGCCAATGTAATTTACCATTTTTATAGATTAAAAGTGAAAGCCCATTACTTCAATAGATGTAGAAAAAGAAACTGACAAAATTCAACAAGCATTCATGATCCAGATTCTCAGCATCTTCCTTAACCTGGTGAACAGCATCTATGAAACCTACAGCTATCATCACATTTAACGCTGAGAGACTGAATGCTTTCCCCTCCAGGATCAGAAGCAAGGGGAAGATGGCCATTCTCACCATCTCTAATCACCATCATACTGGGTAAATGTGATAAAGGAAGTGAAAGAAATGAAGAGCATATGGATTGGAATCTGCAATGAATAAATAAATACCAGAGCTAATAAGTTTAGTAAGGTGGCAAGATACAAGATCGATATACAAAAATCAGTTGCATTTAGACACAATAGCAAGAAAAATTCAAACTGAAATTAAGAAAACAATTACATTTACAATACCAGGAAAAATAATAAAATACTTAGGAATAAGTTTAACAAAAATGCATGACTTGCCCTGTGAAAACTACAAAATATCATTGAAAGAAATTATTGACGACCTTAATAAATGTAAAGACATCTGCGGTCCTAGACTGAAAGACTTCATATTTTTAACAACGCAGTATTTCCCAAATTTATCTACAGATTCAAGGCAATCATTGTCAAATGTCTATCTGCCCTTTTTTATATAAATGGGCAAGGTGACCCTAAAATTCATATGGAATTGAAAAAAAAAAAGCCAAAACAAACTTGAAAAAGAACCACAATGAAGGACTCACACTTGCCAATTTTAAATCCTACTACAAAATCTACAGCATTCTAGACTGTGTGGTACTAGCTAAGGATATTCATACAGATAGAGAACTGAGAGTCCAGAAATAAACCCATACAACTGTGGTCAAGTAAATTTCAACTAGGTTGCCAAGACCATTCAATGGAAAAAGAACAGGTTTCTAACAAGTGGTGCTGGGAGAGCTTGATGTCCACGTGCAAGAGAATGAATTTGGACCCTTGATTCAGACCATATACAAAAATTGACTCAAAATGGGTCACAGACCTAAATATAAGAACTATAAGCACGCTACCAAGAAAGTGAATAGATAATCCAAATAATGGAAGAAAGCTTATATCAATTATATGTCTAAGGGAATAGTATCCAGAGTATGTACAGATTCCTTAACTCAACAATAAAAAGACATCCTATTTAAAAAGTGGGCAAGGAATATGAACAGACATTCCTCCAGAGAAGTCACAGGAACAGCCAATAAGCCCCTGGAAAGATGCTCAGCATCATTAGTCAATAGAGAAATGCCAATCAATACCACTTCCCCCCCACCACTAGGATAGCTAGAATCAAAACAAACAAATAACAACCAAAACAACCCAGAAAATAGCAAGTGATACTGAGAAATCAGAACACCCAAACACTGCTGGTGGGAATATAAAATGTTCCAGCCACTTTGAAAAATAGTTAGGCATTTCCTCAAAAAGTGAAACACAGATTTACCATATGATTCTACAACTCTACTCCTAAGAATAAACCCAACATAAATTAAAACATATTCATACAAAAACTTGTACATGAATATTCGTAATAGCCAAAAAGTAGAAACAGGGGCGAACAGGTGGCTCAGTTGGTTGGAGCACATCCTCTCAACCACAAGGTTGCCGGTTCGACTCCCGCAAGGGATGGTGGGCTGTGCCCCCTGCAACTAGCAATGGCAACTGGACCTGGAGCTGAGCTGTGCCCTCCACAACTAAGACTGAAAGGACAACAACTTGATTTGGAAAGAATCCTGGAAGTACACACTGTTCCCCAATAAAGTCCTGTTCCCCTCCCCCCCAAAAAAGTGGAAACAACTCAAACGCCCACCAGTTGATGCATGGATAAAGCACATGGCATAGACATATAACGGACTATTACTCAGCCACAAAAAAAGAAATGAAGGACTGATACATGCTATAATAGAGATGGACCTGAAAACATAGCAGGTGAAAGAAGCCAGACACGAAATGTGAAGTATTACATGATTCCATTTATGTGAAATGTCCCAAATACGCAGATCCAGAGGGACAGAAAGCAGATTAGTGGTTGCCAGGGGCTGGGGTTTGGGAGGAATGGGTGGCTGCAAATGGGTACGGGGTTCCCTCTCAGGTAATGAAAATGTTCTGTAAATAGTGGTGATGGTTGCATACGCCTGTGAATATATTGAAAACCACTGAATTACACTTTAAAATAGTGCATGTTATGATATGTGAACTTGATAGCAATACAAATAGTAACAAAAGAGACGCCAATTATCCCCAAATTAGTCTATAAAGATCCAACACAATTTCAAGCAAAACCCCAACAGTCTCTTGTAGAAATTGACACGCTGATTCTACCTCTTATATGGAAAAGGACTCAGAGCAGGAAAACAATTTTGAAAAAGAAGACCAACATTGCAGGACTCATCCTACCTCATTTCAAGGCTGATTCTAAAGCCACAGTAACCCGAATCCTGCAGAACTGGTGAGAAAGGCATACAGAACAAATAAACATATGAGTCCAGAAAGAGATGCAGCCATATGTGGTTGACTGAATACGAAACAAAAATAATCAATGGGAAAATAATGGTCTTTTAATAAACAATGTTGAAATTACATCCACAGGGGCATGGTCCCCATAACGTGTATTGTAAAGAATTAGCTCAAAATGGATCAGAGGCAAAATAAACGGATCAGAGACCAAAATATAAAACCTAATCTATCCAATTTCTAGAAGAAAACATAGGAAATAATGTTTGGGAACTTGGAGAAAATGTAGAATTCTTGGCTAGGACACAGAGCACAAACCATAAAAGAAAAAAACTGACAAGTTTTACTTTATTAAGGGTAAACACTTCTGCTTTTTTGAAAGACACTGTTAAGAAAATTAATATTTAAGCCACACTCTAGGATAAAATATTTGAAAAACACTTATCTGATAAGTGACTGGTATCCCAAGTGTGTAACAAACACTCACAACTCAATAAGAACACAAATAGTACAAAACTTGTAATAGGCAAAATACTCGAACAGATGCTTCACCAAGAAGACAAACATGGCAAAGAAACACAGGAAAAAATGTTCAATGTCATTAGTCATCAGGAAAATGCAAAGGGCAACTACGAGGTGACACTGCACACCCACCAGAAAGAACACAATTTCACAACTGACCTCAAGTGCAAGCCATTCTAAGAGCAACGGGATTTCACACATGGCTCTGAGCGTGTAATTGGTGGGTGTGCACACAGTGGGTATGCAGTGGGCCTGCAAATGGTAGGTGTGCAAATCGTGCCGTCACTTTGGAAAACAACTTGGTAGTTGCTTACAGAATTAAACACAGACTTATCAGATGATCTAGGTATTTATCTATGAAAAATGAGGAAAGCTTACAGCAGTTTTAGTTATAATCTCTAAAACTATAAAAACTCCGTATTTTCTTCAATTGGTAAATGAATAACCACTATGTGCATTCATTAAATGTCCCTCGACTGCAATAGGGCGCATCTCAAAGCATGACAGGGAGGTGAAGGCGGACTCGCACCTGCACAGTGAGTCCACGTCCGGACACTGAGGGAGCAGCACCCAGTTACAATAACTGGACTGTCAGGGGGTTTTCGTCAGGGGCGCGAGGGCCAGGGAGAAGGGGCATGAGGGAACTTGGTGGGGTGGTGAAGTATTCTGTACCATGATTTGTTGACAGCTAATATCTGCACGTTTATCAAAACTCATAAAATTATATCCCTAAAAAGAATGAATTTTATACTACATAAATCATTCCTCAATAAACAATGCGAAAAAAAAATATGAAGAATCCCAAGCAAGACAAATATAGAGAAAACTGCAGACAATGCAGTGACCTAGATACATGGTAAAACAGCACCAGCACAACGGGCATCTTACAGGTAACAGGGGTTTTAAATTCCTTGACATGCGCATCATTCAGGCTGAAAGGTGGCTTCTCCACAGCAGTGGGGGCCAGAGGCCACAGGCGGTACCCAGGGGTGCAGCATTGGGAGATCTCCTACCATGTTTCCCCAAAAAAAAGACCTCGCCAGACAACCAGCTCTAATGCGTCTTTGGAGCAAACATTAATATAAGACCCGGTATTATTTTACTATAAGACCAGGTATAATATAATACAATACAATACAACACCGGTCTTATATTACTTTTTGCTCCAAAAGATGCCTTAGAGCTGATTGTCCAGCTAGGTCTTATTTTCAGGGAAACACAGTATCATTTGGGACATCGCTAAATACTGACTCTAGACACCGATAAAGCGAGTCTACGTGTTTGACCAACAGGAAAACAACGGAAACCACGTTTATACAATGAAGGAGAAAACTGAATGAGGAAAAAAATCATTAGTTAATCAAAAAATGAGAAAAGGAAACATAAACATAAGAAAGTTGAGCTAAACAGAAAGGCCAAAGTAAGATTGTAGGAAGGAGTCCAAATCTATAAGTGATTAAAGCAAATGGAAGTAAACTGAATGCTCCAGTCTTTCAAAGACAAAAACTGTGAGAGAGGATAAAACAAAATGCCATTAGATACATCTACAGCATACAGATACAGAGAGACTGAGAGAAAGGGGAAGAAAAATATATCCTGGGCAAACACATCAGAAAATTTTACTTTAAGGCAAAAAAGCATTACCACATACAGACCACAGCACATAAGAAAAAAGGATTCAACTTATTAGCAAGACACAACAATTCCAGACTTACATGTACCCAAAACAAAGCCCCAACATTTTATGTAAGGCACAAATGAACAGCAATATAAGAAAACAGACAAATCCACAATCGCACAGGCTGGTTTGAACACAACTGTCACAGAGAGCGATGTGTCAGAGAAACATATCTGTAAGGACAGAAAAGCTTTAAACAAGATCACCAGGTGTCCCTACACACATGAGAGTTTATACTCCAAACCAGGAGGCATGTTCCACTCTGAACCACAGAACAGTTAGGGACGCTTGGCCGCACACAGCCAGCCACCTGCTTGTCAAAAACCACACACACAGACCACCTTGCAGAAAATGTGGTGACCAAGAAATTAAATATTTGAAAATACTGTACATATAAATGTAAGTACATTTTTGACGTAACATGTTTTTTAAACTTGGTGTGTTTGGAACTGAAACTCCTAAATAACTCCTAACTCAAAAAAGAGATCACAGTGGAAACAGACGTTTATGAGTGAAGGATAATAAGAGTACTAGGTATCTACATGTGTGAGCCTGAACAAGCTCTACATTAGAAGGAAATATTTAACTTCCAATGCTTATTATATGAAAAGAAAGCTGAATATCAACGAGCAAACATCCAATATAAATTAGAAAAAGACCGGCGAAATGAACCCTGAAAAGCAAAAGGAAAAAATGAAAACAGAAATTAATAGGAAAATGAAAACTCAACATTGAAAATTTTAGTTAAAAATTAAACCGAAAATTAAACTATCGTGGGAAAGATGTTAGGCTAGAAAGATGTTAGGTTAATAAAATTCTCCTTCATTGGCTGATGTTGACTTTTGTCAGCTTTTTGTTCCCTCACATGGGGTGCTGTTGTTTTTCCCTCATGTGAGGTGATGGTTAGCTTAGGGTCAAGAAAATTCTCCCTCATCTCATTCCCGGCAGGAGAGATATGGGATGGTGTTGCTTTCTGTCTGCTTCACCATCAGTAGGTGAGGTGAAGAAGGAACCAAGTTATATCATAGAGTAACGTGACAGGCACGTTGCCAGGCTTTGGAAGGCCTTAGGCCGATGGACCCAGGCGAGACCAGTACGCATTGTCAGAATGAACGGGCCCTTCAGCCACATATAGTATTTTTATCACAGTAACTGCCAAACCCTCCCGGAACTGGCCATTCCCTGAGGGGGCGGCAGGGACAAGGAGCTTGGCTCTAGGGTACATCTAAGAAAATATGTAAGACAGACCTCAGTTGGCAGTGTCATTTTGTCACTTGTCATTGGTGAGTCTTCATCAGTCTAACATTTTGGAAACTCGTATACAACACGCAGCTTACAACACGACGCCCTGACTTCCAGCCGCAGACCTGGTGAGGGACGGCTGGTTCCCGACCTCTCCAGTGTTGTTCCCCACGGTTTGGTGAGCTTCTCTGACATAACATAGTTATTAACGTGTATAGTTCAGTCTTAAGTGCCTTGATGGGGACCTTGTGTGCAGCCTGCAGTATCAGGGGGCGCCCTGATCCCCAGCTGTGGCCTGGTGAGGGCTGCTCAGTGTTGTTCCCCGCGGTGTGATGAGCTTTTGGCACCTACGGTAATAGCTGCCATCCTACAGAATTTATTACTGGGTTTGGGTGCACCCTGTTACCTTTGTACATTTAGCCAGGTGAGTTTGATCAATAGTAATATATATATATATATATACACTAAAACCTTTTAAACTTGTGTGTGTGTACTCCTTTGTTTTCTCCAGCTCGTCATTCATTACAATTACGAAAGTACTAAGACAAAACATGAGTGGTTTTCTCTTTAATCTGAGTGTAGAAAAAGGCTAGCTAACCATGACTAAATAATCCAGATGCAATAAAAGATAGATAAATTTGACTTTATAAAAAATAAAACTGTTTGGCATGCAAAAATATTTATGACAAATAATAAAACAAAGAAAATATTTGCACGTGTCACAGGAAAAAAAATAGTAATCCTAATATGCAAAGCAAAAAACGAAACATAAAAAAACACCAAACTTTTTAAAATTCAGGCAATAAAAGACCAAAAATCCTATATTAAAATAAACAAAAGATATGAAAAATGATAGAAACCTGTGTCTAAACCTAGGAAAAGACATTCCATTTCATGCATAGAAAAAGAAATGCAAATTAAAACCACATTGAGCTATCCCTGCTCTCCTCTCGTCATTTTGGCAAAAACCGACGACCTTAAGAACACACTCCGGAGGCAGGTGAGGCCGCAGTGCGAAAGCAGCTGTGTTGCTGGGGGCGGGCATGGGGGATGCGACAACTGCTGAGGGGGCATCTGAAAATACCTAGCGAATGACACATGCACGTCCCACTGAATCCTGGGGGTTGGCCCAGAAGACACACCAGGGAAATACATGTAGGCCAGGCTGTCCTCACAGCTGTTTGCAACTGCAGATCAAGGTCCACTGCTAAGCACCCCGCATCACGGGGACTGACGACAAACTCAGGGAACCCACGCAGGGGAACCGCACAGATTTCCCATCTCTGACCATGGACAGGGGCTAGAAGCAAAGACACCAGGGTAGCAACCAGCATACCTAACTACCTTGATTTTGGGGTGTCGTAACATTTCCCTACCATAAGGAAGCAGAACTCTTCAAAGAAATGCTGATTCCACAGCTGGGCAGGTTAGGTCAAGATGAGCCTGAAACATGATACAGGAAAGGTTAAAAATAAAAATTTTTAAAAAAACAGTAAGAGAGAAGAAAAGGAAGAAAGGGAGAGAGGGAAGGAGGAAAGAAGGGTGCTATGAATTGAATGTCTGCGTCCCCCTCCAATTCCTGTGTTGAAACCTAGCCCCCAACGTGATGGCATTAGGAGGCGGGGCCTTTGGGAGCTGGTTAGGCCACAAAGCTGGAGGCCTCCTGGTGGGATTCTGCCCTTAGCAAAGGGACCCACAGAGCTCCGGCTCTCCACACCACGGGAGGGCTAGGGGAGAAGGCAGCCATCTATCCGCGAGCTAGGCCAGATGCCCCCTGCTGGCGCCCTGATGGTGGCCTGCCAGCCGCAGAATGCGGAGACAGAACTGTCCCTTGCGGATAAGCCACCCAGTCTGTGGCATTCGGGACCGCAGCCAGAACAGACTGAGGCAGGACCTAGACAGGAACGGAGCGGGAATGAAGTGACAGGGACCCACACAGGGCCAGGAGACACAGTGGAGGGCTGCCGCAGACCGGGGACAACATGAGCACCAAAGCCACTGAGAACAGTGAGGAATTACAAAGTAGAAGAGCGGTGAAGGCAACACCAGGAGTCCGTGCAACCCAGTGATAACATAAGAAAACAAACGGGGGACCTGCTCATAGCAGGTGCCAGGCGCTGACAGGCATGTGTGCAGGGCTGGGGCTGGGCGACTAGGCAAGTCCTTGGCCGAGCAAACAGCTCCACGTCCCCAACGGGCAGACGGACGTTCTGTGTGTCCCGACATGAGGCCCTGAGGCGGCCCATCTCACACACACACACACACACACACACAGCGGGTCCAGCCAGGAACGCACAACTGGAACCTCAGCATGAGGAACCAATGGAAGGGAGGGACCGTATTCTTCACAACATCGATGTCATAAAAGTGACAGATAGGCTGCGAACACGGTCCAGACTGAAGGAGACCAAAGGCACAGGCCACTGCAGGCCACCCCCTGCCCCAGAGGCCCACCACTGGGCAGTGGAGACACGGAGGACAGAGGGCGCGCGCGGGTCAGCGAGGACGGAAGAGCAGGAGAAGGGCCGGCTCAGCGCACAGCAGGCTACGTCCTCTGCTCCAAACTTTGCGTACTCCTCGGACACCGACGTCCAAGCGTGTCCCACACTCAGTCGCTTCACTCTTCAACCTTTGTCTCTTTGCTAACAGCCTCTTCCGGTCGTAAACATACTCACATTGCTCCTACCGCACAAACAGCAGCTCTCTGCCAGATCCCCACGTTCACACCCGTGAACAGAACGGCGCCCACAGGCCCGTGCAGTCCACTGTCTTCCCACAATACTGAACTGGGCTCCCGCGCAGCCTGCCAAAGCCAACGGACACCTCCAGTCCTCGTCTTACTGCACTTCCCTCCCTTCTCAACCTGGAGAAGGAAAAAAGCACTTTGCAACGATGCACGCTGTTACCCAGGGCACGCGGAAACAGGCCCTCTGCGAAACTGCTGTGAACGTGGGAAGTGATCCAGTTTCCTGGAAGGGAATTCGGCCTCGAGCACTTGAAATCTGAACTTGGTACAATGTAACAGGAAGGAAGCGAAAGGGCTAAGAGCAGTGCGGGAGCTCCCGACTTGACTCTGCTCTGGTGCTGACTTCAATTTCCTTGTTGATAAAGCAGGATCATCGAAGACCCTGGAAATGTGGGACTGAGAGAGGAATGGGGCGGGAGCACAGACAGCCACGGGAGACTGCCTTCCCAGAGGGCCACACCTTTACTCCTGGAAACACCCCGACGCCCGGCCCTCCAGGACCATACACAGGAGCCTGCCCTCGGGGCGCAGGACAGTCGGGAGACCCGGGCTCAGATGCGGCAGCCGCACACGGGAAGGGCCGAGCCACGGTTACTGGGTGACTGGGCAAGAGCCGGAAGCAGAATGCGGCTCTGGACCCGCTGGTTCCGCGGGGCTCATACCAGAAAGTTCTCCTCCCATGATTTCTGCTCATTCTCTGCCAAACGCATACAAGGGGCTGGTGACAACAGCAGCGCTCCAGCTGCGACCAGCGCTGCTGGCCCTGGGCTGAGGCCCAGGCCCTGCAAATTCAGTGGGGTAAGTGGCTCACAACGTGCTCAAAGCGGGCACATTTCCTCAGTTACGGGGTGAATGAAGCTGTACGGTTAGTCTTGTGCCCTGAAAGAGCGAAACAGCCAGAGCGCCGGAAAGGTCACGCCACACCGAATGCCCCTTTCCACCTCGGTGTGGCTGGAGTGTCACTGTCGCCCTCATACCCAAGTTGAGGCGGCCTCCACAATACAAGCAACGGGACCCAAGGTGGCACGAGGTAGGCACTAATTGAATGGTGCAACCGGAAGTGCCACTGGACTTCTGGAGAAAGAAACGGAGGCCTGACGTTAGCAGACTACTGAGTTGGCTCAGGCAGACGCAGCGCATCCTGGGCCCGTGACAGCCCAGGGAGGACATAAGGTGGCTCGCAGCCGTCCAGGCTGGGGCGCCCCAACCGCTCTACTGCAGTCACCGGTCCTGACTGGCAGTGCACAGACAGGCTGGCTGGGGCTTGTCTGACTGTCTCCGGGAGGGGACGCATTCCCCACCCCCGCACACCCTCCCTGGCTACCACAGAGCAGTGACGCAATTCTCAGATCCATCACTGTCTCGGCGCGTGGGGCCACCAGACAGCCTGGCAGCGGCAGCAGGGGAGGACAGAATGAGTCATGTGGTGGGAAGCGACCAGCCCCTTCCTGCCAGGCTGCAGGACGGTCTAAACCTCTGGGAGCACAGCATGCTCCCACGTCCCTGCAAAAGGGAAGAGACAAAGAAAGACAAATGCCCATAACAAATGTCACTCAACTCGGGGGAGCTAGAGGAGTAGGGCTGAAGAGCCAGGCGCTGTGGGCCCTGTGGCATGGTGTGGCCCGGGCAGCTGGGCGCTCGGCTCTCTCGGAGCTGCACAACGGGGCCCAGGACCACAGTGAGCACAGTGTATAATGAAGGGTGAGACGGCCGACCTTCAGGAGGGCACCAATGCCACCTGCACGTCACCACCGCTCTATGGAGAGGAGGTAAAAGTGTCCTCCTCTCCTGAGGCCACAACCTCCACACCTTTACTCTCCTTCCTAGTCCTGGGCCCACATTATAACAATGAGATGGTATCCTGGGGGGTGGGGTGGCAGTGAGATGCCAGCTCTGCTGCCAGTACGGTGCTGGCAGGAGGCCAGGGCCCTGGTAGTGCTCCCTCAGGTGGTACGAGAAGCAGTATCACCCCAAGTCTGTCACTTCCTTGCCCAACAGCATGGGTAACACCTACCTCCACCCCTATCTTTCAAACAACAGCCCTCCCGCTCATCCCCTCCCTCACCCTGAAGTACAGTGACAACAAGCTTTGCATGCGTGTTCTGTCCCTGGGGGAGACAGCTAGCTGTCCCCAAATCCCTTCTCCCTCCTTCATGACAACAGCTGGGATTGAGCACAGGGCCACCCAGGAGATGGCATGGCCCAGCCACAGGGAAGCCAGGGGCAACCATGTCACATATTGGTATACAAGGGTCTTACGTAACGCCGTCGGCGTGCAGTGGTCTGTGTAACACAGTTGGTGGCAGTGGTCTGCATACCATGACACAAGTTGGCATAACTTGAGTTTCACATCCGTGAACTGCTGTCGTTTGCTCTCCATATGGCATCTCCACTTCCACAGGGAACGCATGTGCATTTGGTCTACCAGAGGTCATGCCAACAGACTGTCAGAACCGCACAGAAAGGCAGGCCACCCAGAGCCAGGGCTGTATGTCCAAGAGACAAACTTAACCTAATGAAAACAACCGTGTTTCGGGAGCTTGACCTCTCCCTAGTGCAGCCCGGTGACAGGGCTATGGGGTCGGCACATGCAGCTCTTCGCATCTCTAGCTACCCCCGCCCCCCACTCCGTGCAGGGATCCAAAAGCCCGTGGGACACGCTCCCTGAGACCCTACACAGAAGTGAATCTGCTCCCAAACTGCAGATCTCTTCCCACTGCATGCATTCTTACCCTCTCCCAGGGGCCCAGGTGTGACGCTCCCTGGGTGTCGCTCTCGAACCACCCTCACCCTCATGACTGATGCGGTGTCCTCCTCTACAGGCCCCCAGCCCCTGGCCAGGCTTGGGTCACCGCTCCTATGTGATAAGCACAGCTTCACAGGCTCCCTGTGCTCACCCTCACTGAGCCAGAGAGGCCACGTTCTCTGAATGTGAAGCTATAAGAGCGGAAACTTAGCAACAAAAGAAAGCACAGTCTTCCTCAACAGAGGAAAATCACGTAGAACATTTTAGAACAAAGACTGGGAATGACAAGCAGTTGAATGAGAACAGGTTACACCAAAACCAACAGGTGGAGTTTCAAGTTCTTTAAAAGAAAATTGAGAGCCAGATGCATTCAGTAGAAAACAAGTTAAAATGTCCCAAAGAACAATTCAAGAGACTAGAGAGATAACAGTATAACCCTGAAGGAAGGAAAAGAAGACAATGCGCATTAGATGACAAATTAAACTGTAAACAAAATTATAATCAGTATGACTAACAGCTATTAAATAATAAAACATAACTAAGTGCAAAATGAAGACAAATTTGATAATCTGACTAAAAAGATGAACTAAGTATTAGAAATGAAGAGAACACAACAAGAGAGAAGGAAAAGACTGAAAAAGTGTAAGAGCACAACATCTGTACCCATGGACCTGAAAACGTCCCTGAAATGGACTATTTTCTAAGGGAAAAAATGTCGATGGTTAAGATCAATACCCATGATAGAAACTGCACAGGCATCAAAACTCTGTCTCCAAAGTAGGCTCCAGGCTTAGAGGCTTTGATAGAGAAATTCCATCCTATGTTAGACCAACAACATTTGCTTTCCTAAACAGAAGACAAAAAATGTGTTAAAGGATACAAAAATAGGGAAAGTTTCTCAAATCGTATTATAGAAGCATGCTATCATTTACATGACACCGAAATAAATTAAAAATCAGGGAAAATAACGAACGTATAGGGCAGTATCACCCACCTCAGCCCTAACCCTACCCCTCACACTAACCCCACCCTGGCCCTAACCTGAACTCCAGCCCTAATTCTATTACTAACCCTTACCCCAGTTTAAATGAAATATTGGGAGGGTATTACAATTGGAAGACTATTAAAAAGCATCAACGAAGAACTAATAGGATTTATTCCAAGAATCAACACTTAGAATTTCATCAATGGAATTCTCTATCAGGAGATGAAAGGCGAATATCACGTGACTATTGTAATAGCAGCACTGAACTCCTTTAGTAAAAACATCAAACAACTTACGAGACTAGCACTAGAAGACGACTTCTGTTACTAGAAGAAGAGCACTCACCAGACAGCAAGCACGCTTCCTGGTGAAAGCATTTGGATCGAGTGCGGAAGAAGTCAAAACCCAACCTGAAACCTACAGCAACTAAAAGCATTTTAACGGCAGGCAGGTCCAAATGCATAAAAATTGACAGCTCTCCTGTACACACTCTTAAATATTTAAGAAATGTAATAGGGAAAGTCCCAATTACAGTAACCAGATAACATAAATAAGTAGCAAATGAATTCAAAAGAGAAAATGTACCTATAGCATGAAAGCTATAAAATGTAACTGAAAGCTAATAACATACTAAATGGAGAAATAGTATCTTTCTACACTAAAAATTCATTATTGTTAAAATTTCAGCTGTTTACAATTTAAATTATAAATCTGATCCATCTGAAATGAAATTCCAATCTGATTAACTTTTTTAACTTAAAAATTATTCTAAATTTCATCTAGAAAATGAGTAGCCAGCTATAGCCAAAATATTTTTAAATAAGGTTAGCAAATAAATATACCATAAAACTAAAATAATTAAAATAGTTGTACCAGCACAAGAAGAAACAGATCAATTAGAGACTTTAGAAACAGACACCATATATACAATATATTCATGTAAGATGCACATATAGGATAAACGTAGCAGCATAAATCACTAGGAAAATAAAGTATTTTTCAACAAATAGTGTTTTTCATAATTAGAAGAAAAAATAACTTACATCTTCACCTAACAGCATATATCAAATTATTAATAAATCCTAAACGGATTACACAGGTCAATACAAAAAGTTAAAGCAGAAAGGAAATGTAAGCGACTACCCACACTTCACGATAGGGAAGGTTTCTGCAGGTGAACACACAGAAGAGGACATCACAAAGGACAATATTGATGTAACTGCCCCAAACGCCAACAGCAGACTAAAAGGTGAATGAGTCGACTGGGGAAAATATGTGCCATGGAATTAAAAGCACAATGTCTTCAATAAAACTGGACTGTTTCACAAGTAAGGAAAAGACTGACCCTAAGGAAAGCTGTCCACTGTTCTGTTTCCAGTGCTCTCGGGGATACAGAACACAGGCACCTCATCTGGTCTCAGCTGGCCATCGTGAGGTCAGTCTGGCGGTTACACGTTATGCCGCTTCTAACACCCACGTGCTCTGACCCAGGAACTCCACATGGACGAACACGGCGTCCGCCTCACGGAGACGGGAGGCTGACTTGAGCACAAGGACGCCCGCCTCTCCACTACCCGTATTAGCAACAGCTGAGAAAAACACAAATTGCAAAACAAAAAGGGAATGATTTAATAAATACCTACATCCATACAGCGGAAACTATGCAACCTTTAGACAATGGTATTCTATTTTCACCCGGGAAACGTGGAACATTTTGCAGCACAGCATGCAGTTTAAAAGCAGGGCACAGAGTGTGTAGGCATCTTACTCCCTGACACAGGCTGGAGTGAAACAGACCGAAATGTCTGCAGCCGTGCCATGGTCCCCAGATACCCGTGCACCAGCCATACAGCAAGGTGGGCTGTGACAGTGGTGGAGCGACTCACACTGGGGGGTGGGGGGTGGCGCATGCAGGAGGAGATGACACACAACAAACCTGGGGGACCTGAAAAGGAACACACCACAGGAAGGGGTCGCTCTATGGACTAAAGCTACAGTGTTCTCGAGCTGGGGGGGACACTTCCCACAGACTGGGGGGGCAGAGGCCCCCAAGCTGGCCGAGTGGTGCGCAGTGGTGCGAAGGAAGTCCCTCTGGAAAGGACCAGATGGCGCACAGCCAAGCTTGGCCATCGCAGGCGGGACCCTGCCTTCCGTAATTTTATTTTTTGGTAAAACAGTATTTGCTGTACAACCTCTTCATTTTGTTTTTAAGAAAATCATCAATGTACGTTTTAAACGTCAAAGAATTCCACGAGCTTAGGTGGAAACGGTCCCCTCCCACAGGCACCCCTACGGGTTCTTTCACCCTCTTTGCCCTTTGTCTGCACACTCCTACTTCCCAGGCTCGCCGTGCTCTAGCCTCCCCAGCCCTCCGCTCCAGTCAGGGGCTAACCTCCCCTATGACAGCCCACGTTCCCCTCCTGCCCCTCTGCCCGCTCTGGTCCTCTCAGTGTTACGCTTCCCTCCTTCCCTCCACCAGTATCGGGTGCACGCAGAGCTCTGGGACCCGGTTCGTTCCTCCTGGTGCACCCCCTTCTTGGACCAGGACCAGCTCCAGGCATGTGTGTCCTGAGCACTCTGCAGGCTGCGTGCTTACAGCAGGGATCCCCCAAACACAGCAGGGAACAGCCCAGGAGCCCCTTCTGGGCCACTTCTCCCTGCTCCCAGGCCGGCACCCTTCACTCACATCCAAGGTCCATCCCAGGCTTCCAGTGCTCTGGGTCCAACAGGGCAGGGGCTGGCCCTACTTCCTGTTTAGGACAGTCCCCTCTGCTGTGCCAGCAGGCTCCTGGACCCCCCACCCCACAGGGGAGGAACCTGCAGTCTTCAGTCAGGCTGCGAAGGGGCTGCAGGCTGGCAGGGCGGGGAGCTGGGCAGCTGACTACTTGTCAACAGGCTTTCCACCCATTTCCTGTTTCAGCCGATCTTTACTGACTCCCCGCCCCAATTTCTGGGATATGTGGAAACATCATTCCTGAGACGTGGGGGCAAGACCGGCTGCAATGCATTTACCTTCTCCACCCCCCCCCCCACACACACACACACACGGCTCTTCGCTTTCCGTGTTTCAGATCTGCAAGGTCCCTCTGCTCATCTGTGTGCTTCCCACATTCTGTCATTTCTCAACCTATTAGTGGCTTGTACCTTTTTCGTGGGTTTTTAAAAGAAGCAAGGTCACGGTGAATTTAATCTGCCATTTTGGCGGAATATCAAGGGAGAAATTTTTTAAGATGAGAACTATTGAGTCAACTTGGACGCTAACAGAAGCGATTTGCCAGGAAGAAGAAACTGAAGCCCAGGGGAGATGGCCCACAGGAGCAGAAGCAAGTCCCTGAGCAAGCAGGGGGCCACCCTGGAAGCTCCAAGGGAGCGGGACGAGCCCGTGGTGGTCAGCTGAGACTGGGATCTGAGAAAGGGAGAGGAGATGTACCAGAATGGCCTCAGATAAAGCCACCACCCCCCAAGGGAGGTGTGGCCGGGATGGCAGGGGCTGCGTGGTCCCCTGGAAGAGCCGTGCTGCGACTGTGCCCAGCAGACTCAACCACAGGAAGGAGCCCAGGCGTTTGTGAGAATGTGATCACAGGGCTGCCTGTGACGTGCGGCTGTGGGCTGAGACGTCACCAAGGAGGACACAGCAGGAAGGTCCCTGACGAGGAGCCTGGTCAGGGAGCTCTGCATGTCCCGTCCCTACTCACTCTAGGTGAGTTTTAAAGTCCTGTTTCATACTTTCTGAATTTTCCAATTCTCTAGTGAAAGCTGTTACCTTACTGAAACAGACGGGGGAAAAACTGTGAAAAGCAAATAACCAATTCAGTATTCCAAAGAATAAAAAGACCTCCAAGTAAGTACAAGTTTCAACCAAGTTCTGTTATTTTTGTCTCTTAATTTCCTGTCTCGGTGTAGTCGAAGGCCAGTCCTGAGCTGGGCCCGGGGTGGGCTGCTCCACCAACCAGCTGTCAGAGCCTGGAGTCCCCTGTGCCAAACATACCCAGCTGGGTCCAGCCAGGCCCCGCACAGAGGCTGGAGGCCGTCTTGGGTTCCCTATGTTGGGCCGCCCTTCATCTCCGTCTAAGGAAGTGTGGAAAGCTCTCAAGACGTGCAAATGAAATCCAAGTCCTTCCAAAACTACCACTTCCCCTGGGCACCATCCACTGGAGATGAGCTCTGTTCTTGCTCGTCACACCCCCACTCTCTCTCCCGGGGGCATCCCAAGGGAAGACACTGCAGGGCTCAACCAAGACTGCTAAGGGAAGCAGAGCCATTTCTGTTCCCAGCAGCTCAGTGCTCCTAACAGCTCCCTCCGTCCCCACCTGCAGAAGCAGCCACAGGCGCCCTCTAAGAAGCTGGCGGCCTGCACCGAGCCGAGCCTCAGGGATTCCCAGATCCCCGCTGCAGCCCTCCGAACAGCGGTCTCGGTGGCCCACACGCACGGCTTGTCTCTGTCTCCCTGGCACGGGGCCCGCAGAGTGCAGCGCCGACCCGGTGGCTGCAGCCCAGACCCGGTGGCTGCAGCCCAGACCCGGTGGCTGCAGCCCAGACCCGGTGGCTGCACCCCAGACCCGGTGGCTGCAGCCCAGACCCGGTGGCTGCAGCCCAGACCCGGTGGCTGCAGCCCAGACCCGGTGGCTGCAGCCCAGACCCGGTTCAGCCCCAGAACTGCAGCCAGGAGGACGCATCTGGACAACACCGAAGCCTAGGGGAGAGGCCCAGCTCACAAGGCCTCGTTTATAGGCCTGAGTTCCAGAGGCCGGTCCGTCCGGCTCTGGGAAAACCGGATGGAGATTTGCACAATTACAACACTGGCCCCACGCCAGGACGGATTTGGGTGACCTCTGTGTAACAGCGAGTTGGGACAAACAACCCCACGCAGACAGAAAACAGCGCCGGGCTGCCCGCCCCGCCCCGGCCCAGCACAGGACCAGCCCGCGGGCCTCGGGCTCACCCTCCAGGCCCGGCTGTCCCGCTGCCCTGGGACCTCACCTCCTGCCGCGCTGGCCTCGTGCCGCCGGGCCGCTGGCGCGCAGCTCCGCAAGGCTGTCCACGCGGAACCCCACGCAGCGCTCCCACAGCCTCGCGCCGTCTCCTCCGCAGCACACGCCAGCGCCTGCCACGCGGAGCCGCTCCTCACAGTCCTGTTTCGGAGGCCCCACGGGACCCCAGGACAGCGCGGCGTCGCCGGCACCAGCGAGGACCTGCGGCCTGGAGAGCGGACGACGTCCCGTCCCCCACGCCGTCTGTCAGGCGAGGACCCTCCCGTCCGCCGCCCGGGAGGCCGCCGACCCACCAGCCCACACGTCCCGCACGCGTCCCGCCGCCAGCTCTCCCGCTGGGCTGCCCACGTGGCTGTGGAAGCCAGTGCGCTGGGCCTGCGTGGCTCCCCACGGCGGCCACACGGGGCCGTCAGGACCACGGCGAAGGGCAGACGCTCAGTTCTGGACCCCCCCCAACACGCAGCTCCCGCTCGTCCCCCATCCGGAAGCACATGGAGGCGTCCGCCACTAGGCGGCTGTCACCGCCGGCCACCGCGCGCCACCGCGTCACGCACCACGCGCCACCACGCGCCCACCGCGTCACGCACCACGCGCCCACCCGCCCACCGCGTCACGCACCGCGCGCCACCACGCGCCCACCACGTCACGCACCACGCGCCACCACGCGCCCACCGCGTCACGCACCGCGCGCCACCGCACACCCACCACGTCACGCACCGCGCCACCACGCGCCCACCACGTCACGCACCACGCGCCACCGCACACCCACCGCGTTATGCACCACGCGCCCACCACGTCACGCACCACGCGCCACCACGCGCCCACCGCGTCACGCACCGCGCGCCACCACGCGCCCACCACGTCACGCACCACGCGCCACCGCACACCCACCGCGTTATGCACCGCGCGCCACCACGCGCCCACCACGTCACGCACCACGCGCCACCACGCGCCCACCGCGTCACGCACCACGCGCCACCGCGCACCCACCGCGTCACGCACCGCGCGCCACCGCGCGCCCACCACGTCACGCACCGCGCGCCACCACGCGCCCACCGCGTCACGCACCGCGCGCCACCGCACGCCCACCACGTCACGCACCACGCGCCACCACGCGCCCACCGCGTCACGCACCACGCGCCACCACGCGCCCACCGCGTCACGCACCACGCGCCACCACGCGCCCTCCGCGTCACGCACCACGCGCCACCACGCGCCCACCGGGAAGCCGCTTTCCGGCCCCGGAGGCCGCAGGCCGGACCACGCCACCGTGTCACCGCTGCCAAGCAGTGACGTCACCTCCCCGCGCGTGGACACCGCCGCGGAGCGAGGCGTCCTGACCATCACGGCCGACAGCCAGGCGCTCCGTGAACCTGAGCTGCTGCTGTGACCACCTGAGCGCTGCCCACGGCACGGCTGACACCGTAGGCAGTAGTGCTTGTGACTTGGAGAAAACGAAGACACCCTCAGGATGAACGTAAAAGGAATCCTTTCAAGGTGGCTTTGCAAAACTGGAGTAACAGCCACAAAAGAGGTGTCCTGTGGCACAGCGCGGCCGCAGTGCACACTCATCACTGCCGAGCTCATGGGACGTGCAGGAGCAGCGGGCAAACAACGCGAGCGTCTGCTCAGTGCACACTCACGGCCCTCGGGCCCCTGCGGACAGTGGTCAGGCTGACTCGGAAGAAAGGTTAATAGGAAAGGAGGAATCTTTAAATCTTGGTTCCACAGAAACCAGAGGGAAATCGTGCATAGCACTGACACTCTTGTTGCACACTGACCTTTAACAGGTCCCTTGTGTGACAAAACCAGGCCACAAGGAGGGGCAGCAAGACATGTGGCTTCATACACAAGCAAGACTTTAAACATCGACGGCTGTAGAAAGAATCACTCGGTTTAAAGACTTGAGCTGGGTACCAGCTGTAAGAGGCGCTGCTTCCCTGGGGCCACCTAAAGGTCGCTCGAGAGCCCTGTAAGCGGCTTAGAGAAATTGTAACTGTCATAGGTAGACAACACAAAGAATGACCTGTCACCTTAGATACCAGATTTTATCAAACCAAAGTCATGGATTTAAAAATGTAATCATAAATCAGTTACTTGGAGGGTCAAAGGCAGTCTCCCAAAGAAAGAATTCCTCAAAAAGTGGTGAGACTCGAAACTGAGTCTGGAACTTCAGAGACAGCGATAAGCGCTCCAAGTCCCAGACTCCCCTAAACCCTGACCCACAGCCCTAAAGCCGCAGAGGTCTGGGGCAGGGGATTCGCAAAGCGTTTCAATCTGTGGGGAATGGTGGAGAAGACTGGTTAGGTCTGGCCTCAGCCCCAACCTGAACAGAGCTTTGCTTAGCACACAGGGCCGAGGAGCCCTGCCAGGCAAAGACGTCAGAGGCAGGTCAGCGCCGCCAGCGCCGTCTGCAGGAGCCCACGGCCTCTGTGCATGAGCACTAAAGGCGAGGGGTGTCAGAAACCACCACAGGAGGATGTCCACTTCCATCTGACAGAAAGGAAGGGATCGGATTGACTCTCCCACATCAAACAGTGAAAAAACAGACAAAAGACCTGAGACAGTGTGTTCGGTTGGACAGTGACCCCCGAGGGAAAGAAACAATGTGACACATCCTGATCGCCCAGCCTGCAGTATGGGGAGAGTTCCAGGCTATAGTGCAGGAAGGGGGAATCCAGGAAAGCCAGAGGAGGCCTGAGATGAGGAAACGGGGTTGAGATTCAGGAAGGCAACAGCAGCTGGAATGAGCCAGGCAGAGGGCAGAAAGGAGAGAGCCACAGCGGAATGTTCCAGAGACCTGGGAAGGGGTGGGGTGGGGGGGCCACCTGAGTCTTCATCTGGACCGGACCAGCACGTGTGAGTGAGCATATACCTGCCGCCAGAAAGGGCCAAGAGCAAGAAACAGACACCGGTGGCTGTCGGTCCCTGTCTCTAGGAACGGTTCATGCCCAACAACTGGCCAGGGAACCTTATGACATGGGCTGCTGCGCCAACCTCTTGGGACTACAGCAGGGCCACGTAAGTAGAAAACTGGTGGAGTAAACTGGTAACTGTCTAACAACATTTAACAACAACCCACCAAAGAATCTAAACTTTCCAGCAAACTTAAAAGCATTCCAAACAGAAAGTTTAAAATATGTAAAAGAATACAGAACCCAACGACATAAATTTCACAATGTCTTCCATATATTCAAAAATTACCAGGTATGCAAAGAAAGCATGAAAATGTATCTCATAATGAGAATAGTTGATCAGTAAGAAAAAGATCCAGATATTACACATGGAAATAATTAGTACACAAGGTCCCTAAAACAGCTGTTGTAAATGCACTGTATATGTTTAAGAGAAGAGCGGAAAGCATAACATGCTAAGGAGAGACATGAAAAGCATTTACAAAGACCCAAATCAAACCCCTAGAGATGAACAGGCACTGGACAGGATTACTGTTACATCAGACACTACAAAAGGGAAGATGAGTCAACGTGCAGGCAAAACAATCTCTCAGACAGAACGTGTCCAAAATGAACCTGAGGGGGCCGGCCCGGGGGGCTCAGGCGGTTGGAGCTCCATGCTCCTAATGCCAAAGGCTGCTGCTTTGATTCCCACATGGTTCAGTTGGTTGGAGCGCAGGCTCAACGACAAGGTTGCCGGTTTGACTCCTCGACTCCTGCAAGGGATGGTGGGCTCCGCCCCTTGCAACTAGCAATGGCAACTGGACCTGGAGCTGAGCTGCGCCCTCCACAACTAAGATTGAAAGGACAACTAGACTTGGAAAAAGTACTGGAAGTACACACTATTCCCCAATAGAAAAAAAAAAAGTCCTGTTCCCCTTCCCCAAATAAAAAAAAGAAAAAAAAATGAACCTGAGAAGGAAAGAGCCACTCTTCCTCTAAAAGAAAGAAAGAAATTTATGTGAAATTGAAGACTTACAGGGGAGGGCAGAATGAGATAAAAACATATTTAAAGAAATTGGGTCTGAGGCCTGGTTAAAAAAAAAAAAAAAAGGAAAGAATGATAAACATTTTTCAAAAATTGATGAAAATTATGAACCCATAGATCCAAGGAGGTCAATAATCCCTGAGCTTCAGAAGAAAACATGAAGGAAATTAAAGCAAGGCACACCATAATCGATTTACCCAAAGAGAAAAATCTCAACCGCAGTCAGAGCAAAAAGAAACATACACAGAGGGACAAGCACAGGCACCTTGGGTAGGGGGCTTTTCAGAAACAATGCAAGGCAGAAGTTCATGAAATTACATCTCTAAAGTAATAAAGGAAAAACTGTCAACCTGAAATACCACAGAAGTGAAAATAACTTTCAAACACATAGGCAAAATGACTTGTTCCAACTAACAAAAGCTGAAATAATTCATCATTAACACACCTGAACTACCATACAAATAACATTAAACTAAGTCCAACATACAAAAGGAAAATGATATAAGGAAATCTTGATCTACAAAAGAAATAAAAAGCACTGGAAACAGAAAATTCATGAATAAATAGAAATGCCTCTTTTATTAATTTTTAAGAGGTAACAGACTAAAGCATAAATAAATGTCTTGTGGGGTTTATAACAATGTAGAAGTAAAATGGCTTGACAACACAACAGCATAAAGGCCAGGAGAAGTGAGGTAGAAGTTAATGTTGTTAGGTTCTATGCTGCAAGTAAACCAGTATAATATTACTTGAAGACAGACAGTGATAAGTAAGGACATATACAATGAATCCCAAAACAATCTCTAAAAACAAAGTGATAACCAATAAGCTAGTAAAGGTGATAAAACTGATCATTAAACATACTCAATCCAAAATTAGGCAGGAAAAGAGGATCTAATAACAAATGGGACACATAGAAAACCAACAGCATATCATATCAATAATGACATTAAATATAAATGGTATAAACATCCTAATTGAAATAGATTTTATGATTGGATTAAAAAAAGGACCCCATTATATATTATTTATAACAAACCCACTTGAAATATAAACATACAAATAGGTTTGAAGAAAAAGGATGGAAAAATATATACCATGCAAACCGTAATCAAAAGAAAGTTGGAATGGCTATATTAACATCAGAAAAAATGTCGGTTTCAGGGCAAAGAATATTATCAGAAGTTTTAAAAGAGCATTACATAATAATGAAGGTGTCAAACTAATTAAAGAGAAGGTCAGTAAAGGATACAGGAAACTCAAACAACACTATCACCCACATGACTTAAATGACATTTATAGAGCACTCTACACAATAACAGCACAATATATATTCTTTTCAAGTGATTATGGAATATTGTTAAAGACTACATCTAAGGCATTAAAAAAAGTTCCAATAAAACTTAAAAGATTTAAATCAGAAAATGTTTCCTGACCACAACTGAATTCAATTAGAAGTCAATAACAGGAAAATACCTTGAAAATTCTCCAACTACATGAAAATAAATAGCACACTTTTAAATAACACATGGGTCAGAGAAGAAATCACAATGGAAATTAGAAAGCTTTTGACCTGAGTAAAAATGAAAGCACAAGGTATCAAAATGTGTGGAATGCAGCAAAAGCAGTACTATCAGGGCAATTTATAGCACTAAAATGCCTAGGTTGGGGGAAAAAAGATCTCAAATCAATAACCTAAGCTTCTACTCTACAGAACTATAAAGAAAAAAGGGCAAATTAAGCCCAAAGACAGCAGAAGAAATAAAGAGTAGAAATCTATTGCTGGAAAGCAATAAGAAAAACCAGAAAATTAATGAAACCAAAAGTTTGTTCTTTCATAAACATCTAGCCATACTGATCAGGAAAAAAAGGGAGACAACACAAATTACCAGTATCAATAATTATAAATAGAATGTTACTATGGATACAAAGGACATTAAAAAGAAGTCAAACCATGAAGCGATACCAGTTTACACCTATTAAAGTGGCTATAAATAAAAGATCACAGGTAACATGAGGATGTGGAGAAACAGGGACCTCATACATTACTGGTATGAATGTAAAATCGTGCAACCTCTGTGCAAAAGTCTGCCAGTTCCTCAGAAAGTGAGACATCAAATTACCCTATGACTCAGCAACTCCACTCCTAGGTATATACCCAAAATAAATGAAACCGGAATCAATCAGATGCTTGTTCACAGCAGCACTATTCACAATAGCCAAAAGGTGTAAACAACCAAATAAATGCCCATTAACGGATGACTGGATAAACAAATTGTAATACAGCTATAAATGGAATAATCTGCAGTAATAAAAAGGAATGAAGTGCTGACACACACTACAACTCAGATAAATCTTGAAAACATTGTGCTAAGTGAAAAAAGCCAGATACAAAAGGTCACCTTACCACATGATTCCATTTAAATGAAATATCCAGAATAGGTAAATCCACAGAGACAGAAAGCAGGTGAGCGGTGTCCATGTGATGGGGAAAGGGAGAGATGGAGAGTGACTACTTAATGGATGTGGAGTGTTCTTCTGGGGTGAGTTTTTAAAAATTCTGAAACTGAGTGGTGGTTGCACAACACTGTGAATGCCACTGAATTTGCACGTGTTAAAATGATTAATTGGGTGTTATGTAAATTTTACTTCAATAAAAAATAAATAATAAAATATAAGGGAATGCTAGAAACTATTACATGGCAGTAAATTTAACAACTTAGATGAAACAAATTCTTAGAAGAATCAAGCTATCAAAACTCAAGAAGAATTAGATAACCATATATCATTTCAAAAAATTGGATTCAAGCTAAACACGTTCCCATGATTAAAAGCACCAATCCAAATGGCTTCGATGGTGAATTCTACCAAATATTCAAGGAAGAAAATAATACCGACTCCTTACTAACTTGTTCTGAAAATTGAGTATAAGAGAACACTTCCCCAACTGAGTCTAGGAAGCAAACATTAAACTTGATACCAAAACCACAAAAAGACACTAGAAGTAAATACACCAATATTCTTCATAAATACAGATGCAAACATAAAAAATTCTTAAATTTTAGCATATCAAGCCCTACAGTATAAAAAAATCATGACAGTGGATTTCGACAAGCAATACAATTGGCTTAATGTTTTTTTTAGAAATCAATGTAATTTATTTTTACATGGATGGACCATATAAACAGACTAAAAAGGAAAAACTATATGATCATCTCAATAGATGCAGAAAAAGCATTTGATAAAATTCAGTATCACTCATGAAAAACTATCTGGGCAAACTTGGACTATAAGCGCATTTTCTGAACCAGATGAAGGACCTCGGGTTCACACACACCGCTGACATGCACAGGGTGCAGGACGGACGCTGACCCCTAAGACCAGGGCGAAGCCAGGATGCCCCTCTCGGCACTAGGCAGCAGAATGCCCACCGCGCCAAGGTGATCCGTGGGTCCACGGCAATCTAGTCAAAGCAGAGCAGGCAAAGTGGATTCTGAAATGTGTGTGGAGACACAAAGGGATTAAAACAGACAAAACAACCCTGAAATAGAGAACAAGGTGCAAGAACTTACACTGTCTTATTTCATGATGAAGCTAGTCATAAACAAATTGATCAAAGCATCAGAAAAGACCCAAAAATAGTCCACACTTTGTTGAGTGTGTCTTTATTTTCTGTGTTCTCTTGCTCGGACACCTGGGCCTTCAGGACCCTGGAGGGCTGTCCTAGAGTCAGCCAATTCTTAGAGAGAAGATAAACAATGCCCCCCCTCTGGGAGGGGGCTCCTTTAACATGCAAACCCACCAATCAGAGCCCACAGCCCACCCCCCTCCTCTACGGGCCCTAGCTCTGGGCCACTGTCCTCCTGCCCCGGTCACACAGGGCCAGGAACCAATCAGGGACAGCCCCTCTGTCCCAGAGCCTGCCCATCCAAACCTGCTGACCCACAATTAACCTCTTGCCCCCGGTGCTCAGACCTCTGCCTCCTGACCCACCCTGGTGCTTCCCGTGCAGCCTGCATCAGGTGGCCTGCCTTCTCTTTCTAGGGACCTGTGAGGACACACTTCTTCCTTCATGACAGTCCTTTCCGTGTGTGCAGGTCTCACCGTTTCTGATTAAATCAAGTCCTAGGTACCCTTAAAAACATATACACATACATGGTCAATTGATTTTTGACAAAGGTTCCAACATAATTGAAAGGGGAAATGATAACCTTTCCAACAAATGGTACTGGAACAACTAGACACCATATACCAAAAAAAAAAAAAAACAACAAAAAAAAAACCCTTGACATTTTCTTCAACTCCTATATAAATTTAGTTCAAAATAAAACACCGACTTAAATGTAATTGCCAAAACTACAAAACTTCCCAAAGAAAGAATAAGAGAAAATCTTACAGACCTCCAGTTTCACAAAAAATTCTTAAGTATGATACAAGACATGATGTATATAAGAAAAAACTTGATACGTTGAATGTTATCAAAATTTAAAACTTCTGATCTTCAAAAGATACAAAAATGAAAAGTTAAGCTACACACTGGGAGAAAATATTTGCGAAACAAGTGCCCCATAAAGGACTCTCCAGAATGTATAAAGAACTGTCAAAACTCAGAAACACCCTAATTTTTAAAATGAGCAAATGTTTCATCTAGTACTTCACCAAAGGAAACATAGGGATGGCAGGCAAATAATTAGCACAGAAAGAGGCCAGAGCCCCGCCCAAGAGTGGAGTGTGGGTGGGGCAAGGAGACACCATCCCCGACCCTGAATGCCATGGTGGAAGAAATCTAAGACACACAAACCTCCAAGAGGGAGACATAAATGTAAGCCGCAGCTGCAGCCACAGCCAAGCTGTGCAATGGGCAGGGCCAGGGAGGGCAGGTCAGCTCCGGTGCTCCCTGCAGCTGGCAGCTAGTGATGCACTGATGGGAGCAAGTGCGGGCCTGGGGGGGCAATGCACTGATGGGAGCAAGTGCGGGCCTGGGGGGGCAATGCACTGATGGGAGCAAGTGCGGGCCTGGGGGGGCGATTCACTGATGGGAGCAAGTGCGGGCTTGGGGGGATGATGTACTGATGGGAGCAAATGGGGGCGCGGGGGGGGGGGGGCATGCACTGATGGGAGCAAGTGCGGGCCTGGGGGGAGATGCACTGATGGGAGCAAGTGCTGGCCTGGGGGGCGATGCACTGATGGGAGCAAGTGCGGGCCTGGGGGGGCGATGCACTGATGGGAGCAAGTGCGGGCCTGGGGGGGGCGATGCACTGATGGGAGCAAGTGCGGGCCTGGGGGGCGATGCACTGATGGGAGCAAGTGCGGGCCTGGGGGGGCGATGCACTGATGGGAGCAAGTGCAGGCCTGGGGGGCGATGCACTGATGGGAGCAAGTGCGGGCCTGGGGGGCGATGCACTGATGGGAGCAATTGCGGGCCTGGGGGGCGATGCACTGATGGGAGCAAGTGCGGGCCTGGGGGGGGCGATGCACTGATGGGAGCAAGTGCGGGCCTGGGGGGCGATGCACTGATGGGAGCAAGTGCGGGCCTGGGGGGCGATGCACTGATGGGAGCAAGTGCGGGCCTGGGGGTGCGATGCACTGATGGGAGCAAGTGCGGGCCTGGGGGGGGCGATGCACTGATGGGAGCAAGTGCGGGCCTGGGGGGGGCGATGCACTGATGGGAGCAAGTGTGGGCCTGGGGGGCGATGCACTAATGGGAGCAAGTGCAGGCCTGAGGGGGGAGATGCACTGATGGGAGCAACTGCGGGCCTGGGGGGCGATGCACTAATGGGAGCAAGTGCGGGCCTGGGGGGGGCGATGCACTGATGGGAGCAAGTGCGGGCCTGGGGGGGCAATGCACTGAGGGGAGCAAGTGCGGGCCTGGGGGGAGATGCACTGATGGGAGCAAGTGCGGGCCTGGGGGGAGATGCACTGATGGGAGCAAGTGCGGGCCTGGGGGGAGATGCACTGATGGGAGCAAGTGTGGGCTTGGGGGGCGATGCACTGATGGGAGCAAGTGCGCGCCTGGGGGGCGATGCACTGATGGGAGCAAGTGCGGGCCTGGGGGGAGATGCACTGATGGGAGCAAGTGCAGGTCTGGGGCGGGCAATGCACTGATGGGAGCAAGTACAGGCCTGGGGGGACGTGAGTGTGTGGACACCGCCAAGCCCACGAGCACAGTAGGACCTGGGCAGGAGCGCCGGGGCCACAGGCGGCTTGTGCCACAGGTTTGGGGGTGGCCCTGGGTCCTCGGCTCCTCCCCACTGACCACACTCACTTCCCTAGGTGAGTCCACCCAGGCTACAGCCATAAATACTCTTTTTTCCTGCTAATTCCCCAAGGCGACCTTCCTATCCCGGCCGTATACCCCCCTGACCAAGCCACCTGGATGTCTACACCACAAGTCCAAGGCCAGTCCTGACTCCTCCCACCCCAATCCTGACCCTCCAGGTCACCCTGTCTGAGCTACTCAGGCCCCTGGCTCCCCTCTTCAGCCCACCTCTTTGACGCTCCTCCAGCGAGTCCCTGAGCTCTGACCACCACCCCCACCTCAGTCTACCATGTGCTCCCCTGCAGGCTGTAGCCAGTGAGCTTCACGAAACGGTCGGAATGGGACTTGACACCCCAGAGCATAAAGATGACACCCAAACTCTCGGTGGGAGGGTGACACAGCTCTCTTGCGCGTCCCACCCACCCCTTCCCCACCTGCCAGCTGCCTCCCGCTTTCTACTCCACCTGGGGTCTGTTCCAGCCACCGCTGCTCCAGCTGGTGACACAGTGTGTGGCCACCAGCTCTACAGCCACCTTCTCAGAAAGGTCTCCCTGGACCACCTGCCAGGAGTCTCCCCTCACCCTTTTTGTCAGTCTTTCTGTTCTAATCCAGTTGTCACGTGCTGGCTTGTGTTTTTAAGCCATGCCCTGTTTTGGTCTCTTGCCCCCCACTAGAAATGAGCCACATGGTGGTAGAGACTGTGCCCTGCCACCCCCTCCACGCCTAGAAAAGCGCTGGGTGGGAGGCGGATCCGCAGCACCTGTTGGACAGGTGGCCGCTCGAAGAGACAAATGGACAAACAGCTGCACCAAGGGGACCCTGTCCCTGAGTGGCAGGACTCCCAGGAGGGGTCACAGAGCTGTAAGGAAAGGTGGCTGGGAGGCCCACCCGCGTGCGGCGGACTCTCTCTTCAATATTCACAGGACGCAGTAACGGGAGATGGGAAAGGAGAAGTCCCTGTCCCCACAGGAGGCTTGTACTTCAACTCCTCAGGAAAAGCACACTCCGGACTCTGCTGAGCCGGCCCCCACCCCGGGCGCTGCGTGCTCACGTGTCCCAGGTGACAGCTGCCGCTGGCCACTCCGCCAGGCTCCGCAGTCATGGGTTTGAGTGCGACACCGCAGCATTGTGTTGTAACCACACTCGCCATAGATTTTACCACTGGGAAGACACTTGGGAAGCATAGACTAGAAAGGAGAAAATGACCACACGAGTTGATCCCTTTCGTGAACGCAGCGCCCGTGAACTGATAGTCTCGCTCTGGTTTGAGCCACTCCCTGTAACTTCCCTGCTTCCAGGCGCAGAGGAATCTTCTAGTACAGCAGCCAGAGTGACCGGAACAGATGCCCTCCCACCCTTCTCAGGGCCAGCGCTGTCCTCCCATCACCGCTCTCAGACCCCCAGACTCCCCAGCCCGTGTCCCAACAGCCTGCAAACTGCCGGCAGCCGGCAAAGGGGAGTGTTTTCCTCTGGACCCCACTGAGGCAGCTGTCCCAGCCCCGGGGCCCTGCCCCACCCAGCCACCTACACAGAGCCACACAGGTGCCAGCCGCCCTTGTCATCCTGGCACTTACACTGAGGCATTCTCTTACAGAAGGGGCTGCCCACCTGCTGGGCAGGGGCAGGGCTGGCACCCCAAGGGCTCCACTGGAGCGTCTCTTTCCTTCCAACACGAAGTCTTGGTTTCCGGGGCTCCTCTGTCGGGAGAGAACAAACAAGCAGAGACCTGCAGGGAGCCGGGCAGTGGCGGGGGCCACACACGGAACGTGCTGGCCCAAGACTTTCTAAGACCACTTCATGATGACGGGTGGCACTGGTTGCCCAGCGGGCACACTCACAAAGGCAGCTCGGGGGCATCTGCCCTGGGGGCCCCATGTGAGCTAAATGGGCGCTCACACTTTGATAGACCTCAACCAAGGAAGAAAAGCAAATACCATGGTTTTAGCCCAAAACAAAACAGGCCACCGCGACCTGTGACTGCAGGAGGCCAGCCTGGACTCCAAATGCCTCCCGCCCTGGGGGACCAAGTGTCTCCTGAACTCAGCCTGCGTGGAGTGAAGTCAGAGCTGTGCAGCGCCCGCAGAGTTCCCGAGAGCTTCTGTGGGGGGAGGGCGGGCAAGGAGGACCCAGCTCCAGCCCCACACAAACCACAACCCCCCACCCCCGTGTAGTAGTGTCTCTATGAAATCACATTCTCAGTAATGGCCACAGCGGGAAAGGAGCTGGACTGCTTCATTCCTCAAAAAGTACCATCTCGAGGCCAATCTGTGTGGTGGGGACATGGCAACAAGGCCAGGGAACACAGCCCCAGGAGCCACGCCTGACCTGCCGGCTGCCCTCCATCCTCCCACACGCACGGAGCGAGTTTCCTCCGCCCGGAAGCTCAAGGTCCTGCGCACACGGCCCAGAGGGGACACAGTTTCACTTCCTACTTAGACAGGTCACACTCTGTGAGTGGTTGCAGATAGGACACCAGTGTTTCAGTCCTTTGAAATTACACTGTTTAATTTTTATTATTAAATTATAAAATCCTTTATTCACTATCAATTTACAATCATTTATAAAAGGATTTTTGTATCCATCTCAGCACTGGGACTTATTAAATTAAAATTTTAAACTTCACTATTTTCACCTTCTCGGTTTTCCGAGTGGATCACTCTCGCAGCAGAATCGGACCCAGGAAACCTGGCTGGCCTCTCACAGGGCACCGAGGTTGCCCACCACACGCCTACTGGACAACTCCTCAGACACAAGCGGTTCTCCATCAGCGGTGGACACTGGCTGTGCGCACCCTGCCCTGGGACGCCGAGAGCAGGCTGCCGGGGGGCGGAGGGGCAGCCCCGCACAGGCTGGGTGCTCAGCCCCTGCTCCCGGGGACGACGAGTGCGTGTCCCGTGATTGCAGAGCACAGCCTGCTCCTGGTGTACAGTTTGGGAGGTACAGAAAAGTGCAAGAAATATATTTAGAAGCAACTCCAATTCCCAGACAGAAGTACTGACAGCATCAGTGTGTTTTCTTCTAGTAGTTTCTCACTGTAACATTTACCTATTTTTTAAAACAAAATGAGATCAATCACATGTGCTTTCTTTCAAAACAATGCAATATATCCATGTCTGTAATGGTTGCAGAAAATGTCCATAACAGCAAAGTTTTAGCCTTTTACTAACATTTACTGATATTCAAAGAAATTTACCTATGAAAATCAAACTTATCTATTATTTGAAATTACTTACATTGTCTTTGTTTAGAAAATTGCTTCTGCATATCAAAGATCAGACTAATTTTCACGTAATTCTTCTCTAATTACAAGAAAAATGTGTTTTTTCTCCTATGAGAATAAAAGTGATGTATGTTCAGTTAAGAAAACTGAGAAAACTCAGAGTGTGTGTAAACAAATACTAGTGGTGATTCCAGCTCTCAGAAAGAGACACCATAAGCCTTTGGTTGTATAATACCTCCTTCAAAGGCCTTTGAAACGCACACACCTGCCTGGGTTTGGTATCACATATGTGCACTTTGACCTCACGTGCTGGGTGGGTTGCTGCACTGGGAACCATTCCGCCTAACACTCCACTGGCTGTGAAAGCGGTCACTGCCTTCCGGAACCCTCTACCAGGTATCCGGATTGCTTCCAACTGCTAATGATTTGAATTCATGACGCCATGAACATTCTGTGTATGTAAATTTAGTGGTTACCTCTATTTTCCTGAAGAAAAGTTCTAAAGAGTAGAATTTTCAGCCCAAATGCCTGATTATTTCTAAAGCTTCTGATCCACCAGGACAAAGAGCCTTCCAGAACCTCATCTCCCTCCAGTCACTCTCTGCCATGTGAGAGTCCAATCTCCCTGATTCCTTGCCAAACTCCTATGCTGAACCTTCTCAAAATATACGCCAAGGAGACGGTCCCAGAACGACGGGATGCATTATTCAGTAGCAATGAAGTTCGCGTCTCCTCCGCCTGCTGGTACTCGTGTTCCTTTGGTGACCTGCCTGCTCAGTACCCACCAGTGAAGTCACCAGGTGACAGCCCATGAAACACATGAGGATAGTAGGAAAGGAGGACGCAAAATTAATTTCTGGCCAAAGGCTCAACAAACACACGTAAATATATTGTAGAAAAGAACCAATTCAGGTGTTTTTATATTAGAATAAGACATGTTCAACGGCCCTAATAACAATCTAATTAAAGTGGGAGGAAATCCCTGTGAACTCAGGGCCACGAGAGGTTTGTCTCTGGTCCTCTCACTGACACAGAGGCCACCACAAACATGTGCAGCCCCGAGCCAAGCTTTTAGCCTCCCATACTGCTTTTCTCACGAGCGCACACGCACACCTTTGCCAAGCTGCTGTTTCCATGACCTGAGGCAGGAGAAAGCAGAGGGCCTGAGATAGAGTTCTGAGCAGAAAGCAAGTGCCCGCAGGCGTCTGGGGCAGTGCCGCAGGGCCCCGCCCAGCTGCGGGCGGCTGGCACAACAGAGAATGAAACAGGGCCCAAATCATGACCACGCCGCCCATCCGCCCACCTGGCTCATCTGAAGTGCAGAGCTTCGCCTTCCAGCCTGGAGCGCCCCTCTGCGCTGGGGCGCAGGTAGTCTCTGGGGGCCACTGTAACCCCGCGAGGGGAAGGAACAGTGCTGGAGAAGTCATATATTCTCTAAGGTTTACTCTCTAAGGTTTTTATTCTGCATATATTCTCTAAGATTGACATGTAATAACAAACTGTGTAATCGTTATATTTCTACAGGCCTTTACTGCTAATGTATTTTAAAGAATAACTTCTAACTGCTTCAATTGTTTCGCATTTGATTACAATGCCTACTTAACATACTGAGCCCTAAATACCATCCAAACAGCAAGCATTCCTCTGGCACAAAGCCTGGGGGACGCTCCCTGGGCTGGGTTCTGGTTCTGACCCATGGGGAGATGTCCAGCACGCGCCCCATGTCCCTCACTGGCCTCTGCATTTGCTGTGCAGTGACCCTCCCTACAGCAATTTGGAACTCTGACCTTCTCCCCTTTCCCGGTTTCATGTCACAATGGAGAAGTCACAGCACAAACACTGAGCAGCGTGTTCTGCCCTGAGAGGTGTCTGCTCACCTCTCCCTCCCGACCATGGCACACCGGCCACCCTAAGTCACTGGCTGCCCCTCCCCTTCGCGTGGACACCCAAAGGCGGGGCACACGTCACCCCCTCCCACAGCCTCCGGTCACTCAGCTCCACAGCACGCCCCCAATTGGGGGGCAAAGTCGACCCCACTTCAAGGTGAGAAACTGTGAAGGCAGCTAGATACAAGGGAGCAACTCCCACAGACAGGCTGTGCTCTGTGTGGGTCGTGTGCCCCCCAGCCGGATGGGACCCACACTTCTCCCCACGGCTCCGCCTTTTAGGAGTCACATTCCAGATTCTCTAGTTGGCTCTGCTGAGCTGTCTGTCTGTCTCAGCACCGTTACCACATTGCTTTGATGTCTGCAGTGCTCCAGGATGTTCTGATAGCAAATGGGATAAGCAGCCGTGCTGCTACTCTGATACACTGTGTTTCCTCGTGACATTTAGAAGTAGCAACCAATTTCCATAAAGTATCCTGTTGCAGTCACATTCATTTTTAGAAAAGTTGTAATTATAAAACATGGTAGGTAGATGACATCACTGGGAATGGCAGAATCATAACCAATGACAGCTCACTCCTCCAATAAAGCAATGAGAACAATGGTAAAACGTTCATAATGAACTTTTTAAAAACTGAAAATTAATCAGAGGCCTGCAGTGATCCATGGATCATTTATTTATTCAAGAAAAGCAACTGGATCTTGGTGAGAACAGTCAGCATGTGGGTTTTAACTCGCCTCCTCCCAGCCCCTCCTCCCAGCGCCAGTGCTGTCCCACTGGCCTTGGAAGGGGCAGGCGACACTGGAAAGCTGGGAACACCTGATTAAAAAAGAAGACAGAGCCCAATTCAATCACCTCAACTTCCACCTTAAGAAACTAGAGAACCAAGAGAAAACTAAACTCAAAGTAAGCAGAGGAAGGAAATAACAAATCCTACAGCAAAAAGGAGTGAAACAGAGAATAGAAAAACAAACCAAAAGGGCGTTCTTTGAAAAGATCAACAGAATTGACATCTTCACCTAGACTAAGAAAAACAGAATTTTGAAGAATTGAGAAGACTCAATTACTAAAATTAGAAATGAAAGAGGAAATATTACTGCCAACCTTGCAGAAATAAAAAGGATTATAAGGAAGTCTTAAGAATAAGTCTTAAGAATTTTATATCAACAAATTAGATAAGTTAGATGAAATGAACGAATCCCTAGAAATAAATGCAAACTACAGAAACCAGAAGAAATAGAGAATCTGAATAGACACAGATATCGATACAGATTTAACTATTTTGACAGAAGAGAATCACAAACTGACAAATAAATCCCTACACTTAGTCAACGGCTCGTGTGATTAAGGTGCCAAAACAATTCCATGGAGACAGACTGTTTCAACAAACCGTGCTGGGACAATTGGATACCCACATGCAAAAGAACACATGTGGATCGCTGCTTGACATCATGTACAAAAATTATTTCAAGATGGATCAAAGGCCCAAATGTAGGAGCTAAAACTATTGAGCTCTTAGAAGAAAACGTGAAAAACGTGAAGACATTACCTTGGATTGATTAGGCAATGGTTTTTTAGATGTCATACCAAAAGCACAAGTGACAAACGGGGAAAAAATGTATATTGGACCTCAAGAACATTCAAAACTTCAGGGTTTCAAAGGACACTACCAAGAAAGTGAAAAGACAACCCACAGAATGGGAGAAAATTTCTACCAATCTGATAAGGACCTGGCATGCAAGAATTCTTGTAACTCAACTATAAAAAGACAAATAACTCAAACAATGGGCAAAGGATCTGAATTCGCATTTCCCCAGGGATGCTCACAAAAGTCCAGTGAGCACATGAAGGTGCTCAATGGCACCAGTCACCAGGGAAACGCAAATCACAACCACAGTAACACGGCACTTCGCACCCATCAGGACGGCGAGAATCAAGAAGACCAACAATGTTACGCATGCTGATGAGCACGTCCGGAAAGCGGAACCCTCACGCAGTGCTGGTGGGAATGCTAAATGGTGCAGCCATTTGGGTACACACTGGCAGTTTCTCAAAAAATTAAACATATTGTTGCCTTGTGACCCAGTAATTCCACCTGTTTACCCAAGAGAATTGGAAATAGAAATCCACTCAAAAGCCTGTACACAAATGTTCCTAACAGCATTGTTCATAACAGCTAAACAGTAGAAACAACCCAAATGACCGTCAAAGAATGAATGGATAAAGTAACGCAGTCCACCGTGCAATGGAATATCATTCAGCCGTAAAAGGGATGACGCCCTGACACATGCCGCAACGTACATGAACCTCAGGAACGTGCTGGTAAGTGAAAAACACCAGGCACGAAATGCCACACATTGTTTGATTCCGTTTATATAAAACGTCCAGAATGGGCAAATCCATAGAGACTGAAAGTGGACTAATGCAGCCAGGGGCGGGGGGAGAGTGGGAGGGACTGCTAATGGCTGGGGGGCTTCCAGTTGGGTTCTGCACCGCTGTGACGTCACCAAAACCCACTCGGTTCCACACTTTCATGGGGTGAATTTTATAGTATGGAAGTCGTACCGTGAAGACTAAGCAGTTGTCACATTTTGCTTTATTTGCCTCTGGTCTCCATTAACAGTCCGTAAGGACTGCGCCCGTACCCCAGTGCCCCACAGGTAGGTAATGATGGCAGGGAAAGACGCGCCGTCCTCCACACATAAGTGAGTACACCACCACTGGCTACGTGAGGCCCAACGACAACACCACACGCGCCCACACTTTCCCAACTTGGTTTTTAATGAGATTTACGCATCTTGAAACGCATCGATCTAATTCATTAATTCTAGTGCTGAATGGTTTTCGACTATATGAGTAAAACCAGTGTCCGGGCTCCCGTACTGAGGCCAGCGAGGCCGTTTCCACTGCGCTGCCATCACAAACACTGCTGCACCACACCCCTCAGGCTCTGTGAGTTCTTCCTCAGCAAATGCCTGAGAACGGCACTGACGGCTCACATGACAGGCCCATTATCAACTTCACTTACGGTTACACCAATCAGGGTCCGAGAGCAAGGAGTAAGGGTTTCCACTGTCCCACACCTCACCGATACCTATTAACTGACTTCATGCTTGCCAATCTGATAAATATGGAACGGTCTCTCATTGTTTAAATCCATGGTTCACGGATTAATAGGAAAAATCGACCGGTTTTCATACATTTATAACCTTTCTGGTTTCCTCATTTCACTCGGCCTTTTTACAGATCTCTAGATCTAGTCTATGACTTTCAAATGTATCCTCTTGTCTGTAGTCTGTCTTTCACTTCTATAAATATTACCTACCATACAGATGATTTTGCTGTTTAATATAGTCAAATAAAGCAGTGCTTTCCCTTACAGTTTGTGCTTCTTGTGCCTGGTTTAAGAGACTCACCTGCACCCAGACAGCCTTGTCAAAGACCCAATGCCAAAGACTGACATTCTTCGGTCCTTTGATAGTCTTTCTTCTGCAAGTTGTAGTTTTGCCTTTCACACTCAGGGTTTTATCCTATCTAGAATTCATTCTCACATATGAAGCAGTAGGTGAGGACCTAACTTTCCTTACCTTATGGGTAGAAGATTATCCCAGCAATATTTACCAAAAGGTCTATTCCCTGTGGACATGTAATGCAATCTCCAGAGTTATGAATTCCTATGTGTGAGTGTGGGTGTTTTGGGGGGCAGAGGGCCGGGGGGTGTATCGGTGGATGGGTGTAGATAGGGGTATGGGTGTGGGGGGGTTGTGGGTATGGGTGTGTGTGGGGGGGGGTGTGGTCCCTAATTCTGTTGCACTGTCATATTTGTCTGTCCCTAGGCCAACAGTACAAATCCTAAATATCACACCTCTATAAGCTTTGACATCTGAAAGGGCAAGTCTCCTTTTTTCAAAATTACTTCCTATTTTGGTCCCTTACTGTTCATCTGTATTTTAGGATCAGCTTCTCAAAACCCATGAGAAGCCCTGACAGGATCTGGTTTTGAGCTTAACTGACAAACGTCATCTTTAAATATCGATTGTTCACATCCTTAACAAAATAGAGCTAACACTGTTTACGTCTTCTTTTTATTTTTTGATCAATCTTACTAAAGGTTTGACAATGTTGTTTTTCTTTACAAAGAACCAGCCTTTTATTTTACTACTTCTATTTTCTCTCTTCCCCGTTTCACAGATTTCTGTTATTACATTTGTAATTTCCTTCCTTCTGCTTTCTTTTGCTCTCCTAACTTAACGTGGAGACTTACCTGACCAATTTTGAGCCTTTATTCTTTTCAAATACCTAACTCCGAGGATATAAATTTGCCCTCAAACACCGCCGCAATTGACAAGCCTTAATTTACATTGTTAGTCAGTCAGTTCTAGGTTTTTCCGTTGTGACTTCCTCTTTAATTAGAATGATTTTTAGTGGGGTGTTTCTTTTTTTATGTCAAATATATAAACTTTCCTACTTTGTGCTTTTATCGTTGATTTCTCACTCAACTTCACTGGGTCAGAGGGCATGGTCTGAATTAGACTGACTTTGTGACCAAATACAAGGTCAGATTTTGAAAATGTTTCACATGCTTCAAGAGAATATGTATTCCCTAGTCAGCTGCATTTTTTTTTTTAATATGACCAAGAGAGAGAGCTGGTTCAAATCTTGTGTATTTTACTCATGTGTTTGTATATGATCTATCAATTCCTGAGAAAGGAATTAAAATAACCCATATGACTGCAGATTTATTCATTTCTCCTTGTAAATCACCCCATTTTTCTATACATTTTGAGGTTGAGATACTGTGTATGTATACATAAATTCTGAATTATTCTATCTTTATCATGACCATTTTCTCATCAGATAGAAAGTATATTTTACATCAAAAAGCTTCGTGTGTATATGCATTCATCTGGTATTAACAGAGCTATGCCAGTTTGGTTGCAGGTGTTAACTGCCTAGCATATTTACTTTATATTTCTTGTCAGACACGCTCCCAAATAATATTACTGAAAGCAGCTGAGTGGATCTTGTATTGTTTAAGTCCAATCTTAAGACTTCCTCAGCTCGCTGGGTGCCCGGAGACACGGGACCTCCTGGAGGGCTGGTGGCGCAGGGCTGAAGACAGGAGTGGGAGGGCGTAGCTCTGAGGCTGCTGGCCTTAGCAACTAGGCCATGGAGTTTCAACGGGAAGCTCAAGACTCCAGTTTTGGACCTGTTACATCCAAGATGCTTGTCAGCCTGGCATCGACTAGAGAGCACAAACAGGCAAAAAGACAAACCTGTCCAGTGCTGATGGGAGAGGCCCACCCGGGGTGGGGATCATCAGAACAGACGGGGGTGGGGGGGGGAGATGAGAGCCCCGAGGGAGGAGCAGGCACCATCGGCCACAGGATCGTCCAGTGCATTCCAGGCGATGTGCGGAGACCACCAGCCCTTTGGGGCGAACGACAAAGCAAAGGGAAGAAACAAACCCCCCAAATTGAGACAAAGTACAAACACAGTAGGAGTTTGATCGAGCGCTCTGTGCACGTCCCACCCCCAGCTGTCCTGGTGACAGGCCCCCTTCCCTAAGCCAACAAGGAGGCCACCACTACATGCAGGAGGCGAACAGAAACCAGAGGCTGAGCCAGACGGCCAGGTGAGAGGAGCCCCTCTCGGAAGCAGACAGAGCAGGCCCTGAAAAAAGCAACCTGCGTATGACTCAGAAGGGCACATCTCCACCTGTGCCCCCAGGAGAACTGTGGGCTGGGGCTGGCTGGGCCACGTCAGGGTGGGGGAGAAGCCACCCAAGTGCATATCTGCACTGTCACTCTCTCCGTCATCTTCATCAGGCAGAGCCCACAAACTGGGTTCATGCAGACCCTCCCCCCGTGCGCCCTCCTGGCACAGCTGGCACGGCAGCACGCCAACACGGTCCTGCCTCCAGAGCCCACGCAGAACAGGAGTCCACAGGGTGGGCACAGCCCCCAGGGGCCCACACTTAGGAGAGAGCTGCGTGCCGACCGCCGTAATGCCAGGCAGGGCAAATTCGTCACCCTCTGCCTCGTACGGTAAACAAGTGTACAGTATGGACAAGGAGACACGGCTTCCTCCTGGCTGGGCCATGTTTGTGCCCGGCCCTGAGGGCACGACTGGCCACGCAGAGTCTGCAGAGGGGCGGTGCCGACGGACGGGACACAAGAACCAGCTCAGGAGCTCAGCCCAGTCTGGTGGGAACATAGGGTACAAAGCAGGAGAGGTGGCGGTGGAGCCGGAGAGCCGAGCGCAGGCCAAGGCCAGAGGACCAGACTGCGGCGGAAGGACTGGCTCCCTCCGGCTTTATCAGAAGATAATAGGTTGCCAAGGACAACTTCAGCCCCGTGGGGACATGCTGAACCTGAAATCACATCACTACTAGAGTAACTTCCTAAAGTCTAGGTGACCCATTTATCCCCAGATGCCCAGGGGTTGCGGGGAGGTGACACATAAGTGACAGCAAAACAACCCTCACTAAAAACGTGTGCACATAGATGGAGATCCAGAAAACAGCTCCAGCTAAGACGCAGGCCCCACACCAGTACTTATGCTGTCAAGGGAAGACTCGGAGACAAGTCATTCGGAAAAGAAAAGGCTGACTTGAAAGAGATACAGGAGAGTCAGTCTTCCAAACCGGCTTGCCAAATGAAAACCACAGCAAAGTTGAACATTTGGGAATTTCGGGAAGTGCAAGTTAAACGAGCTACAACTACACACTGACTAGATTCGAAACACCGACAACACCGAATGCTGACACGGGCTCAGGGCAGCAGGACGTCACTCTCGTCCATTTCTAATGGGAATGGAAAATGGAGCAGCCACTCTGACAGCTTCCTACAAAACTAAACAAGCCTTACCACGATCCAGCATTTGCTCCCTGGCATTTGCCCAAATGAGTTGAAAACGTAATGCCCAAACAAAACCCGCACACAAATGTTTACAGCAGTTTTATTCATAACTGCCAAAGACTGGAAGCGACCAAGATGTCCTTCAATACGTGAGCGGATAAACTGGCATGTTCACACAATGGAACTCAGCAATAAAAGGAAGGAGCTACCAGACCACAAAACACTCCCAATGAATCTTAAATACACATTGCTGAGTACGAGAAGCGAATAAGAAAGCTGCATACTGTATGACTCCAGCTGCATGACATTCTGGAAAAGGTGCAGATGGCAAACAGGTCAGTGGTTACCTGGGCTCGGGGGAGGGGCTGACAGGGTGCAGCCCAAGGGAGTTTTATGGCGATGGTGACAGTAACACAGTAAGCATTTCTCAGAAGCCAAAGAACGTTAAAGCACAAAAGCAAACCTTAGTGTCCGCAACTTTTTAAAAGGTCACTTAGATGCCAGGGGACGCTCAGGATGGAACGGGTTACAAATGCAGGACACAACGTGGGGAGACGGGCGGGCGGGGTGCTGCCCCGAGTCACCCGGAGATGAGCAGATTCTGTAAGAGCAAAGGCAAGAGGGACTGCGCAAGACGTGAGCTGTGCCTGTGACGCAGGACCCGAGCACCTGAGGGAGCGGATGGCGACGGGCCAGGTGTCTCCTGTGGGAGGGGAGGCTGCACGTAGCAAGGGCAGGAGGCTGGATGGTCCCTGTGCGGTGGCTCCAGCTTGGCTCAGCGTAGATACCGACAGCCGCATACAGGAGCACGGAGGGATGTGTGTAGACACAGGCGCGCACGCACACACGGCTCCCCGCTCTGTCAGCTGAGAGCTCCTGGAAGCAACACCACCCGGCAGCAAATCACACACACACCGGCGCCCACCTTTCTTCCGTTCTCGAACACCTTTCTTCCCTGAGAGGAACCAGGCTCCTTGGAGAAGTGACAGATTCTGGGAAAGGGCAGGGAATATGCAAATGAGCCTGGAGCAGCTTGTGGGGCCAGGAAGTAGGAAAGTGCTAAACACTCACAAACAAAATGCCCCAGGCTGATGGGGGGCGTCAAAGAGTTACAGGAGTCAACTGAAAGCCTCCCATGACGGAAGCTGCAGCAGGTCCCGCCCCAGGTCTAAAATCAACATCCACGCGTCACACAGACGTGAATGAACGACTGACGAGTCCGTGGGGAGAAGAGGAAACTCCCGTGCAGACACTCCACGTGCCTTCTGTGGCCGCCCCGTCCTCCGGGAGGGGCACACCGTCCCCCTAGGTGTGGGCTGTGCAGGGTGACCTCCGGCCACAGAGGACGGGGAAAAGTGGTGTGGAGTGGAGGGGCTGGACAGACTCCCTTCTGCTGGGGCCCCGGTCAGCACCAAGGACGGTCATGGTGATGAGACGGAGCCTTGATGTGTGATGGGAACGCACGTGACCGCTGTGGCCTCCCTCCCGTCAACCTACACGCCCAGTCTATTCATGAGCAAAACCTCAGGTAAATTTTTACGCAGGGGCACACTACAAAATACCTGACCACTAGTCCTCAGAATAGTCAAGGTCATCAAAAACGAAGTCTAATAAACTATTACAACCCAAAGGAACCTAAAAAGATGTGATTCTGGGACAGAAACATTAGAAAAACACTAAGGAAATCTAAAGGATAAACTTCAATTAATAGTAATGTATGAACATCTATCCGTTAATTATGACAAATGTGAAACTGGGTGTGAGGTATACAGAGATTCTCTGTACTATCTTTACAATAATTCTGTGAATCTAAAACTGTGCTAAAATAAAAAGCTTATTTTATAAGAAAACCAACAGTTAAAGGAAAAACCGAGCAAAGTCACCAGGTCCTCAGTGGCCTGTTCACAGTGCGTAAAGAGCGCCTTCCTCAGAGCGCTGCCAAGTCCAGAAACACGACGATGCATGTTCAGATGTCGATATGGCAGAGCCTGAGTGAAGGTGTCCGTGCTAGAAGGTCTAAGTTCACAGGAAATGCCCCAGGGCTTCCTGTTGGGGCGCCATGTAACTTGTGGACCATCTAAGAGGCAAAGTGTTTTCCCGCAGACTCAGATGTGTCATCTGCTTTCATAATAAAAGCAGAACCAAGTGTCAGTTTTGCCTCAATATTTCTAATTCTTACACTGAATTTCAGCATGGGAAACTGAATATTCTAGAAGACAGACTCCCAGTTCTGGACATGAGAAAATGTCTTCACACTTGCTAGTCACCCCTCAGCAGCCGTCTACCCCCTTTGCTGAGCCCTTCTGACACGACACGCTAGGTGCTTCGTGAGCATGGCCACTCTCCTCACACCAACTCAGCAAGACGGACTAGTAGTTCCATTTTCCAGATGTGGAAACTGATGCCCAGAAAGGCTAAGTGCTTTGTCCACCAGCTGTGTGGATGGCACGCAGGGGGCCAGTCTCTGAACTCCGGCCCGCCAGGCACTGAGGCTGGGCCAGTGTGTCCCTCTCAGGCCAGGTCCTGCTTGAGCCCCCTGGCCTCTGCACACAGCCAGGGCACAGCGAGGTGGCCTGCCAGCCAGGGCTTTGCCCAGCGATGAGCAGAGCCTGCCGGTCAGGTGGACAGTTCTGTGAACACTGCAAATGTTCCCAGGGGAACAACGATTCTTCCTACATGGAGAAAGATCAGGAGCCATGGTGAATCTGTGCCCCTGAAACAGAGCCAGGGTCTAAAAGCTTTTACAGAACCACATGCAGCTCAGTCATCAATACACCATTAGATCCTGGACGTTAACTCCCTAAAAGTATCGCCTGAACCTTTGAAGGATTAACCCTTTACCGTATTAAACCGCCCCCCGCCCATCAGCTACAGTTGCTGGCTTTCTCTTTCTAACATAAACGAGACACTGATTTTATTTTTCTACCTTCATGATAGAAACATTACTTAGATAAAGCAATGATCTGCAAGTGATCCCTCTCACTTTACTTCCAGAATATTAGGAGGACCCTTTCAGTTTCCAAAAGTGGCTCCACAACATCAAGCAGCAAAAACAGTGGTGTTCCCCTCCCAGGCTTCTTGATCAAAAACCGGGTCCCTGGAAGATTTGGAAAGTCAGAGACCATCAGGGTCCCAAAGGACTCCCAAAGGGTCCCAAAGTCTCCCCAGAGAATTGGAAGGGGTTTTTAGAAGTCATCTAACCTAACTGCCCAGGCCTGGGGACTCCTGTCGGCCAGCCTCCCTCTGCCCCCTCCTCCCACAAGGTGGTCCCGGCCTCGTGGAACACTGCCGCAGCCTGAGCCCCATCCCCGCTTGCCCCACCTCAGGGTAACCCAATGCCCTCCCTCACGTGACACTGCGATCCTGAGTGTCTGCTGTCACACAGAACCAGTCCAATCTTTCTTCCAAATCTGAGCCTTTCCAACAGCACGCACTCGTAGCACCGGGGGGATCGGGAAGGGGGTTAGGAGGGCAGGGCACTGCCGGCGCCTCCTCCCGGGCACAGCCTTTCCCGACTGGGACTGGCCTTCCTTGATCCTGCACGGCAGTCAGAAAAGTCTGAGCTGGGTCGAGGCACAATTACCACTGGAACGACCTTGTGACTCTTCTAAACCTCAGTGTCCTCCTCGCGTGTGAGCCACCTGCTTCCCGGGGCTGCATGAGCAGTCACAGGGCAGCACAGGTGAGTGAGTACTCAGCACCGTGGCCGGGCAGGTGGATCAGCGCCCCGCTCCTGACACTGGAGACCTGTCTGCACATGCCAGCGACAGCCCCACTCTCTGACTCCCTCCCCAGGAGCCTAACAACAAGTATGCAGCACACTGAGGAGAACTGTCACCTCCACCATCTGTATGCCATGCTCCTAATAATACAACCTGTACGGTCCAACTGCCCTCTAGGATCAGCCTGATAATGCCTCGGAGGTGGACCGTGTGCCATGGCCCACAGACTCTCAAAACAGGGCCGGAATGCTCACTGGAGATGCAGAGTCCCTGGCGTCACTCCTGGGTCAGAAGCTGCAGTTTTAGAGTCCCAGTAATTCACGTGCACACTAAAGCTGGAGAAGCACGGGTCTCGATCCCTAGAGACCAAACATATTTCAATTGCAAGGTTTCTGTTAGGGACGACTCCAGACTAGAAAGCATTCTTTCCTCCCCAATCCTGCTATTAATAACGTGTGTGCACACTCAGTCAGTATGAAGAGTAAACAGAGACTGGCTCCGAGGGCCTGGAAATAAGAGTTGTAAAAAGAAAAAATAAGTGTGCTGACAAGCCTCAGAACCATGAGGCTCCCTGCCATCTTCTCACCAACCTCCTTCTAAGCACTTCGTACTGTTTGATCAAAGTCAGCAGAGATAACTATTGACTTTTTACAGAAGCAAATACCCAGTTCCTAGATGTAAGAGCCACCAGGAACTGGAATAGTCTCACTGAATAAGGAGGAGAAGAGGAAGCCACTGCCGTTTCCTGACATGCCCGGAAAGCTGGCGAGCTCAGCCCTCGCCCCGTGGCCCCGCGCCACCTCCCTCAGCCGGTTTGGGCCTCCATCTAAGCGGATGAAAGGGCTCTCTTGCCATCCGGGACCTGTGTTAACTGAACCAGCTCTTGCTGATTAAGCCCAAATCTTTCCTCATCCTGGAGCATTTCCTGCATGGGGGGCGGAGGGGCGGGAGCCAGTGGGCGTGGGGAGGGAAAGGCAGAGTGCACCAGTGGCAGTAAGGCCCTCTACCACACGCCACTGAGCTGGGCTCTGGCTGCCAGAAAGCAGCCCACCTGGAACCCAGGCAGCAGAGCACAGAGGGTCAGCCTGCCCCCTGGACTGCAGACTGGGGACCTGGCGCAGCTGCTCGCCAAAAGCCCCAGGTGACTCTCAAGTGCAGTTGGGGTGGAGTAGCGCGGCTCCAGGAGAAGGGGCTACAGGGTCCGGGGCTCATCACCACCGGCATCTGCAGCTACGGGGGTATTTTCTAAACCACAGCACTGCTAAGTGATGGCGCAAGGGACCGCTTGGCGACTAGGGGTCCTGAGTGGTGGAAGTCTAAGAAGACGAAGGTCCTTTCCAAGACCGGCTGGCGCTCACACTACATAAACGCACGCGCACAAAAGCGAGTCCGTCCCAACACTAGACGCCCTCTGTCCTCTCCCACCTCTAAGTGGATCAAACTGCTGAACCTACAGTCCGGCCAACATTTCACTCCTGCCTCCCGGACTAGTGCAGGGCTCAGGGCACAACAGTGGTTTTCATAGGTCTGTGAGCTAAGAACGGTTTCTGTGATTTTAAAGGGTTGAGAAAAAATATATATAGATAAGAGAGGTCATGTGTGCTCACATACCTAAAATATGTACTGTGTGGACCTTTACAGAAAACACGTTCAGACGCCTGACTTGTGGCACCATACGTGCCCAGATGTCACCAGCGTAGGTCCACACTGGCGGGCATTTCCTCTGCCAACCTCACAGCCAAAAAAGACCTGAAATGCCTTGAAAAGTTGCAGCCAGGGGAAACATGCTCAGTCATCCTAGGAATCTCAGGAAAAAGCAAAGCCACCAAGTGCCGAGCTCCCTCAGGCGCAGGACAGGCTCCTGTCTCCGCATGCACGAGGGGACGGGCCAGCAGGGGGAGCTCAGGACAAGTCTCCGTGGGCACGTGGGTGGTGAGGCCCTGGTGGTCCCTTACCCCCGTACCCCCAAGATGCGTCCTGCTGTGCCAGTGCAAAGTCCAAGATTCCCACAGAGAACCTTGCCGAGCAAAAGTGAGCCCTGAGTTGACATTCGTGGGACTCAGGCAATGTCCGTGCTGGGCTCGCGGTCAGTCACAGCACTGGCTGGTACTGGGAGGGATGAAGACACAGGAATGATTCACACTTGGGACGCAAAGTGTAGACCCAGGCTGCGCAGATGGCAGCCCCAGGTACCAACGGGGGGTCGGCAGGGACCTTCCTGCTGGGCCTGCCACAGCCCCCTCCAGCCAAAACCAGAGACGTTTACCTAACACGGCCTGGCGGAGGCTGGCTGAAGAGCACCACACAGGCCCCCAGAAACCAAGGGAAGCAGCATGTGGTTGTCCCCCAATCAACTGTCATGACACACGCAGCAAACAGGAGCCCTCCGCGTCGGGCCTGCCCCGCATCTCATCCCCCCTGGGTCAGCTGGCTCACAGAATTGATTTAGGAGAGATTATTCAATTGCATTTCGCATTTCCATGTTTTGGCACTCTGCCAGCAGCCACGTCTGCTCTTCCAGAGGTCAGGACGCTGTGGACAGGCCATCTCCCGCGGTGGTAGATGGAAGTCCATATTCCCTTTATGAATTTCCTGTCAATCTTCAAATTACTTTAAATACGATTGCCCTTCATTTAGACAGTGTTTTATGTCTCCATGTCTACCTTCTCCCCGTATCCGATTACCTCGTTGGCTGCAGACAGCTCTCCCCCCAGCCCCTCTGGGCGCCTGTGTCGGAGGAAGTGCGGGCAGAGAAGTCACTGCCGCCCCGGGCTCGCAGCAAGCTGGCTGAGCACAGCACATACAGCCAGTACGTCCTGCATTTTAAGAGCTCCTGCTCTTGGTCCCGCTTCCGCTGCCAACCCCCACCACGTGCCCACACTTTGTTTTGCAGTGTGGACAAGTGAACAATCATGGCTGCCTCCTCCTCTTACTCCAGGACGGCTCTGCCTGCCCCTCCCCCAGCCACAAGCCCCTCCTCACCCTGCTCAACACTCCCTTCCCTCCCCACAGCCTGACCGCTGCCCTTCTCACTCGCTCCTATGGAAGCGTGTCTTCTCTTGGCCCCTCGACATGGGAGGGCCCAGCCTCAGTGCTGAGTCTTCGGGTGTCTGTACCCCTTTCAGAAGCCCTGCCCACCCCCTCAATGCACAGCGTCCAGAACCTCCATCTCCATGTCCTAGTCCTCGCTCGCCATCCCAATTCAAGCGCAGGCACCTGCTCCTGCCTCCAGGGTGACACCCATGCTGGGCGCTGAGGGCTTCCCCATCCCACCCCTGCACACCACATGCCACCATCCAGGCCGCCAGGCCAGGTGTCACCCGCGATGACTCTGCTTCCCCCGACCCACGTCTATGTTCCTGAGTGCGCCCAGCCACGCACAGCCCACCAAGCTTTCCAGGTTAACGGGATGACCGCCTAACAGGCTCCTCCTTCTATCCTTGACCCCAGAGAGCAGGCAGGGTCGTCCTGTGACAGCCTAAGTCCACTCATGTCACTGTTCTGCTCAAAACCCTGCAATGGCTCCCTGCTTCCTGCAGAGTAAAAGTCAAATTCTCCCCCAGCCTACGAAGCCCAAGACAAGCTCACCCCATCCCTGCCCATTTGCCCCGGGCCCAGCCGCCATCACCTCCAGGAGGCTCCACTGCACCAGCACCCCCCTACTGTACCCGCCCCCCCGCGGTCCTCCCCAGGCAGCCAGGCATCTAACGCCCTCACCGGCTCCACGTCTGTCCTCAGATGGCACCTGCTCAATGAGGGCAGCCTGCCTACCCTGCACACCCGCCATCACAAGCTGCTCCTTTACCACACTTCCTGCTCATGCTGCCTGTCTCCCCAACAGGCTGGAAGGCCCCCCGCCTGCCAGGTCTCTACCTGCTCTATCCACTGACATCACCCAAGCGGCTAGAATGGGCCTGCCACTGGTGGGTGCCCATCAATTGGAATTAAAAACTGTCGGTCTCAAAATCTGAGTTTTCTGGAAACCAAACTAAAAGGGGCAGTGAAATGAGGTGCAGTGTGGAAGATGTGCTCGGTGTTAGAGGAAGAGCTAGGATGACGATGTGGTTAAAAGTCAGCCAGGGCGAGTGGCAGGAGGTGAGTCGAGTGCAGCTCGTAGCCTGAAAGTAGGAGGGACAAAGGGAGACCCTGAACGTTTCTGGACGGAAGGATGGCTGATCAGCCTATTTTTAAGTAAACTTTTGATTTGGAGATAACTGTAGACACACACAGCTGTGGAAAGACCGCGATCTCCCACGTTTCCCCGATGGCGGCATCTTGCAAATGTACAGCATGTTACCCCACCAGACACTGAGCACAGGGATCTCCTTCCACCCGACAAGGACCCGTGGGTCTCTCCCTCCACCACAACCACCCCCCTTAAGCCCAGCAACCACTCACCTGTCCTCTGTTCCTGCCATTTCCTCGTTTCAACAATGTCACATGATGGCCACCCCATGTGTAGCCTTCGGGGACTGGTTTTTGTCACCCGGCTGATTCCCCGGAGCCTGACCCGAGTCTGTCGCTGCGTGTGTTAGTAGTGTGTTCCTTCGTGTCACCACGCAGTGTCCCATGCCATGGGGGGCCACAGTCCAGCTGTCCAGCCACTGAGGAGCATCTGAACTATTCCCAGTTTGGGGCTGTTTCATATAAACCCCCAATGAACATCCTGAATAGCGTTTGTGTGAACAGTTTTCATTTCTCCGCGATGAATACCCAGGTCACATTGCTGGGTTGTGTGGTAGCTACAAGTCCAATTCTATAAGAATCTGGCAAGCCGGTTCCAGAGTGGCCACTGCATTTTGCATCCCCTACGTGTGATAGCCCGCCCGTGCACCCTGCCAGCCTTTGCTGGTGTCACTAGTTTTTCGTCACAGCGATACTGCCATGTGTGTAGTGCCATCTCATTGTGGTTTTCATTGGCATTCCCTAAGTGGCAATGATGCTGAGTACCTTTTCATGAATTTATCCACCACCTGTAGCTTCTCTTCAATGAAATGTCTCTTCGTGTCTTTGTGCAGTTTCCAGTTGAACTGTTTTGTTTTGTTTTTTAAATACATTTAATTGGGGAATACTGGGGAACAGTGTTTCTCCAGGACCCATCAGCTCCAAGTCGGTGTCCTTCAATCTAGTTGTGGAGGGCGCAGCTCAGCTCCAAGTCCAGTCGCCGTATTCAATCTTAGTTGCAGGGGGCACAGCCCACCATCCCATGCGGGAGTTGAACCGGCAACCTTGTTGAGAACTCGTGCTCTAACAAGCTGAGCTATCTGGCCGCTCGGTATATTTTTGTTTGTTTGTTTTTTTGTGTGTGTGTGTGGTGGGGGGTTAGTTTTGATGGTTCTTTGTGTATTTTCATTACCAGTATTTTCTTAGACAAGTGATTTGCAAATTATTTCTCCCAGCCTGTAGCTTTTCTTTTCATCGTCTTAACGGGTTCTTGAGAAAAAGTTTCTAATAATGATGAAGTCCAAATTATTAGTTTTCCTCTTACGTTGTTGTTTGGTGTAAAGTCTGAGAACTTTGTCCAGTCTTTGCCCTGAAACATTTATTCTCTCTAGTAGATTTGAATTTGTCATCACTTTCAGTTAATTTTTGTATCAGGTGCAAGGCAGATTAAGGTCCATTTCTTGCCTATGAATGTTTGACTACTCCAGGACCATTTGCTAGAAAGGCTAACTTTCCACCACTGAATTGCTTTTGCAATTCTCAAAATCATTTGAGAAGATAATTTCTCAAAAATCATGTGGGCATATTGCTGCGAATCCCCACACTACTTTCTATACTAGGTTCCCACACTGTTCCCTCCACTGTGTCTACCCTTCTGACAATACCACAGTCTTATTACTGTGGATATAAAATCTTGAAATTAGGTGCACTGATTCCTCTCCCTTTATTCTTCACTTTCAAAATTGTTTTAGCTATTCTGGTTCCTTTGTTTTCCACATTTATTTTAGAATCGGCTTGTCTATGCCTATAAAAGTTTTTGCTGTGATTTTAACAGAAATTGCATTAACCTGATATAATAATTTGGGGAGAAGCGACATTTTTACTATGTTGAATTTTCTAATCCCTGAACATGGTACGTCTTTCCACTTATTTAGGTCTACTTTGATTTCTCTCATCAGGATTTTGTAGTTTTCAGCATAAAAGTCCTATAAATATTTTGTTAGATTTACACCTACATGCTTTTGTGTTTATTTTGGGGGGATTGTATGGTATTTTTAATCTGCAAAAATCAAACTAATTTTTGTGTTTATTTTGAATTGTGCAACTTTGCTAAACTCACTTATTAATTCCAGTTTTGGTGGGGTTTTTTTTGTAGATTCCTTGGGATTTTCTACATTTTTGCAACTCCTGATGGGTTTGTAATTATTTCAAAAAAAAAGATTTAAATATATGTGGCATAAAGCTATAAACCCTTAGAGGGAAATTTATAGGTCTAAATGCTAATATCAATAATGAAAAAACAAAAACAAAATCAATCCGCTTTTACCTTAAGGAGCTAGAAAAAGACCAGCAAAGTATATCCAAAATAAGTAGAAGGAAAACAATAAAGAATGAAAATCGGTAAAAAGAAAGGACCAAAAAAAGAGAGAAAGAGAGAAAATCTATAGATTGAAAGTAAAATCTATATATATTTGAAAAGTCAATAAAATTGATTAACGGCTAGCTAGATTGATCAAGAAAAGAGAAAAAATATAAGTTACAAATCTCCATAGTAAAAAAAAAAGGCATCATTATAAATCACACAATAATGATAAGGGTAACGATCAATGTAAAGAAAAACCTTATGTCACTAAACTTGATAACAAGAAAAAATCAATACCTCACAAAACACAAATTTCACTGTGTAAAATTCAGAACACAAAAATCTGAAAAGTGTTAAAAAGCTAAATTCTTAATTTAAAATCTTCCCATAAAGAAAACTTAGGGGCTGGATAAATTCTATAAAAAATTTAAGAAAAATATAATGCAATCTGACACAAATTCTTTCAGAAACTAGAGGAGGGAACACTGCCCAGTACATTTAGTGCAACCAGCTTTATTCCATCACAAAACCAAATCAAAGGTACAAGGAGAAAATGACTGAATAACTTCCCTCATGATCCTAGATATAAATAACAGTCCTTTCAAAAGTATCAGGAACTCAAAGTCAGGAAGATAGAAGATAGGTAGATACTAGGTAGGCAGGCAGACAGATAGATGGATAGACAGGTAAATAGGTAAAAACATCCATCAGGACCAAGCAGAGTTCAGCCTGGGGAGTGCAAGATTGGTTTCACATTCAAATCAATAAATGCAGTTCAAAAAATTAACAAAACAAAGGAAAAATAACCTATGGTTGTCTCAATAAATACAAGAAAAGCACTTGACAAAATTCAGTACATATTCATGATTTAAAAAAAAAAATTAGGAAACAAGAAAAAGAAGGGAATTTCCTCAAGCTGATAAAGGGATCTATGAAAAATCTACAGTTAACATACAATTAATGGTGGATGACTGAATGTCTTGCCCACAAGATAAAGAACGGCAAGAAGACTCAGTCTCACCACTTCTACTCACTAGTATTCTAGAGGTTCTAGACAATAAGGTGAAAAAAATTTTAAAAGGCACACATATTAGAAAGGAGTGAGTAAAACTATATTTGCATATGACAAGGTCATGGGGCAAAGGTTATTAAAACTAATAAATGACATCAGCTAAATTGAGGATATAAGTTCAATATACAAAAACAAATTACACTAGCTAAAAAATCTTTTTTTTTAATTGATAGGGGAGAGCGCGCGCGCAGTCCCCCACCACCACAAATTATGCAGTCGAGTTTCCCACATTTGGGGAAATCGCAGGGGTCGGCGCATCCGGAGTACAATGGACAAGCCTCGCCCTGGGAAAACTACCTTGGTGATCAGGGTATCTCCCCTGCCAGGTAAGTATTGAAAAATCTTTTAAAACTACTATTTATAACAGTATCAAAAAACATGAAACATTTGAGGGGATAAATTTAACCAAGTATGTCCAAGATTTGTATACTTGAAGTAAACCTCAAGACACTGCCTTTTCCAGGCACAGGGATCCTAAAAGCCTTGGGATTTCCTGATGTGACTTGGGAAAGGTGCTAGGTGACCTCAGGGTAGGGCGAATCACCCCTGTGATTAGAGGGTTGGACCTTTAGCCCCACCCCCAGACCTCTGGGGAGGGGAAGGGGTGGAGTTTGAGTTCAATCACCAATAGCCAATGATGTAATCAATCATGCCTAGGTAATGCAGCCCCCCTCACAACCCAAAGGGACCAGCTTTGTGGGGCTTCCACGTGGGTGAACACTTGGAGATTCAGGGGGACTGGTGCACCCAGAGCACACGGAAGCTCCCCACCCCTTCCCCCACCCCTTCCCCCACCCCTTGCCCTGTGCACCTCTTCCATCTGGCTGTTCATCAATGTCCTGTATGTTCTCCTCTCTAATAAACTGGTAAATGTACGTAAATGTTTCTCTGAGTTCTGTGAGCCACTCCAGCAAACTAACTGAACCCAAAGAGGGGGGCTCTGGGACCATCCAATTTATAGGCAGTATGTCAGAAGCACAGGGACCACCTGGACTTGCGGTTGGCATCTGAAGGGGGGGGGCAGTCTTGTGGGACTGAACCCTTAGCCTGTGGGATCTGGGTCTGAAGCTCACCCCAGGAAGCTGGCGTCAGAACCAAGATCCTACCGGTGTCAGTGAATTGCTTGCTGGTGTGGAAAAAAACACACATTCTCAGTAAAATGCACATTAAAAACACACAACCTCCAGAAAGGCAAACGTGAAAAAGACAGAAACCAGCAAGTGCTGGAGACACTAAGAGAAACTCAATTCTCGAAACTCAATTCTCGTGCATTTGCGGGGTAATTTGCAAACTGGGTCAACCACGTTAAAAACTGTCTGGCAATTATGTGCTTAAAGCAAGTACACACCAGGCCTGTGACGCCATTCCTCCCTGGATATACGGAGAAATGTGTGTACACGTCAGCCAAAGGACATCAGGGTCCAAAGTCAGAGCAGCTTCATCTGAGGAGCCCCGAGCTGGAAATGTCCCAAGTGCCCATGTGAGGAGAACAGCTGGAGCAGCAGGCACCTGGGGCTACAGGTGAGCGCTGGGACAGGACCAGCCACGTGGGCTGTAAACAAAGCCGGAAGGGGAAGGGCCGTAATCCTGCCAGGACCGCTGTGGTGGGCCAGGCCTGAAGCCCTTTCCCGGGAAGCGGAAGTTCAAGGGCAGGGCTGCTGCACTCACGGGGGTAACCCCCTCAGACGGAGGGCTCCTCCCACGCCCTCCCAGGCCTGTCTTGGTTAAGGCCCGTCACAGTCCCACAGCTATAAATCCAAACTCCTCTCAACGTCTCTTTGAACTCCTGCTCTGGCACAAACTCGTTGAAAACACCCTATTGATTTTTTTAACTTTTTCCCTTTGTCACACTGAACACTCTAAAAAGCCCTACTTGCAGTGGCTTCCTCGTCAGACAGAAATGCAGCCATGCCTCGTTGTTAATCAGACGTGTACTACTGATTTCCATGAAAGCCAGAGCTGTTTCCTCCGTCCTGTGGCCGCAGGAGGCAGAGTGGACGTCACCAGGCTCAGACATCGTGTACCCACCAGCAGGGACCCACGTCGCCTGGCTGCCCTCCCCACATTGCCTCCCAAGCATCTGAGCCTGTCGCCTCATCTGGGAGATGTGGAGATGACCTTTTTTCTATTTGACTACTTAGCAAACAAAGGACCACAGCCATTCCCATCACACAGCGATACAGAGTGGCCAGACCGGAGCAAACAGTTGGTCAGAGGGTCTGTGGGGGGAGCGAGACTTAGGCGAGTCCCGCCTCTGGGTAACGGGGACAGCGCTACAGGAAGAACTCTGCGCGGAATCGAGCTCTGTGGTTCTAACTGCCTTTCCTCTTCCATCAATACCCCTCCATCCTGGCCAGTGTGCTTGCCACGTCTGCACGCACTGAGCTGCAACCCTTTCTTTTCCCCGAGCACATCCTTGTTGGTGATGGAAAACCTAGTCAATCGCATTTTTCAGACACACTTACTCCGTGCCAGCCCTACTGCACAGAATCCAAGGGCAAGCTGAACGCCCGTCCTCTCCGGGCCTCCTCTCTCCCTCTGCGGAGCTCCGCGCCCTCCCTCTGCTCTTCTGATGCCCGCTGCACACACTTTAAGGTGTTCCTGCCTTGTCCCCTGCCCTGGGAGCTACCTGCTCCCTGTGGGCAGGGCCGTCGCTCACCTGTGTTTACATCCTCAGCAGTCCCGGGACAAGGCTTTTCAGGCAACAGTGGGTTGGGTTGAATTCCTAGCATCACATCTCAGAGCCTCAGCCTGGGAAGGCTTCCTGAAGGAGAAGGTTTAGGCTTCGCCTGGTGACAGCAAGGGCCAGCACATGACAGACACAGGAAAAGAAAGAGCAATCTTGGTGAGGGCTCAGGGCTGCTGCAGTGACAGCATTAATTTCAGGGCAGCTCCTGGCCAGGAATGTGGGAGCCGAGAGGCTGATGAGCTCATCGCGAAGAGCTGGCAAGCATGCTGGTTCCTGGCCCAGCCCCAAAAGAATGTGATGTGACATTACCCGCCGTGAAGCTGACTCAGAGAACAAATGACTAAGTTTCCCAGAATCAAGGAGAAGATTCTGGCGTGGCCATCCTTCATTCTGATGCAACCTGAGTTTAATGTGTGGTGACGGATGATTCCGGCCCAGTCCCAGCAGCGGTTCTGAAGTGGGGCTGTGTTCTCAGCCAGTCATGCCTCACGGCGGGGGGTGAGGAGCACTTCAGTGCCTGTCCAGTGTCCTACCAGCCATTCAGAATCCTCCGGAGCAATTGTCGGCACCATCAGGCTATGAAACAGGTGATTCTGTTTCTGGGAGCTGTGCTATTAAAAGACCTGCTAGCTTGTTGTTACCGTCATGTGCCACAGCTCTGCACCGTATGGCACAATTCAAATACGGGCCACAAACCGAGGACAATATCCAAACATGAAGGAAACGGAGGTGTCAGAGGGTACCCACACTGGCCCAAACCACCTACTGCACCCCTCTGAGGGCGTCAGAAAATCAGCCCCCAGGCAGGCATGCTCCCAACTCACCGAGGGCTAACAAGCCCACATCATTTCCCACATTTCCATTATTCTTTCCTTCTGGAGACTGCTGTGAGTAACTTAACCAGCAAGAGGTGACGATGGCACTTACAGGTAAGCCCACGTTCCCTCTGCCCGCCCTCCCCTCCGTCCGGCCAGGTCTCAACCACCCACACCTCTTCCTGCTGGTCACTAACAGCGCCCTCACTGGCACCCAGTTTCCAGAGAGACACAGGCACGTGCAGCTTGTCAAAACGGGAAAGAAGCACGTTTCTGACTTCCTTTCTACCCGCAAGGAACAGGAGCAAGACCCACGCAGACAGCAGCAGTGTGGCCCCTGCAGGCGCTTGTGATCCTAGGCAGGAGACACTGAGATCACTAATATTCCAAGGGCAACGATGCCCTAAGGGCTGCCGTTCCTGGCTTTTTGTAAAGGTTCAATCACGGTTAACACATTACAGGTAATGAGTTCTAAACCCACCTGACGTTTAACCTGTTTCCTCAGGACGACCGGGGAACTGAAGGGATCTGCAGCTATCAGCCTGCGTGTACCTGCCTGCCCTCAGAAGCAACTGCAAGGTCCATTCCACGCAGAGCACGGCCACCAGCCCGCTTCACTGTCCCTTCCACACAGAGCACGGCCACCAGCCCTTTTCACTGTCCCTTCCACGCAGAGCACGGCCACCAGCCCATTTCACTGTCCCTTCCACGCAGAGCACGGCCACCAGCCCTTTTCACTGTCCCTTCCACGCAGAGCACGGCCACCAGCCCACAGTCCTGCCCAGGGAGAGGCGCTGAGGTCAAGCAGGGCCAGCACAGGGTGCTCCCTCTGCATACAGGTGGCTTGTGTCCCTGCTCTGCGCACGCCAAGTCCAGCGACAGAGGCCTCGCTGGTCTGAGAGACACCCTTCTTCACCTTTGTTCCCCCACTGGCCCCCAGTAAGCTCGACTGAGCCAGCCAACATGCTCTGCTTCCGAACAGCAGCATGAGTGACACCCTGCCCAGGGGTCTGAGCTGCCGGGGCTCTGGACCAGCCAGGCTCATGCCCTCCTCCTCTGCCCCCAGGTCAGCCACAACTTTCGGCCTCCTGTGTTACAGTCGTCCTTCAGTATCTGCGGGGCACGGGCTCCAGGGCTCGCCGAGGGGACCAATGTCCACAGACACTCATGTCCTTCTATTAAACGGGGAGCTGCTGGCAGGTAACCCACACACACCCTCCCGGGTACTTGAAATCACCTCCAGGGTACTGATGACACCTGATACGCGATAAACGCTGTGTCAGCAGTCGTTGCACTGGGTTGTTTAGGGCATAACGACAGGAAAAAAGTCTGTACCTGTTCAGTACTGACGCAGCATCGTGGGTCTGATCACAGCGCACGGCAACAGCAGCATGACTTTTTAAACACTTCCGATCCACGGATGGCTGAATCCGCTGCTGCAGAACCCGCAGATAAGGAGGGCGCACTGTATCTTCCTAGGCAGCTTTTCAGTCGTGGGCTTGTCCTACCAGCCTTCTCTCCCTCAGAAACTACTGGAAACAATCCCTTAGGACAGTAAAGCCATCTGCAGCACCTCCGCTCTCCGACTTGACGTTCAGCTCAGAGGTCTACACCCCACTAGTGATGCTGACAGACGCTGCCAGTAACACAGCGGTCGGGGTCAAGCTCCTCACACAGCAGAACCACCTGCAGGGCTTTTGAGCCGATGTCAAATTCTGACATCAATTTCTAAACTTATTTACAATACTGAAGTTGAAATAAATCCCTCAGGCAATTTCCTTCCAATGTCAGTCTTTCCGTTGAACCTACTTTCCTGTTAGCATTCACCTAAAAACAGATAACTCAGTCTTCTCTCTGACTCAGTGTTTGGTGACAGCTCACCAAATCGGTTTTCCAAGGTTCTTCACGAAAACCACCTGTGTTTCCACTCAAGCACCACAGTATCATGTGACACTAGACCAGCAGTCCTCAAACTTTTCAACTCAGGACCCCTTTCATTTCCTTAAATTATTCTTAAGTGGGTTCTATCTATTAAGATTGACAATACTTGAAATTAACATAGATATTTCATAATTATTCAGTAATTTGTTTACAATGAATAATAAACCCATGACATAATAACAAAAACAACACTTTTATAAAAATAACCATATTTTCCAAAATAAAAATAAGTTAGTGAGAAGAACGTCTGGAACTCTTTAATGTCAGGATTACTGCGCAACAGCTGGACTCTTACGTCTGTTTCTGTATTCAGTCTGTGATTGTTGTTTTGGTGAAAGTATGTTTAGGAAACCCACCCTCACACGGACACGTGGCTGGAGACAGGGGGAGCGTTTTAGTAGGGTTATCAGATCATTGTGGATATCCTCCTCTGAGAAACGCAGACATCAAACCCGACAAGCGGTCATTTCTTGAAGGGTAAGCGCAACGTGGGATCCGGAGCCCTCCTGGTGAACGTGGACGGCTGTATCACATTCAAACCCATCACCTGTCAGGCTTGCACTTGAACAGGTATTTTGCTCATCACGATTGTTGTAACATCATGCATTTCACCTGGAAAGCAGTGGTTCACTGAGTTATGCGGCTCTCCCAAATGTTACATTTCAGTGTACGATGTCAAAAGCTCGTGTTTGTTAATATCACCTGAGAGCATCCAAAACATCTAAGTATTGGGAAGCTGTCAAGCTCACCATGGCAGGTACGAGTTTTCCAAAAGTCTAAGTTTTGACTAAAAATTCAAATTTTGTCAGTTGAAACAAATATAGGCAATTATTTCCTTTGAAGTGACAGCTCACTTAGTTCAATTTTCAGACGTTGCCTGCCGAAACCACGAGTCCGAATAACCATGGCTTGCCAGTCAGTTACTCTTTGAAGTAAGAGTAGTGTTTTATGAGAAGAGGAGCGAGTTCAGCTCCGAATCCCAAAAAAGCACAAGTGCGCTTCCTCAAAACACTGTTGCAACTCCACCCGCAGACGTGCAGGATGCGAACTTCCAATTCTGTCTCTCAGAATATTAAAAAGACATGCATTCAAGGGTCAAAATTTAACAGAGCTAATTATTCTTATTGCCTCCTCCAGGACATTGTTAAATGATGTTGGCTTTCGTAGGCGACAGGGTGGCGGTGAAGGCCACCAAGACAACAGGAGGGAGGGGTCGGCAGTGCTGCCACCCACTCGCCTTTGCATCATCAGCTCAAACGCCAACCCAGGAAAAAGGGATGCCTCAGGAGCATCATGGAAATACTGTGATTTCCCCAAGCCCTGCAAAGGCTTCGGGCCTCTGAAGGCCCGCAGACCAGCGCCCAGGGTGTACCGGGGGTGAGAGCTGAGAAGCAACACGTGTGCCGGCCTCGCCTGAGCTCGACCACTACCGGCCCGTAACTGAGAGCCCTGTGACCACGTGTCAGCTGGTCCTCCCTCTGGCGCAGGAACTGTGACTCCTTCGAGCTCCACATTCCAGTCTGGTCCTTGGCCGAACGGGCACTGCAGGTCCTAGCGCTGGGGCCTCACCCGCGGGCCCCCTGGTGGACCAGCTACGCCGGGCCTGTCTGTGGGGCACGCCGGCCCGAACAAGACCTGTCAGCGGCAGACAGGCCCCAGCAAGAGGCAGAGCAGTGACGCAGCACGGTGCACACTCACCGTACTGACCCCACAGCCTGCTGCTTCGTGCCTGCTGCTTCGTGCGTTTACTGCTGGGCCCGAGGGGACGGAGGCCTGAAGCTAGGCCACCCTCAGCTAGTCCAGGAGAGCACAGGGCCCCGCCTCAGCCAGGCTCTGGTCTGCAGAGGGGAGAGTCTCTTGGGACCTTGTTGCAGAATGCCAGGCAGTGGGGACACTGCACTGGTTCCATGGCACCCCTGTCGGCCCAGGAGCTGTGCCCATGAGATGTCGTAGTGCCCAGAGCAAGGGAAACAGAAATGACTGGTTCTGTGTGTCCAAAACCAAAGGCTCCTGGGTCCCAAGTGTGCCAGAGGGCGTGAGGTGCCAGGTGGGGGCTGGAGCCCAGCTTCAGGAGCCGCAGGACGGAGAAGAGAGGCAGCCAAAGTGAGAGTCACACGGCCCTGCAGGGGCCAGTGGCGCACGAGTCATCCCTATGCCCTGAGACAAGAGCAGCTATTCCACCTTCTCTCAGTATCACCTCCATGCTACTCACACGGATAACACACGACTCTGACCATTAAACCAAAACTGTCCACCTCCTAAATAGACCTAGAAAAGTATCTTAAGATGAACAATTTCTCAGTATGTAAACAATCTGCATCATTGTTAGCTATTTAATTAAGGAGGTAATTCATCAAGTCTAGAAAATTCACGCAACAGTTCGATCAAAAAAGGTTCTGGAAGACCTTAGTAAGAAACATGGTTCTATTACAGAATCTCCCGTGTTTAAAATTCCAAGAAAACTCCAACTGCCAGGCTGGCACACAAAGTCTTACAGGCGATTGATTACTCATTGTCACAGTGCAGGTGACTGTCACCTGCACCCTACGAAGGGCTGCCACCCCGGACTGTTTCCTATGTGCTTGGAGGGTAATTATGAACATAGCTCAGAACACGGAAAAAGCCCCCGGCTCAGTAACACTCGCAGAGGGACGTGCTCACTGGCCCCTTCCCTGTGAGGCTGGAAGTCCCCAGTGCTGGCTTCGGCACTGTACAGTAGGAGCACTGGCCTCAAAGGATGAAGTTAGTGTGCTACATAAATTATTAATCCCCACGAGCACTTCAGGATGAAATAATAATGCCTTATCTACCAGAGAGCTTTACCACTGAGCGTGTTTGCGTATCTATCACCTCATTTCGCTTCCACAATGGCCCCAAGAGAAATACAGGCCCATATCCTGAAAGGAAATACAGTGCTCTCATACCCTCCTTTCTTCAAAGCAGACACAGACTCAGAGCAAGGAACGGACCCTGCGCCGCGGCCCCGGCCCCGCCTGCCACCGGGCCCAGAGGGGTGCCCTGGAGTCTTCTGCGTCACACTGCAACTCAGACTCAAAATGGTTTTCTTCGCCGATTTCATTTATCTTATTTATATCCCAACTTACTCCCTGAAAAATTGAAGTGTTTTATTTTTCCTTCTTGAAGGAAATCAGAAAAGGCTTGATTTCCCCGAGTGAGCAAAGCTACAAACAAGAAAGATGGACTACCATGCCATGCCCTTGTAACGCCCGCCCAGAAAGCTGCCACGAATGCACAGCTTCATTTCCAAGTGGGGGAGAAAGAGAAATAGAAAATGGGTCAAATAATTCCCAAGGAAAGAGTTTAGATCAGGTTTTTCCTTCTTTTAACTTCTCTATCATTAAATACACATTTCCACAGAGATGAGTTAAGACAGAATGGATTCTTTGAAGAGGGGCGATACCACAGTCAGGCCTCGCCAGGCAGCTGGTAACAAGGAAGCCTTATTTGATGCGTTGCCCAGCATCTCCAGGGCTCACCTGAAGGCAGCCCACACTCACGCCCAGCCCCCAGCTCAGGGAGAGGAGAGAAGGGGTGCCTACAGTCTGGGCGACGGCTGCCTGCTATACTTAACCGGGCGCTACAGAAAGAAGTGAGCGGAGGCCAGAACTCGCTGACTTGAGAGAGACGGGAAAGTATCTAGCGACAGTCCAGAAACATGGGACTCACCTAGTAGGAAACGCCACTCCTTCTGCACCCCGAGAGTCTGACGGAAGGCTGAAAGCATTGTGAGAAGCACAAGCCCATGAAGACCCCCTCGATGGAAACGCAGGCGCAGCTGTACACACAGATTAGATGATGGCTTCTCTCCCATTCTGTGCCATGCCTTCAGCTACCCTGACTAGAAACAGAGACAATCGTCCTAGTTCTCAAATTATTCCTCAGAATAATTCGCAAGTACAATGTCTAGCACCATGAGCAAGAAACAGTAGAAATCACAGGAAACAAAACAGACCCAGAAAGACACGAGAAGTTAGGATTACCCAACACAGACCATAAAAGAAACTATACTTGCAATAACACAAAACAAACAACCCCATAAAAAAATGGCCAAGATTTGAATAGGCATTTTTATAAAGAAGATAAACCAATGGCCAATAAAAACATTAAAAATGCTCAACATTACTGATCATAAAAGAAATGTTCACCAAAATCACCGTCAAGTACCACTTCATGCCCATTAGCAGGGCCAGTATCAAAGAAACAGAAAAATAACCAGCGCTGGGGGGACATGGAGAAACTGGAATCTGGGTACACTATCGGTGGGAAGGTAAAATGGGGCCACTGCCATGGGAAACGGTACGGTGGTGCCTCAAACAATTAAACACAGAATCGCCATGTGACCCAGCAATTCCACTTCTGGGTATATGCCCAAAACAAGCGAAAGCAGGGACTCAAACAGATATTTGTACACCCATATTCTAAGCAGCATGATTCACTACAGCCAAAGGGTGGAAGCCACCCAAGTGTCCACGGACAGATGAACGGATAAACAGAATGTGGGCTGCACACCGGGGAATATTATTCAGACTTAAAAGGGAGGAAATTCTGGCATATGCTACTACGTGGATGAACCTGGAGGACATTATGCTCAGTGAAATAAGCCAGTCACAGAAGGACAAATACTGTGCGTGATTCCACTTACGAGAGTTATCTAGGGTTGTCATATTCACAGAGACAGAAAGTAGATGGTGGTGCCAGGGGACTAAGGGAGGACTTATTGCTTAACGAGGACAGTTTCAATCAGCAAGATAAGAAAAGCTCTGGAGACAATGGTCGTGATGGCTGGCCTATGTGAATGTGCTCAATACCACTGAACTGTACACTTAAAATGGTGAAGTCTATTTTATATACATTTTACCACAATAAAAAACACTATGTTCTGTGGAAAAGAATATGGCAGTTCCTCAAAAACTTAAATATGAAATACCATATGACCCAGCAATCCCACTTCTGGGTATACACCCAATAGAACTGAAATAGGGTCTTGAAGAGATATTTGTACAGCCATGTTCATAACAGCATTATTCACAAGAGCTGAAATGTGGAAGCCACCCAGGCGTCCACTGATCACTGATGGGTGAATACATAAGCAAATGTACTATATCCACACAATGGGGTATTATTAGGCCTTAAAAAGGAAAGATTTCTGACATACTATGACACGGATGAACCTGGAGGACATTATGCTACGTGAAATAAGCCAGTCGCAAAAAAACAAACACTGTATGATTTCACTAATATGAGGTACTTATAAAGGAGACAAAATCAGAGAGAGAAAGTAAAATGTTGGTTTCCAGGGGCTGGAGAAAAGGGAGAATGGGAAATTATTGTTAAATAGAGAGTTTCAGTTTTATAAGGTGAAAGAGCTATGAAGACGATGATGGGGAGGGCTGTACAACATTATGAATGTACGTAATACCACTAAGCTACGTTTTTAAGTGGTTAAGATGTTAAATGTATTTTACTGCAATTAAAAAATGGAAAAACAAAAAAACCCTACACTTGCTATGGTCAAAAACATAAAGGAGAGATTAGAAGCTATAAAAAGTAACAGTTTTACATTTTTTTAAAATCTAGAAATGAAAAGTAAAAAAATCGTGAACAGGTTTCAAAGCAGATTAGGTGCTACTGAAGGGAGGACTGGTGAACTGGAAACTAAGTCAGAAGAAAATACTCCAACTAAAAGCGTGGAGAAACCAAAATCTGGGAAATACAAAAGAGAGGGCATAAGAATATAGGGCTGGAAATCTAAAACACCTTTAATTAGAGTCCTGGAAGGAAAGAAGGGGAAAGCTGAAGCAGAGACAATGGCAGGACATTTTCCAGGCTGGTGAGAGCTGTGCCTTCGATACAAGAAGCCAACAGACCTTAGGGAGGAGGCCTCTGACACTACAGAACCCAGAACAATGAGAAAATCCTCTAGAAGCAAGAGGAAACACCTGGATTACCTCCAGAGGAGCAGCAGGTACAGTACCTACTGACTTCTGAACAGGAAAAATAAAAGCCAGACATCTGGAAATAGACCTCCAATGTGCAAAAAGAAAATAATGCCAACATAAAATTCAACAAACAGGAAAAATTCTTTTAAAAATAAAGGTGAGAAGGTGATGTCAGTGAAAATAGCAAACTAACTACTTCCAAAATTCCGTCTTCTGTAAAAGCAATGAAAAAATAGCAAAAATTGTCAGACTCAACTTTTTCAGAAATCTGGGAGTTTAACCAAAGGCTTGCAGCAATCCGGTGAGCATTTGTTAAAGAAAAACAGTAGAATCTCCACAAAAAGAAGAAATTCGTGGTATTTTAACTTGCTCTATTACCCCCCCTCCACCCCACTACCCCAGTTCCACCTCAACTCTACAGTAGTCCTGAAAACCAACACCTGCAATCATAGTGACACCCAGAAGCCTGGCAGCCACAGAAAGGGGCAGAAGGAGGTTGGAACTCCAACAAAGCCTTACTCCCAGATAACTGTCATTATTTGACACAGCTGATGGGTTCCACTTTATTTTATCTGAGTCAGAGCTTACCAAGTGCAAAAGAGCTTATTTCTCACAGGTTTATGTCAAAACGTTAGAAGCAGCTATTTAATTTTGTAGCCACCTGAGACAGCAGACAACAGTTGAGGTAAATAATAAACACATTGACCCAAAAGCTTAAAAGGAAAAGCTGGGGGATGCAGTGTCTGCAGGGGATTTGAAAACTCGAACATTTTCCTAGGATCAGGAAGGCCGCATATGCATACACGCGAGGCTGCGTGAACACCCAGGAAAGATCTGAGAAGCTGTGAGAGTTCCCACGCACTGACTCTCGGACTGTGCACACACAGGACGTGAGGCTGAGACAGAGCTGTAAACTGCCTGATTACAGCTGAGGTACACCCCAGTATACACAAAGCCCCGTGGGAAAGACTGGGACACTCACTGATGCCAGGCATTTAAGGGAATCTCTGTCCAATCATTAGCTAGCCAATCAGAGACCTCAGTGGAAACACATGACAAAGAATACAGACTTTACAGTTAGTTCAGGAAAGTCACTAAACAAATAAAAATTACTAAAACAAGCAGCAGCACACAAAAAAAATCCCAGGGGAGAAAGGAGAAATGGATATTCAGAGTTGCCACTATATTATTTAAATGTTCAGTTTTTAACAAATCATTGTGATGCACAAAAAACAAGAAAGTATGACTCATACACAGGAAAAAAGCAATCAATAGATAGTCCCTGACGAAGCTCTACGTTGGACTTACAAAGACTACAAGGTGTGATCAAAATTTAGTGAATGTTTAAATTTAAAAAAAAATAGTACACTAAAAGACACATTGTCATTAATCCCCCTCAAAATACTCCCCCTTGCTTCGAACACACTATCCCATCATTCTTGCCACTTTCCGAAGTAGTTCTGGAAGTCCTCTTTCGTGAGTGTCTTTAGTTGTGCTGTCGTGTCCTGAATCGATGTCCTGAATCGATTCAAAACGTTTACTTTTCACAGTCATTTTGACTTCAGGGAAGGGCCAGAAGTCACACGTGCCAGATCCAGGGAGTAAGGTGGATGAGGACACACAGTGATGTTTTTATTCGACAGAAATTGCCGTACCAGAAGGGACACGGGGCATTGTCATGATGGAGCATGATTTACAGCAAATTTTAAAACACACCTTCTCTCAACCATAGTTCACACCCAACTGACTGCGCTGAACAAGTTGAAACTTGTCACACACTGTCACTAAGATTCAATGTGCCACTTCTCATATTGAAGATCACTGCCTTTCTGCTGGATGGCACTCGGCAGCAGCATTCACTGTATATTTTTATCACACCTCATATAACATATTTTAAATATGTTCAAAAAACTAAAACTAAAGGAAATCATGTCTAAAGGATTAAAGGAAAGTATGACAATGTCTCACTAAATAACGATTATTGGGGCCGGCCCGGTGGCTCAGGCGGTTAGAGCTCCGTGCCCCTAACTCTGAAGGCTGCCAGTTCGATTCCCACATGGGCCAGTGGGCTCTCAACCACAAGGTTGCCAGTTCAACTCCTTGAGTCCTGCAAGGGATGGTGGGCTCTGGCCCCTGCAATTAAGATTGAACACGGCACCTTGAGCTGAGCTGCTGCTGAGCTCCCGGATGGCTCAGTTGGTTGGAGCGCGTCCTCTCAACCACAAGGTTGCTGGTTCAATTCCTCAAGTCCCACAAGGGATAGTGGGCTGTGCCTCCTGCAACTAGAAATGGCAACTGGACCTGGAGCTGAGCTGCACCCTCCACAACTAAGACTGAAAGGACAACAACTTGACTTGGAAAAAAGTCCTGGAAGTACACACTGTTCCCCAATAAAGTCCTGTTCCCTCCCCAATAAAAAAAAAATCTTTAAAAAAAAAAGATTAATATACAGAGAGTGTAAAAAAAAGTATACACATTTTAAGAAAGGGAAAAACTGTATTAAAATTGTAATACTCAACATATACAGATAACAAAAGTTGAATACAAGTCATGTGTATGTATATTTTTTGGCTCCCCCAGTAGAAATTATAAAAAGGAACCAAATAAAAATCCTGAAGCCGACAAATTAGATAACCTAGGTGAAAAGGACAAATTCCTAGGAAGATACAAACTATCAAAACTCATTCAACAAGAAATGAAAAATTTGAATAGACCTGAAATAAATAAAGATATTGAGCTAGTAACTGAAAAACTTCCCACAAGAAAAAGTCCACTAGTGAATTGTACCAAACATTCAAGAAGAATTAACGTGCTTTTTCACAGACTCTTCCAAAAAACTGAAAAGGACACTATCTTATTCATTCTAAGGTCAGTATTACCAATATCAACACCAGACAAGAATATCACAAGAAAAAAAAAAGATAGACCAATATGTCTTAAGAATACAGGTGCAAAATCCTCAACAAAACACTAACAAACTGAATCCAACAATATATAAAAACAATTATCCACCATGACAGTGAACACACAATGTGATATACAGATGACGGATTACAGACTTGTACTCTTGAAACCTATGTAATTTTTCCAACCATTGTCACCCCAATAAATTTTAATTAAAAAAAAAGAGCAGAGATATCAAAGGGGGGCAAAAAAAGAATTATCCACCATGACCAAATGGGATTTATCCAAGGAATGCAAGGTTGGTTCAACACACACAAAACAGTCAATGTAATGTACGACATTAATAAAATAAAGGACAAAAGCCACACATTCATCCCAATAGATGCAGAAAAAGCATCTGACCACAAAAACACCATTTCATGATAAAAACATTCAACAAAATAAAAATAGAAGGGAACTTCCTCTACAAAAACCCACAGATAACAACATAATTCATGGTGAAAGACTGAAACCTCCCCCCACTAAGATCAGGAACAAGACAAGGACATCCAGCCTTGCCAGAACAATTCAATGCTGTACTGGAGATTATAACCATGGCGATTACACAAGAAATAGAAATAACAGGCATGCAGATCAAAAAGGAAGAAGTAAAATTATCTATATATGCAGATGATATAATCTTATACAGTACATAGAAAACCTTCAGGAATCCATTAAAAACTATTACAGCTGGAGTGGCCAGATGGCTCAGTTGGTTAGAACACAAGCTCTGAACAGGGTTGCCGGTTCGATTCCCACATGGGCCACTGGGCTGCACCCTCCACAACTAGACTGAAGACAACCAGCTACCACTGAGCTGCCGGAGGAGCGGCCAGACGGCTCAGTTAGAGCACAGCTCTGAACTACAAGGTTGCCGGTTCAATTCTCACATGGGATGGTGGGCTGCACCCTCTGCAACTAAAGATTGAAAACGGCAACTGGACTTGGAGCTGAGCTGCGCCCTCCACAACTAGGTTGAAGGACAATGACTTGGAGCTGATGGGCCCTGGAGAAACACACTGTTCCCCAGTATTCCCCAATAAAAATTTTTTTTTAATTGAAAAAACAACAAACTACAAACTATTACAGCTAATAAATCCTATGCTCATGGATTGGAAGACTTCATATTGTGAAAATGGTAATACTCCCAAATTGGTCTAAACATTCAGTGCAATCTCCATCAAAATTCCAGCTGCCTTTCATGCAGAAATTGACAAACTAATCCTAAAAATCATATGAAAATGTTAAGAAACCAGGAACAGCTCAAACAATCTTAAATAAGAAGAACAAAGATGGAGGACTCACCCTTCCCAATTTCAAAACTTAACACAAAGCTCCACTAATCAAGACTATGTGGTTCTGTCATACAGGGATCAGACATACAGATCAATGGAATAGAAATGAGGGGCCAGAAATAAACCCGTATTTCATGGTCAAAACTGATTTTCAACAAAGGTGCTAAGACCATTTGAGAAGGAAATGGTCTTTTCAACAAATGATGCTAGGACAACTGGATAGCCACTTGCAGAAGAATACAGTAAAACTCTTCCTTCACACTATATGTAAAAATTAAAATGTATCAAAGACCTAAATTCAAGAGCTAAATCTATAAAACCCTTAGAATAAAACACAAATGTGAATCTTTGTGACCTGAGATTAGACATTGTTGTCTTAAATGACACCTAAAGCACACGCAACAAGAGAAAAAATAGCTACTGGACTACATCAAAATTAAAACCTTTTGTTAAGAATCAAAGGGCACTACCAAGAAAGTGAAAAGACAATTCACAGTTGGAGAGGAAATATTTGCAAATTATATCTCTGATAAAGGATTAGTAAACAATATATCAAGACCTCTTACAAATGAATAAAAAGACAAACAATCCAATTCAAAAATGTCCAAAAGATTTAAATAGACACTTCACCAAAGATGACATAAATGGCCAATAAGCATGCAAAGAGTTGTTCAACAGAATCAGACGTTAGGGAAATGCTAATCAAAACCACAATGTGATAGCACTTCACACCCACCAGGATGGCTAGAACCAAACACTAAAGAATGACAAGTGTTGGTGAAGAGGTACAGAAATTGGAACCCTCGTACATTGCTGGTGGGAATGTGAAATGGTACATACAGCCTCTGTGGAAAACAGTTTGCCAGTTACTCAAAAAGTTAAACAGAGAACTACTAGATGACCCAGCAATGCCACTCAAGTGTATGCCCAGAGAACTAAAAACATGTACGCATTAAAAAAAAACTGCACGTAACTATTCATGGCACTTTACTCATATTAACCAAAAAAGTGGAAAAAACTCAAATGTCTACCTACTGATGAATGAATAAAGAAAATGTAATGTATGGACAATGTAATATGATTCAGCCATCAATGAACCTTGAAAATATTCTACTAAGGAAAGAAGCCAGACACAAAACGCCACATATTTACGACTCCATCTGTATGAAATGTCCATAATAGAAAAAGCCTTAGAGAAAAGAAAGTTGATTAATGCTGGCCAGGGAGGGACGAGAGGAAGGGAGGAGTGAGGTGTTACTGTTAGCAGGTATGAGGTTTCTTTTTAAGGTGATGAAAATGTTGTGGAATTAGATATTAATGATCGATGCACAACCTTTTAAATATACCAAAAACCATAACCTTTAAAAGGGTGAATTTTATGGCATATAAATTATATTCCAAAAAACATTAATTGAAATAATTTTTAAAAGAGTAAAAGTGAAATCAAAATACTTACAGGAAGAAAAAAATAGGGAGTGTCTACCAGCAGCTGACCTGCAATACAGGAATGTCTAAAGAAGGTCCTGTGGGCAGGAGGGAAGCGACCCCAGAATGAAGGTACAAGTGTCAGGGAGCAAAGAACAAGTAAGAGTGTAAATGAATCTAAACGAACTCGTATGATGGTAAATAATAACACTGTTAAAAAGAGCACACAGAACTAAGATACACAAGAACAAGCACATATAAATCTGGAGGGGGTGAATGGCGTTGAAGTATTGTAAGAAACTATGATCTCTGCATGGCCCAGGAGGAAGGTACAGGTTATCCGGATAAGTTAATAATACACTGTCTAATTCACATGGTAACCACGGAAAGAAAAATAGAATATAATCTCCAATGTACTGGGGAGAGTGGAAAAGTAGAATGGTTTTTTTAAGAATCGTGATACTAGTTTAAAATAATATGAGAAAAGAGAGAAAAATAAACACAGAAAATGTGGGACAAGACAAATATATAATAAGATTGTAGAGTTAAATTCAAATAGGTTAGTAATTACATTCAATGTAAACGAGTTGAATGTTCCAATTAGAAGACAAAGATTATCAGACTGGGTGACAAAAATCTAACAGCATTGTCTTTGCAAGAGACATATCTAAAGTTTAAGGATATAGTAAGGTCACAAGTAAAGTGATAAAAAACAAAGATATAAGGCAAATGGCATTATTAGCATCAGACATATTGTACCACAAAGCAGAGGTTCATTTCTAGAGATAAAGGGAACCACTCATAATAATTAAAGTCTCAATTTATCAGGAAGATAAAACAATTGTAAATTTCCATGCCCCTAAAACCATGGTCTCAAAGCATATAAATAAAAATTGACAGAACTACAGGGAGAAATCACACAAATCCATAATCATAAGGAATCTGTGTATCTTAGTAATGGATGTAACAACCAGACCAAAACAGTAGTAAGAAAACAGAAGATGTGAGTAATATGCTTATCAAGTGAGAGGATGATACAGCACACTGCATCTAATTTTTTCAAGCACCGGAGAACATCTGAGAGTCCATATTCTGGGTTATAAGGCACAGCAGCACATTTCAAAGGATTAAAATCACAAAGACCAAGATCTCTGGGCAGCGGAATTGTGCTGGAGAAGAATATAATAAGACAATATGCATATGTTTGGAAATTTCAAAATATTCTTCTAAATGACCTACAAATCAAAGAAAAATTCATAACGTAAAGCAGAAAATACACTGTCACAGTCTGTTCGGGCTGCGGTAACAAACACCACAGCCTGGGTGGCTTATGTGCAACAGACATTTCTTTCTCGAAGTTCCGGGGACTGGCAGGCCGCGATCAGGGCGCCAGCAGGGCGGATCTGGTGAGGGCCCGCTTCCTAGCTTGCGGATAGATGGCCGCCTCCTTGCTGGATCCCCACATGGTAGAGAAAGAAAGCAAGCACTCTGGTCTCTTCTTATAAGGCACTAACCCCATTATAAGGGCCTCACACTCACCTCATCTAAACCTCGTCACTTCCCAAAGGCCCCTCTCCAAGTCCCACCACAGTGGGGTTCGGGCTTCAACCTATGGCTGTTAGGCGGCACTTCAGGGTACAGCATATATTAAACACTAATGAAAACACCTCAAATCAAACTCTGTATGACACAGTTAAAGCATTATTTACAAAGAAATGTATCACCTTAAATGCACAGGTTAGTAAAAGAGGAAAGCTACAAATTAATAAATTAAGTATTCACCTCAAATTAGAGAGAGAACAGCTACAGGAAAGGAAAATTATGGGCCAATTTCACTCAGACATAGATGCAAAAATCCCAAACAAAATATTAGTCATTGGAATCTAATCAACCTATTACAGGAAGAAACTAGTATGAACAAGTTATAGTTATATAATGGTCATCTGTGGGTGGTAGAATTAAAGATTTTTATGATAATCTTTATTTTAGAAATTTAAAATATTTTTGAATTAATTCACATTCAGCTGCTCTCTAATTTTTATGAAGTCAACTAGTGAGTGAGTGACAAGAAGAACAAGGGCTAGCCGCTGCACCGCTAGTTCATCCGAGTAATCACAAGGCTACAAGACCTTATGTGTCTCAGTGTCTCCATTTGGTTGAGAACAAAGAAAGGGTGGGGAGGAGCAGAAAGGATTTGCAAAGACAGAGATGTGATAATAGCAATTCATAGGCTTTTTGCCCAGACATTAAGGGAGCAATCTCATACACAAACATGTCTATAAATAGAATCCATATTGCACTTTAATGAATAATTTAAGAGCACTTTGCAAACAGGGTTAAGAAAACAGAAACCTAAATGCTCAAAAATCAATAGTTCTGTCCTATCCCAACCTGGTGAGTTACAGAAACAGACGTTTGAGTTTTATATTATTTTTTAGAAACACTGGAATGCTGGATGGTTAAATATCAAAAGGCTTAAAGACATCTACAAGCTTTAACCTAATAATTCTGTCTTTAGCAATTTATGCTTCAGAAATAATCAGTGACACACACACTGACTGTTACATAGGACATTGATCAAAGCGTTATTTATACTGGTAAATACTTGAACGCATCCTAAGTGTCCAGCTCAGCGAAGTGGTTCAACAAACTGGGACAACCACTGGAATAGTATACAGCCCTTCAAAACCATATTGTGGCAAGAATATGACAGGACATGCTCGAGATCTCGTACAAAGGAAAATGTTGTTCATAAAACACGTTATGGACTGAATCCCATAGGATATGGATATCACATACACATAAAAGTAGAAAAAAAGTATTGGCTATCTTTGTGTGGCAAGATTATGGAGAATGTTCCTTTTGTCCTTTATACTTTCGGCTTGCTCCAATTTTTCTACACCAAATATTTGTATTATTTTATATACAGGAAAAAAGTTTTTAAACACCCTTCATCAACCCAAACCCACTTCTAATGAGGGTAACTGGGAGGTAAGTAGAGACCTGACATTAGTTTTCTACAGCAGCATAACAAACCGTCAGAAACTTAGGAACTTAAAACAATACACATTTGTTGTCTCACAGTTTCTGGGGGTCAGGGGTCTGAGCAGGTTTAACTGGTACCCTGCTAAGGGTCTCACAAGGCTATAGTCGCTGTGCTCTCATCTGAAGGCTCATTTGCAGAAGAATCCACTTCCACCTCACTCAGGTTACTGGCATAAGCTGTTTCCTTGCTGTAGTCAGGAATGAGGGCCCCTGCTTCCTGCTGGTTGTCCCCCCATGCCACCCTCAGCTCCTAGAGGCCACCTGCAGTTCTTCCTGTGTGGGCTTCCCCAATATAGCCACTTACTCAAGCCAGCTAAGAGAGTCTCTAAATAAGTTTCTAGCACGATGAAATTGTATATAATGTAACATAATCACAGAAGTGACATCTCATCACTTTTGCTATATTCCATTGGTTTGAAGCAAGTCACAGGTCCCACTTCAAAGGAAGGGAATCAGCAAGCGCATGGATACGAGGAGGTGGGGATCATGGTGGGGCCACCTTCACAGTCTCTCCACGATATCTAGCTTCCTACTGCAGAGCCCAAGCAAAGGAGGGAAGAAAGCTTGCACGTGGATCTGAAGACTCTTCTTCTGATCAACCCATCCAAACACAACTGAACCCTGCTCTCTGCCCTGCTGAGGCGGTATAGTAATGTACAAACTGAAGAGTTCACCACGGATCAGAGCTGACAGCGAATTTCAACATGTCCTGTGCCAGCCCTGAAGGATGATCAAGACAGATCAGTGGGAAGGAAAGAGAAAATGAGACTTCGCTTCTGCAATAAGGAGAGGTAGAGAGGCAGAAATACTCACGGTGAGTTCTAGAGAAAGTAAGGACAGTTTGTTCACAACAAACACAAACCGATATGATGTCTAACTTCACTTTTTCATTGGTCTCTTGATGACCAATAACTTGCAATATCTACAAACAAGACCTAGAGAGAAACACAGTGTGAGTTTTGGCTAATTCTGTAGCACTGTCATCAAGTAGCCTCCATAGTGTGGTAAATATTAGTAATATCTACCAGTATCCAGTTGTCCTAAACTTCCCGGACATAGAAGACCTCACCTCCCTGCCCCATTTGAAACTAGGAGTAGCCAGAATGACTGCTTCTGGCCAAAAATGTGAGCGGAATGGACCAGCAACCCTTCTAAAGCGATTAATTGCTGGTGCAAGAGACTCCATGTTCTAAAAGGACCCAGATCTAGGACATTTAAGAAGCAATTTTGCAAAACTTGCAAGGAACAAAAATCCCTCCTTTTCAGAAACAATTACAAAGATAATGAAGTATCACCTTGATATTAGATCTGAATAAGAACAATACAAGAAAGGATTAGTATTGGCCAATACTTCTAATGAGCATATGTACCAAAATCCTAAATGAAACATTACCATATTGGATCCCATATAATTATTAAATATAGTACATCATGACAAAGTGCAGTTTAATCTGAGAAATCAATGATGGCTTAAAATTAAAAGATTAAAATATTTCATCTCAGTCACAGTTTAAAAAACATAAAATCATCTAAATATAAATAGATACAGAAAACCATTTGATAAAATTCAAAATCTAGTAATGATTTTTAAAAATCACTATTAGGATAGCCTATCACAACTTTGTCTAGTGGTCCAAACAAAGGGAGAGAGAAAATAAATAAACAGATAAACAAAGATTTAAGGACTAGGAAGGAAGAAACGACGTTATCGTTATTTACAAGGAGAAATTAGAAACAGATCCACACAGCTGGGACATCTGGTATGTTTCAAAGGTAACGCAGAAGATCACTGGGGAAGGACAGCACTCAGTGCCGGCACTGGCACAACGGGTTATGCATTTGGAAAATTCTAAAATTATACCTCTACCTCACACCTCACAGAAAAATAAGTTCAAAGTAGAATATTAAAAGCAAATATTCAAACATTTTTTTTTAAGGAGAAGGCTATCATCTTATGGTAACCTTGTGGTAACAAAGGATTTCTTAAATAAGACTTAATAACTACAAACTATAAGGAAAAGATTGATAAATAACTACATTAAAATTAAACATCTGTTCACCGAAACAGCATTTTCAAAGGATAAAAATAGGGTACAAATAGAATCCAGAATACATAAAGAACTTCTAAAAAGCTGTTAAAAGGACAACCCCAGCAACAAATTGACAAAATATAAGAACACAATTTATAGCAGAGGAAACCCAAATGGATAAGAAGTCTTCAAACTCACTAGTAATTAAGGAAATGCAAATTAAAACAGTGAGTGAGACAGTTCATATCTCCTAGACTGACAACAATTACAACATCTGAACACATAAAGGATCAGCAAGGATGACAAACCCTCGGAAAATTCTCTGACGACAGCTCTGCGGTTGGAACTGTGCCTCCCTGTGCCTCCCTGTGCCCCCACAATCCCACGTGCAGACGTTCACCAGGTCCACTGTCTCCTGAGTGCCCAGCACAGAGGCAGGTAGGCCAGTGGGACGAGGAATTAGCAGGGAGGCTGAGCAGGCTGCCGGGAGGAAGACTGCAAGCAGCACACAGGCCAGGTGAGACAGTATCACATGCCAGTCTTGCCAGATGAAACTGGGGATCAGAATTGTGCTTACCTGGGGCAACCTCCTCCCAAACAGCCGCTGAATCAGGTTATCTTCTGCAGCCAGCCTGATCAAGTCATTCCCTCCTTAAACTTCCCCAGCTAACACTCCCTAGAGTAGAGTCTCAACCTTGCATTCTGTGGCTGCTCTAACAAAGTTCCACAATTTAGTGGCTTAACACAGCACACATGAATGACCTTACAGCTCTGGACATGAGAGGTCAGATGCAGGTCTCACTGAGCTATAGCCAGGGGTCGGTAGGGCTGCGCTCCTTTCCGGAGGCTCTGGGGAAAACCCATTTTCTCGTCCTTTCTAGCTTCAGGAGGCTGCCTGCACTCCTTGGCTCATGACCCCTTTCATTTTCAAAGCCAGCACTGATGGGAAATCTTCCTCATTTCGCATCACTAGAACACTGCCTCTTCTGCCTCCCTCTTCCACACTTCAGGACCCTGTGATTACTTTGGGCCCACCAAAGCAATGCAGGAGAATCTCTTTATTTTAAAATCAGCTAATTAGCAACCTTCATTCCATGTGCTACCTTCAATCCTCTTTGCCAGGTAATATAACATATTCACAGGTTCTGGGGAGTAGGATGTGGGCGCTTTAGAAGGCCATTATTTTGTATACCACACAACTTCTTCTCAACTATCCCCCCTACACACACTTCTAGTGGAGCCCCATACCCCTACACCTCCAGCCTCAGCACCACCACACACCATTCTCCAGTTACAACAACCATCTTATCTTTTTCAAATCAATTTATACCCATCCATGCCCAAATAATTACAATTCATCCTCCGGGGCTCAGCCCAAAGGCCACCTCCTCTCTGAAGTCTTCTCTTGATTCCCAGCCTAAATGAATCACCCCTCCTCAACACACTAACCCAGCTTTCTGTGTACCCCAATTGCAGCACTGAGCGTGGCCCCCTGTCACCATCCATTTACATGTCCTTTCCTCAGTCCAAAGTGGTGAGTCCTTCAATGATAAGAATCCTGCTCCATGTCAACTACAATTTTACATATATATGTATACATATATATACACATATATATACATATATACATATGTATTTACAAGAAGCGGAGTGCAGCATTAGGAACAGAGACAGCGGAAATGTAATGGCTGTGTGCGATGTCAGAGGAGTAGTGAATGGGGGGAGGGGGGTTGTCACTGTGTGAGGGATATAAATGATAAATGTCTATTACATTGTTTTGTGCACCTGAAACTAATTTAAAAAAAAAAAAAAAAGAATCCTGCTTCATTCTCCTGTGGGTTCCCAGATCATATCACAGGGCCTGGCAAACAGCAGGCCCTCAGAGAGTGTTTCTGAGGTGGAAGGAGGCAGAAGGAAGCTGCCCTGGGTTTCTCTCAACAAAACAGATGTCAAAGGGGAACCTGGGTTAAGTGTACAACCGATGGGGCCAAAGAACTAGTTGAAATGCTTATAACAAAACACTTCAACAATCCACTGCTTAGTTTGATGCACAATCTACTATCACATGGAAGAATCTCTGTGCCACAAGTAACACCCATTATTTCTACTGCTAACCTGGGGGCAGTTCTAAAGCAACAGGCAAAATTAACCTCAAGAGAAATAAAGGACTTATCTAACATGATTTACAAACATGTTCTCAGAATTAGAGAAGAGTAGATTACTTCTATGAGGAGGGAACGCCTGGCAGCTGCCCACAACCCCACCACATACTCGTCAGGGGTTCCGGTCCTTCTCCAGGAAGGCTGGGAAGTACCATGCCGGTGACGTGAGGGGTGCTACAATCAACTCCATTTAGGGAAAAAGAAATTGCTTCTATGCACAAATAGGTATACATCTACGTATTACAATAAAGCAACATTTTTATATGAGGATGGTTGTTAATCAAACAGAGTCTCATTTAATTTCAGTGGTTTGTTACTTGATGTTCATACTCTTGCAAGAAAATTCCCAGCTAGGGAGGAGACAAAGCAAGGGAAAGGGAATGCTGAGTTGGCACCATTATCCATTAAAAAAAAAAAAAGACAATAACACGGCTTGAGTTTTTAAAATGCACACTTCCTTTCAGGTTCAACAGAACTCCCAGTTCAACTTTTCTTTAATAGTTTGAATTCTGAGATTCATTTTAAAACACATTCCAAAAACCACTCTCACACTGGAAAGAAAATTTGAAGACAAAAAAAAGATGAAATATTCAGCACCATGGACAGTGGACCCACCACTTCCCTGTCAGAGTCCCTGCCACCGGGCGTAAGAGACTTCAGAGCCGCCCCAAAATCTACAGTATTCATTCTAATGTTTAAATTTGGGGTGTCCTAATACACGAGCAGGTATTTTTCTTTGTTGTGGCCCAAAGGACCAGCCTTCTTCACCAAAGACATATACAACTTCCATCTACCAAAATCTCCTTCAGTAATCACATTTACAATAAAGCCCTGAGATTTCTGCGCAATTAGGAATGACTCTGCCACCGAGAAGGGCTATGGGTCCAGAAACTGACTATGCAGGTCAAGGACATGAAATTGTTGAAACTGAAACATAGTGTCCAGCCTTGAATGGCTCGATTGTTTCAAGGACCTCAGGGGACTTCGCGAGTATAAACGCAGCTTGCTCTGAGTCTCCCTCTAACAACAAGGAAAAAGACAGCTGCTTTTTAAACATCGAAATGTTTAAAAACGAACATATGTTGAAATCTTCTCCTAAATACCTAAAAACTGTCACCATAAGCTGTTCATTTTCTCTGTCAGTATTAATAACGATAACTAGAAAAGCGATGTTCTCAGGTGCAATGTCACCCATAACCAGTACCACCTGTGGCAACGCCAGTCACAAAGCCCTGAATTCTAAACAGGGTGCCCAAGCTTTTCACTTATAGATTTTTTTTTCACCTTTTTTACCATCCAAACTTTCCACAACTTTATAATATTGAGTATTAACTAAGAAAATACGTGAAGTTACATAAATTTTAAAACACTTGCAATGAAGCTGCGCTGCAAAAGCAACAGCGCCCGCATGCACGTGAAAGCCAGCGGGCCTGAAGGTGACCGCCATCAGTGGGTCAGTGACCGCATTTATCTATGAAGACCCCTCTGTTTCCGATGCATTTCCGCGTCTGAACACACCATCCACAGTGTTCCAGCTCCTCCAGTGTGAGGATCAATGAAGTCTTTGGGGACCTGGCCACCAAGCCCTGCGGAGCGCCCCTGTTGTGCAAACTGTGTCTTTGGACGGAAGCTGGCGTCTCGGAGACGCTTCACGATGACGGCTTGCTGCAGAGCTCGGGACGGAATCCCGGCTGTTGCAGGGACGCTGCCCTGCACGTTCCTTTGGCTCCCACAGCCGAGCCAGGTCCCAAGACCAGACGGGGCTGCAGTTCTCCCCCAGAAGTCAAATCCCGGAAGGGCGGGTGAGAGGACGTGGGAGGGCCGGTGCCCAGGCCCGTGGGAGCCGAGGACCGTGCACGCGCGGGCGGGTCTCCAGGAGCCTGCGGGCCTGGCGTTGCTTCGGCGGCCGGCCTCCGCGAGTCCTCATCGGCCGGGCTGCCTGGGGGCGGGACGGCGGGGAGAGCCCCGCGCACCGTGGAGGCCTTTCGGTGCCGCTCCGGTCTGTCCCGTGAGCAACGCACCTCCCGGGAGGAAGGAAACAGTCAGCAAGGCCCCCGGGCAAGCAGAAGACGCCAACTTTCCCGGAACAGCGCTCCGGAGCACGACACGCGTGGGAACGGCGCGAGGCACGCGCGACCCGCCCCCAACAGGACGAGGAACTAGTGCCCCGGAGGGGGAGCGAGCGCGGCCCCCGGAACGCGCCCCGCCCCGGCACGGGGGGCCCACGCGCGAGGCCGGAGCGGGCAGTCCACGACGCCCCGGGGCCGGGGGCGCGCTCGGTGGCCGCGCGCGTGCGGAGGCAGCCCCGGCCCCCCGCGTGGCAGCCAAGGCGCGGACACCCCGGGCACCCCGGGCACCCCGGCCCAGGGCCAGACGCGGGCCGTCCTCCCCGAGCGCGCCCGGCCCCGGAGGCACCGCCGGCGACAACTTCGGGGCTGGGGCGCCGCGCGGCCGGCAGCGCCCGTCACCGGCCGGCGCCCCGGGGCCCCGGGCCCGACCCCGCCCCCGGCGCGCAGCCGCCGCCCGAGTTGGCCGGGGCCTCTCGGGGGCTCGGCCGGCGCCAGACGAGCGCCCCCGCCCGCGAGCCCCGCGGGCAAAGTTGGCGGCCGCCGCCTCCCGCCCCCGGCTGGACCCCGCCCCCGGCCCGCGACCACTCACTCACCAGAGACCGTGCCCGGGCCGGCGGGTGGGAGGCCGGGGCGGGGTCGGCGGTGGGGACGCGGAGATCCCGGCGGCGACGGCGGAGCCTGAAGTGACCGAGTCTGAGGAGACCGGAGCGACTCAGGCGACTGAGGCGGCGTTAGCGGCTCCTCGCGCTCCAGCCGAGGCGCAGCGCGCTGCGTGGGCCCACCCCCTCTGTGCGGCCGGCCAATCCCGCACCGCCCGCTGCCCCTGGCCCCGCCCCCACCAAAGTGCAGGGCACGCGAAAGCGGGCGCCGCGGGCCAATCGAATGGCGGAACGGCGACGGGGACGACCTATCGGAGCCCGGAAAGCTCTAACGAAAGCAACCAATTAGCGTCCCGGGGGCGGGGGTTGGATGGGGCGAATAGCGATGGGGGCGTGACGGAAATTTGGGGCGGGGCGGAGGAGGGGTCTTGGGAGGGCTGGTCTCGGGGCGGGGCGGGGCGGGGCCGTAAATGGGGAGGAGCGGGGAGAGGCCTGGGGCGGGGGTGGGGCGGGACCACAAGTAGGGGTGGGGCCAGACCACACATTCGGGCAGGGTAGGAGGCGGTCCGCTATCCCGGAGAGCGGCCCGGGGTGGGCCTCCGGATTTGGAAGGGGCGGGTCTCTGGGCGGTCTCGGCCTGGGCAGTCCAAGGCTCGGACCCGCGGTGTGAACCTGGACCTGCCCGGGCGCGGCGCCTGCATGCTCCTTTCCCGCAGGCCGGGGCCCTTGGGTACTCAGTAAGGCAGTCAGTCATGCCGGCCTCTGGACCTGGTCCCTACACCTCGTCCGGGTCCCCTTTACCGGCCACCGCCCCTGCCCCTCAGGGGCTGAGCCCTAACGCCCCCGGCACCTCGCAGGTGGCCCTTCTTCCTTCCACGCCCCGGAATCCGTGTGTCCGGCGTATGCCCGCCTGCCCGCCTGGCGGACCCAGGAAGAAGGTGGCCTTGCGCACAGATGTTCGCAGGTGACCCGAGGACGGTGGACCCAGGAAGACTGAAGAGCTGGACTGTCCTCGGGGACAGACCATGTCCGCGTGCTTCGTGTCATAACCCTTTCTCCACACCTCCTGCACTGCCTTCTGCTGTCTTGTTTCTTTTCCGGTCATTTCGTGGCACGGAACCCTCGTGTCCCGTTTGTGCATCGTGGCCTATTCTCAGCGAGGATTACTTCTTCCACTCCAACATCGATGGCACTAGCCAGGTCACAAGCACCGCGGATTTCTCGGAACCTCGGGAGTCTCTAGGGGGCAGGACAGCGGACCCGGCGGAGTCCCGTGATGTCGGTCCCGCGCGACCCCGGACCCCCGGACGGTGCCCAGGTTTCCTCTGCCTCCTGGGCCTCGGAGCAAGGGCCACCAGATTAGGGCTTGGGGAGGACCTGGGAATAGCTGTGTCCCCCGCAAGCAGTCCGACTCAGGGCCTGTTGGCACCGTTTGCTCCTGGGGGGCGGGGGACAGGAGGCATGTCCCCAGCCTCTCCTCTAAGAACCTACAGCTTCGTGGTTGGTGAAGGGCAGAAGGAGAGGGGCAGGAAGCCCACCCACTCAAAGCTCACCATTATGACCTCTTTTTTTTTTAATTAGTTTCGGGTGTACAAAGCAATGTGATAGATGTTTACACCCCTCACAAAGTGATAACCGCCCTCCCCCAACCTACTACCGCTCTGACATGGTATATACGTAACTGTTACAATTCCACTGACTCTATTCTCTATGCTGTCCTCCACATCCTGTGACCATACGTATATAAAATTATACTTGACATTCATTATTCTTCAGCTTCAGCTTCAGGTGTACAGTGCAGTGGTCAGGCATCTACACAAGACCTTTTTTTGAAAGTATTAGAAAGGGCCTAGTACTAGAGCCTCACCCGCAGTATACAGGGAACCCCAGCACCCAGAGGCAGGTGAGACTGGGCAACACCCAGAGAGAAAGTTCTGGAAGATCCACACCAGATGGGGAAAGACATGGGGGTGGGGAGAGGTCACAAAGAGCTGCCTGCTCCTTTGTCTTCACATGTAACTTGTGTAATTCAAAGACAATCTTTAAAAAAGAAAGGGCCCGGGCTGGAGGGTAAGAAGGAGCTGAGGGTGAGGTGACCTCGAAGGCAGCAGCAGGGGCTACAGGAACCGTCCCAGCAGTGGGTGGCACCTGCCACATTCCAAGCAGGGAGACTTGGCTAACGGCTGCTCTAGATGACAGCTCTGGGGGTAGGGAGGGGGCTGTAGTCACAGAGGGAGGCAGAGGCCCTGGTTGGGAGGTCCCAGAGTGGGGACACGGAACACGATGCTGGAAAGAGAAGAAGGGATGGTGGCAGCGTTTTCCGTAGGCCTTGACTCAGAGACCACGGATCGGCAGTGTCCACACTTGGTGTCTGGCTGTCAGCCTCGTTTGACTCTGCAGGCAAAGAGGCCAGAGGGACCCTGGCTCTCCATTCCCAAGGCCAGAGTGCAGGGCGGGGGCACAGGCAAAGGGCCTTCAGTACCCTCCCCGCAGATTACAGGCTGCCCGCCTCCTACGTCCTGGTCCTCTCCAGGAGCCCGAGGCCTCTCAGCTGCCTTCATCTCCTGAAAGACACAGTTAGTCATTAGGAAAGTAATGATAGTGTTTCCGGGACAGCATGTTGGACCGTAACAACTTTCAATTATTTCCAGTTCCTGCCAAGCCTCGGAGGAAAAAAAGCAGCTCATCTCCAGCCTCCGCCCTTGACACACACGACAGCCCGCGTGTGCGGGCGAGTTATCCTAAACGAGCAGATCTCTGAAAGCCGGACTGCGGGCCGCGCAGCAGCAGCTGGGCCGGGCGCAGCGGGCCTGTGCTCCGCCCCGTCAGGACCGACCCGCCTCCAGGCTCCACCACCCGGTTGTGCACTTCTCCTCCATGAGCGCCATGGGAGCCTGTGCGTTCACCGCTGTCACTGCAGCCCTTCCTGGGAGAAGTGCATCCAGCGGCCCGCGTTTATAAATAACTCCATGGTGTCTTGTTGGGGGATGCAGGGAGCGGGGGAAGGAAGGAGCCTCATAATTATCTGCTTGGAATGATGTCAGATCAAGCCCTGAGAAGTCTCATAGAGCAGGCCTGCCTATTATCACACACACACACCAGGGAACTGGAGGTGGTCAGTTACCACAGGCTGGAGCATCTGGAGGGGTGGGGCAGGAGCCTTTTTGGCTCCGTAATAGATGGCATAAGAGGGCCGGGAAAATAGTTGTGTGCAGAAACAGTCCCAGTGGTAATTAGTGTCATGTCTTCCCAGGTGTGTAGGCCTCCCCCAGGCTCCCTGGCACGCGGCACCCAGCACCCCAACTGCAGAGGGCCGCCTCTGCCCTGCTATAGGGAGAGGTCTGCTGTGGGGTACAGGGTACCTGCTGGCTTTCTGCAGGACCTCACCCCACGTTGGTCTGCCACAGTGAGAACTCACATTGTTGTCACAATCACCCCTTTTGCTCCTCTAAAACATGAGGACACAGTTTACCCAGTGGGGAACAGGGCATTGCCACTAAAATGCCCACACACACACACAAAACACTGAGGCAGAAGCCCTCTGCATAGGACCACACCCCCAGGCAGCCCCTAAAGTCTCACCAGCCTGCCTTCCTTCCCAGCACTGCCCCACTGTCCTCACAGAAAGCTGCCTGGGGAGACAGGGCTGGGTCTCTGAGCGCAGAGCTGATTCCGTGACAGGCAGAGTGGTGCAGTGAAGTCCAAGGCAGGTACACCAGTCTATGCACACAGGTGTCTGGCTGTGATGTCAGAAACAAAAGATAGCACCTGATCTGTTTCACCAGCTGCTGAGGCATCTGACTGCGATTAGGCAGGGCAATCAAGGGGTCCCCTCCCGTGCCAGCCCCCGAAGCCACTTGCTGAAGGAACAGCTCCTAAGCCACCATGGGCAGGTCCCACAGGGAACAAAGCTATGGCCAACCAGACCTCTGAGGTGCCCTCGGATGATGGTAATGCTGGAAATGTGCTGCAGAAGGAAAGGTGGATGTGGACAGGGTATCCAAGATAGATATGCAGGAAGAAGTAGAGAGGCAGAGGGACAGATACAGAGAGGGAAGGAGGGAGTGAGAGAGGGCGGGAGGGAGAGAGAGAAAGAGAGACAGAGGAAGGGAGGGAGAAAGCTGCTCCAGCCAGCCCCAGGCCTCTAGGCACTTGTCAGGCTCTGGGGCCCTCCCCACTGCCAGCGAGCAGCCCCACTTTTAGCTTTCTTTATGTGCAAGGCTTCTAACATTTTGCATAAACAGGAGGGGGTATTGCCTTCTTTTTGGTCTCTGAAAAGAAGCACATCTGCTCACACTTCGCAGGAGCAGCCATAACTGGGGTCATCTGACTTTCCTGTTGTTTCCAGAACTTTGGGTGGGTGAAAATCCCAGCCCGCCTCCATGGGCCGAGGCACCACTGAGGCTCTACAGTGAGAACTCCTGTGTTTGGGCCACCCTCTCTCCCTCCACTCTGGCAGCAGGAAGAGCCTGGGCGGAAACACAAGGCTTTTGACTCCTGCCAGAAGAATGTGCCCCAAGTTGTGTGGCTGAATGTGGGGGTGAGTAGACACCCCTGCTTTGCCTGCATGTATCTAATGGTCTGAAATGCACTCCTAATTCCTGCTTCTTCTTTGATTAGGGTCAGGTGAAACTTTCTGTTGACATAAATAAGCATGTCCAGCTGTGTCCGTGGAGAAGATTTAAACACACAGACATCTGATGAGTAGAACAGCTTTGTAACACAGAGGGTGAGGGCACAGGTTTAGTTCAGCCTGCCACACCCTTATTTACTAGGGGCCCCCAATTTTATTAGGGTCCATCTATGTCATTGGTTTGCAATTGTGCTCTTTCTACTTTATTGGTGTTTGACTCCTGCCATCAAAGACCCATGAGGAGAATCTTAAGGTGAAAATACAAGAATGTAAATGTTGATAAACAAACCATTAAAATGTACATTAAGGAGGAAACCCCTTTGCTATAGCAGGGACCCCGAGCTGGGAATCTGGCTCCCAGACAGTTCCCAGTAGCACCTCTCCCAATTACCAGCCCTCCACCACTGCCTGGGACCTGGCCAGGCCATGCACTGTGACACCCCCAGGCCAGGGGAGCTGAGGAAACCCATGAAGAAAGACAAGGCGATGGAGCAAATCCTCAGAAGGTCTTAAGTATGCTATACCAGCCAACCCCTAACATGCACAGCCAGGGATCCCACACTAAACTTGGGACAATCAAAGCTGCAGAAGGATTCTCCTGGGGGCGGGCGGTGCAAAGGCAGGTTCCCTCCCTCCCCCAGCCTGACATGCAGATGCTTGAGGTCCTTCCCTCTTTTGCGCCTGCCTTGGCCATCCAGCTCACTCATAGACGGTTGTCTTTCTACCCCGGTCACTCTTACACCTTCTGAGGAAAATCCTCAGCCCTCGCCATGGCCACTAGGAGCCTCAGACCGCTGAGGGCAGCTCCCTGGAGGACAGCTGAGCACATGCCCCAAAGGCCGGCGCAGGTCTGTCCACCCCTTGGCTGACCCTGCCACCAGCCCTTCCCACACAGCACCCAGCCTGGAGGGCAGCAGGGCCCACTCCCTTGCTGTCTTTGGCTGAAAGGGCCCAGAAAGAGCTGACGATGCTGCTGGTGTGAACGTCACATGGATGAGCTTGTAAACTGCTCAGAGGAGAGCTGAGCAGTCAGTGGCTCTGACTGCACATGACCAGGCTTCGCAACCCCAAAGTGCCGCACACGTGTGAGGGGCTACTGCTGTCATTCTTTTCTTTCTGGTCACTATGCGCTCTGAAGTGGAGCAGCCACGTGCAGTGGAGCAGAGTTTGAGGCCGGCTGTGCCCAAACCACACGTTTCGGCCATGTCTGGGCTCCTGGGTGGACAGAACCAGCAGAACTGCCAGCCCTCCCCAATGCAGACGGACAGGGCTCAATCGCACTGGCATCCCCATGGGCCAGTGCCAGACACTTGCCACCTCATCTAACCTGGCGGGCCCATGCAGCTACTGTGGGTTTCCACAGGGGACTTGGGGGGGGCTGACTGGGAAGAGAGGGAGGTTTGAAGTCGTATTTGCAAAGCACTTTACATGCAGGGACACAGTGCGGACAGGGACTGCTGATTTGGTGGCAGCTTCAAAGCCAAGCTGAGGAAGAAGTGCACAGTCCCACCCCAAACACACACTCATGCACACATGCACACACGCATGCACATACGTAAACATGCACACATGCATGCACACATGTACACCACACTCATGCACACATGTAAACATGTACACACATGCACACGTGTACACCACACTCATGCATACACAATCATGTACACATGTACACACACTCATGCACACAGACCCATGTACACCACGGTCATGCATACACACAAACACACATGTACATACCCACACTCTGGAGACCGTGACTGAAACTAAGACCAGATGCCTGTCCCTACCCCATACACATGGGGAGAGGATGGGGTGGCAGAAGTCCTAGGAGGCACTGCCTTATCAGGAGGACACAGTCATTGGCAACAGGCTTCCCCTCCTACCTCTCCACCTCCACCAAATGGGAGAGAAGCTCAAAGGGAATTGCTGGCAGGGGTGAGGCAGCCTGGAGTGGGGGGACCCTGAGTGCCATTCCTGTGTGGGGCAGAGTAACAGACTTCTCAGGAGAGTGAGACAACATCCCTGGAACATAGAGACTGGTGCCTCCTTCTCAGCTCGAGATCCCTGAAGGCAGGAGGGGATCTGGGGTGTCACACCAGCACAACCCAGACTCCCCTGCGTGAAGTGTGTCAGGAGAAAGGGCGCTCCTGCAGCTCCCTCAGCTTTCACACAGGTTTGGGGTGGGGGACCAGCCATGAGCCTCCCAGGAGGCCTCTGGGCCAAGGCCAACAGGAGGACAGCTTGTGCTGTCGACAGGACTGGAAGGGACAGGCTGCCCTATAGGAGCATTCAGGGGAACATGGGCCCAGAGGGAGCTGACAACCCCACTGTCCATGTGGCAGGTACTCCATGTGCTGGACACAGAACTCACAGCAGCAGGGGGCACCCGGGCCACACTCCCACCCTCGCCCCTGTACGTTCGGCCACCAGTCATGTAAATGTGCTCTGCCTGTCCTGCCACCAGAGGTGCCAATCCTGGAAACAGGAACACAATGCAGTGACAACCTGCAGTAAGACCCTCACAGTAACACACATTTTAATATGCCTGTTAGTTGACTCCATTCCTCAAGCCAGCTGTTTTGTGAGAAAGGGCGTGTGCCAGGAGGAAGGGCACAGGTAGCCCAAGTACTGCAGCTGGAGCAGATGTGGCATCTTCATTGGGCAGGTGGGCCCAGCCTCCGGCATGGGGAATGCAGCTCTTATTATTTTTCAATTATAGTTGACATTCAATACTATATTAGCTTCATGTGCACAGCATAGCGGTTAGACATCTATATAACTTGCAAAGTGATCCCCCTATTAGTCCAGTCCCCACCTGACACCACACAGAGTTATAACCATGTTATTGACTGTATGAGTATTCCCTGTGCTGTCCTTTACATCCCATGACTGTTTTCTTCTCAATCCCATCCACATGAAGGACCAAAAGCCAGACACCTGTACGTAGCAAGGACAGCAATACACTTTCACAGTGCTACCCTAAAAGCTCCGGTATCCTTCTGTCCTCCGTCATATACAGTCTACGGGCACCTTGATAGCATGGCCTATTCTAGTGACAACATTAAGCTCATCATATCTGATAAGCAGGAATTGGCCAGTCCCCTAGCTGCCCAAAATGGGCCACATGCCAGAGGATGGGAGCTAAGCCTGTGAAGATGCAGGGGCCAACCACTGACAGAGGTTTTAGGGATTCAGTGATTTGGGCATGTCCTCTACATAAACGACAAGCTGTTGCACCTTAAACCTCCGCCACTAAGACAGAGGCTCAGGTTTTGGGAAGGCTCCTTCAATTTTAAAAATAAGATAATATATACCACTATTGGAAATAATGATCCGACCCACTCAGCACATTCAGAAGGCAGCCAGTTTCTGGGGAGCCCCAAGCGAAAGGAGGCTCTGCAGCAACTCTAGGCCATGACGCAAACCTCTTGTCCCAGGTGATCAGCAGAGCCAGTGGTTCCAGAAGTATTTATGGTGAGAAGGACATGGCGGACTTTCTGGTCAATCCTAGTACAAGCATCACAGCCCAGACCCTTAAGAGTTTTCAGGTGAGGCCATGCCTTCCGTGGCCAGGAACTGGCCTGCATTTCAGAAAGCCTGGGCTTCTGCCAGGCTTTGGGGTGAGAGTAGAGATTGAGTATGAGACATCAGGCACTACCGTGTTTTCCTGAAAATAAGACCTAGCCGGACAATCAGCTCTAATGCGTCTTTTGAAGCAAAAATTAATATAAGACCTGGTATCATATTATATTATATTATATTATATTATATTATATTATATTATATTATATTAAAGACCTGGTCTTATATTATAGTAAAATTAATTTTTGCTCCAAAAGATGCATTAGAGCTGATTGTCTGGCTAGGTCTTATTTTCGGGGAAACACGGTAAGTGACCAGAACTGCGTGTACGAACTTTGTCTCTCCAGGTCTATGGAGTCATAGGTAAGGTGAGGGCAGAAGCCATCCGTCCATCACATGACGGAAATCGTGCATGGGGGATCAGGCCTGAGCAGGATCCGAAGGCACGGGCAAGTTCCCGCTGGTCTAGACCCCATGTCATCTACCTCCATGACACTGATGCCCCTTCCTCCACATTACCCATGGTCTCATGGAGGTTCTCTACAGGAAACGATAGACGAGGAAGAAATTCCAGCCTGAAACACAGATGGGTTAGCACAGTATGTTGGTGCCAGCCAGAAACGACTACTGCCACCTGATGACCCCCCTTGGGTGTCCCTATAGGTGGTGAAGGGACTCCTCCTAGAAGAGCTGTGAGCACGACACTTAATAATTCCACTTATATAGAGTGATAAATGTGGCAAGGTAAGGATATTTACAGGTTCCAAGGCAAGCAACCCAAATGGCTTGGCTTGTTGATCAAGGACTTACAACAAAGACGATTAGAAAATTGGAAAGAAGAAACTTAGGAGAAGAGGTGTGTGGACAGCCCTGAGAAAGAGGACCAGTGACCGAAGCTCTTTGTGTTTTACACACTCCACAAAGCACCTCCTCCACAGGAAGCACCAAATGGGAAGTAGTAGACGGGATGACTCATCAGTGGGTACCAGCCAGCCTCTCAGTGGCCAGGAGAAAAGGCATGAAGGCCATGCATGGCTCCAACAGCAAGGCCTTCCCCTCATCCAGTCTGATCCAGTGACGGCCACTGCTGGTTGCCTAGCCTGCCAACAGCGCAGACCAACAAGCTTCCTTACTTCGGGGAGATCAGCAGTCTCACGGAGGCAGCCAAATGACCTTGGAGGACAGAGTGATTTATCCTACAGCATTTGATGTGCACTTGGGTCCAGGCTTTCCTTCTTTGTTCTTACTGTGTTTCCCAGCACCCATCTAATGGCTTATGGAGTTCCCAACCTATTGACATGCTGTCTGTGGAAGGTTCAAGATGGCCACAAATGCTTTGGCATTCCTCCTATCAAAAGGTGACGTTCAGGAGCAACCAGATGGCTCAGTTGATTAGGGCGCAGCTCTCAACAACAAGGTTGCCGGTTCAATTCCCACATGGGATGGTGGGCTGCGCCTCCTGCAACTAATGATTGAAAAACGGCAACTGGACCTGGAGCTGAGCTGCGCCCTCCACAACTAGACTGAAGGACAACGACTTGACGTAGAGTGATGGGTCCTGGAGAAACACACTGTTCCTCAATAACAATTTTTTTTTTTTAATTAAGAAGAAAAACACGGTGAAGTTTTGTGCTGCTTCTCTTTGAAATCGATGGGTGGGCTCTTTGGCTCACAGACCACGACAGCAGTGATGCTGTCAATTTCTGGGGCTTGGCCTCAAGTGGCTCCCAATTTTCTCTTGGAATGTTTGCTCTCAGGGAGGCCAGCCGACAAGTCACAAGCCCAACTACCCCGGGCTGCATGAGGTGAGTAGACCAGGCTAGCCCCATGCAGAGGCTGAGTGGAAAGAGAACTATGCCTGCAGGTCCAGCTTTTCCAGCCATTTCTGCCCAGAGAAGGGGCCTTCAGATGTTCCAGGCTTTGCAAGCATAGGAAGGGCCAGAGTGACAGCCACTCCCCGTAATCTGCCAACCCCCAAGAACAGTGAGTAATAAATCATGGTTTTAAGACACTGTGTTCTCACTTGTTTTTATGCTGAGTCAGACAACAGAACAGTATTTCACACACATTGTCTGGCAGCACGAGACCTATTTCAAGGTAAAGAGGTATGAAAATCGGCATGTGACGAGGGCATTCGCTGGTGTTACCATGTGTCCCATCACCCAGAAGCAGCCAATCTGGTAAGAATGAAGGAATGTCTTGTTAATGCCAGCTCTGGGACAGCACCCTGCAGGGCTCAGTGAATGTCCTCCAGGGCGCAGGATCTGTGCCTGAACAATAGTTAGTGAGTGGCACTGAGTCCCGAGTGCCTTGAACACATTCCAGGCACCAAGGGACGGAGGCCAGTTTTCCCCTCGCTCCATCAGTCTTGGTGAACCACTGGCATGGGCAGGGTCCCGTCACTGCAGACTCAGGCCCGGAAGTCCAGATTCCCTGGTTGGGGGCGGGGAGTGCTTCTGTCGGGGTCGCCACCAGCCTGGAAGCCATGACCAGCCACTTTGGGCGTTCATGCCAATGGAAAAGCAAGGAAAGAATGAGCTTAGTGTACCTGTACGGGCAATTAACCCCAAATTCCACGAAGAGGGGATTTGCTGCTAAGCCGGGAGCCAGGGAGCAAGATGTCTGGAAGCGACAGATTCCCTGGGACCCTCGGTGTCCATGCTGACTGGAGCTGTAAATGGGCAGCGCAGCAGTCACGGCCCGCGAAAGGCAAGGCGACCACGGACCCAACTCCTCAGGGCAAGCCACTCAGACTGGCCAAGTTCTGGCCAAGGGAGACAGATCCAGAACAGGGTGGACGAAGGACATGATGACTTTCGGTTCCAGTACTGGGTCGACGGCGGCAGCAGGGCCCTTGGCTCAGTTTGCTGGCCCTGTTTGTAACTTTCTGATAGACTGTGACCAGACATCTTGAAGGATCGTACTTGTGCTGGCCTCTCAGGAAATAAGGAAGGGCGTCTGTCCTCAGGGGAGGTTGCAAGGAGTGGACTGTGGTGGATTCGGCTTGTGGACCATCCGGGCTGCTGCAATTGCTCACTGTCTGGCTGGCACAGCCCTGTGACGCTGGCCTTGCTTTTGCACTCAGAGTGGACTTGCTATTGCTGCCCCTGCAGCCAGCCCACATGACTGGCTCCACTGGGTGGCTGTTTCCAGTCCTTCCAACCATGTAAACAACACCCAACAGCACCTTCCCCCAAGTTGATGCTGGAGGCCTCTTCCCTGCTTTCTTGGGGTTTTCCTGTTGCCTCTGGGGGGAGATGCATCAAGATGTCACCCCTTGGGCACATGCAACCTGCAGGTGTGAGAGACTGAACACCTTTTGGGCAAGCTGACCAGTGAGTGAGCCGAGTAACAGAGGAACTCCACCCTCTTCCTTTCCCTGCTCAGCCAGCTCAAAGGTCCAGGAGCTCCACGTGGCATCTCTGAGGACACAGCAATCAGCCTGTAATGCTCAGCGACCTCCCTGATGTTTGTTCTCCTGCTTCAGCCCACTCTTCCCTCTCTCCTCTTCTGGGATTGCACTTCCAGGAAAATGTTAGCACATGAAACTTTGCTTCCCGCTCTATTACCTAGGGAGCCTGGGCAAAGAATAGACAACAACAATAATATGTTAACTATACATCCTTGCTCAAAAGAAAGGAAGAGAGATTGATGGTGTCTGAAATAAGCGAGAAGTTAAAGGCAAGGTGGTCATGGAAGCTGACACCAGGGCAGCCCCCAGGGAGCAGGGGTCAGAGGCTGGCCCTGTGGTAGCGACAGCTTGGGCTTGACGTGTAGTCAGATGAGCGATATGGCTGCAGGTCTCATGAGCTGGGATGGCAGCCTGCTACATGAGGCCAGGGCCTCGCATGCGACAGAGTGAGGTCTAAATTTCCACTCATTCTTCATGCGTGGATCTCCAGCTTAGAAGTTAAAATAAAAAAACTTGTCTAAGCGATTGAAATCCTGGGGGCCTGGGAAGAAGAAAACACATATTTTCCTCTAAAGACACGTCCACAACCTAGACACTAAGCTTACAACGAAAATCTTCAAGCTGTATGAGGGGAAAAAACAACAGCTGCAGAAAACAATACAACTTGTCCCCCAAGAACTGAAGATCACGGAGAGAATGGAGACGATAATAGATCAAAGGCAACATAAATAAAGACAAACCAAAATGTTTAAAGAAGCAAAGAGTTCAGAAACTCCAGAAATGAAATCTGTAATCATAGGCATTAAAACGTCGAGGGAGAGGCTAGACACAGATGAGGCAGATGAGCGTGTGGATTTGAGCATCAACAACTAGAATGCGGAGGTGAGGACATCATCCAGAAACAGCACGGAAATATTCAAAAGTATTTAAAATATGGGCCATGATGAGACATGAAAAAGTGAATGACACGATTCAACATCGGCAGTCAGGAGACACTGAGAAGGAGGTGATGTTCAAAGACGGGATGACTGAGAACTTTCCAGAATGGAAACTGCCGCAATCCGCTGGGGCCGCCATAACCAAGCACCATAGACGAGCAGCTTAAAGCACCCATGCACTGTGTCCCAGCTGCCAGCCAGGAGTCCAAGGTCCAGGGGGCAGGGTGCCTCCTGGGCGTGTGGAGGGGGTCTTCTGACGCCCTCACATGGTCGTCTCTTTGCACGTCTTTGTGTCCTAACCACCCCCCCCCAAAAAAAAAGACACCAGTCCTATTGGATTAGGGTCCACTCTAGTGACCTCATTTTACCAAAATGGGCTTAAAGACACGGTTTCACATACAGTCACATTCTGAGGTGCTGGGGTTAAGACGCCGGCACATAAATTTTGGGGGACACAGTTCAACCCATAAGAGAAATGACTGAAGATTGAAAAAAGATGAAAGCAGCACTCTGAGACTCAAGTAAAACTAAAACAGAATTCCCCAAAAGAAGAGAAACTAGAGAGAAAAAGCCAGTGTCTGGAAGAGGCAGCATGCAGTTGGCAGGCGGTGACTGGCAGCCGAGGGTGCCAGCCGGTAGGAAGGAGCCTTCTCTTCCAGGAGTTAGCATGTCAGCCAGGAGACGTGCAGGGAGGCTGGAGATGGTCTCAGACAGCGTGGACGGAGAATCACAGACCCTCTGAAGTGGTTAGTAAGAGCCACAGCCCCTTGGAGGGAGACTGAACCCAGAAGAAAGCCGGGGACGGAAGCAGCAGGGAGCTGGGTCTGACTATGTGTCAGGTATAAAATAAGCAACAACATAGCAGCCCATTTGAGGAAACATGAAAGTGAGGTGGAACTAAGACAGCAGACCCTGGGGCCCACACCTTCCAAGTGAGATGTGGGCACCAGGTGACGCCACAAGTGACCACAGGGGGCCGAGAAACATCGCAGCTTCTTTGCAGTCGCCCCTGACCTACACCGTAACGATGGGTGACGGGCCACTATGACAACAGTGACAGCTCTGCCCCCATACCAGGCCAGTCTTCTGCCCACGGGAGCAGAGACAAGCGGGACTTCTACTGTGGAGGGGTGGGCAGAGGCACCCTGTCCCTCTGGCCACCGCATAGGACATGCTATTCCTGCTGCTCACAGGCCCAGGCCACTGCCATGTGGGGAGGCAGACCCCATGGCTCCCCACCGGAGGGTGCTTCTGTTTTGCACAAAGGAGCCTTCTAGCCCTAATGACAGTGGTCCCCTCTTCTCTAGGCACAGTGGGGTTTACTGTGGTAGGCATACCTGGATTTTAAGTGGCCTGTGGCAGCCTTAAGCCCACGCCTTCTCTTCTCATCCCCAGCCCTGTCCCACCCTGGGGTAGGCGACCCACCCCACTCAGTGAAACTGTCCACCACACTCTGAAAACATCCATCCGTTGGCCCACCACAGGCCTGGGGCACATGCTGGTGACCGAGTGGGCTCACACAGGCCTTGACAGTGCTCCTAGGAAGTCTGGCAGGGGACTCCGGCGTAGTCCAGAGGGGAGGGACACCCAGGTGAAACACACCCTTAGCCCCTGGATTTCTGGTTCTACAGGGAGAGGCAGAGTGGGGCCAGAGAGGTGTGAGGGGGTCCCTCAGGTCTAGGGGGGCTGCACTCCAGGTTACCTGTGCTCAGGTGTGTGGATTCACAGACGTTGCTTCACTTAATAACCATCCCTCACAAAGTAGGTAAGTGCTTTAAAAGATATGCACGCATACACACGCACGCACACACACGCATGCACACATGCACACATGCACGCGCACGCACGCACACATGCATACACATGCACACACGCACACACGCATGCACACATGCACACACGCACACATGCACATGCACGCACGCATGCACATGCACACACGCACACGCACGCACACATGCATACACATGCACACACACACATGCACACACGCACACACATGCACACATGCACGCACACATGCACGCATACACACGCGCGCACACGCACGCACACGCACGCACGTGCACACACGCACACATGCACACTCACGCACGCACACATGCATACACACGCACACATGCATACACACGCACACACGCACATGCACACACACACACACAACCCCACAGCCTGTAACCAACGTCACTAACACAAGCCAAGGTGGGTGGGAGCGTGCTGCTGACACGTGCCTACTCCCTCCAGCTCCCAGAAGCCACGTCAGAAGGCAAAATGGGCTAAACCACCAGATGTTCACATCAGGCCTGAGAATGGGGTGTTAGCACCTATTTTTAACAAAAAGCCAGTGACCTCACGCAATCTATCCTTCCAGGTAATGTGGAGTTTTTAACAATCACTGAGAAAAATGCCTGCTCTTTGAAAAACAGGTGAAGTCCTTTGGAAACAGATATTTGAACTGTTTGTAACATCCCATGACTCGTTACCTAAAGCTGTTAAATTTGTCACCTGCAACAGTTCTCACATTGGCTCGTTTTTAAAATGTGGAAACATTGTTTTTTAATCTGTTAAAAAAAAAAAGTCTTTCAAATAAAATGTTCCAGTGAGTTTTGAACCAATTTTTTAAAACATATACTAATGCAACTATTTCCAATTAGTTTGCAACCAGCAGCCAGTGTCAGGGTAGATGGAAATTTATCAGCTGAATTTCAGCTAAAGTTGTTGCATAATTGATGGATGGACTGAAATAAACAACAGTATGGTTTTGTAAGTGCAGCCGACAATGCTCTTTTTATTTGAATTCACGTATTACTATGCAGAGGTGTTCTTTTGAGCTCTGACAGCCGCGTAGTGAAAGACGCCTGTCTTAGACCCTGGAAATCGTAGCTTTGCCACGTGCCAAACCAGGTGTTGGGAGGAATGAAGCATATTCACTCACACCGGCCCTATAAATAGTACTGTAATTATTAACTTGAAATTAGTAATAATGTAAAACGGAGTGCAAAATTTTTTTTAATGTTTTTAATAGTAAATGAACATTGTGAAATAGCACTTATTTCATTTTACCTCACCTTTTCTTTATCATTCTCAGATATGTTTTGTAGCATATTTAATATTTTAGGACAGCTCGTCATATCCATATTTTTAATTAAATAGATTACATATATTTGGGGGAATTTGCTCAGATGCGTTTTACTGACGAGTAGGTGACCAAAAAACTTTAAGGACCATTCATCAAATCAAAGGAGGTTTAAAAAAATACAGAAAATACCAAGGGGAAAATCTGGAAGAGCAGAGAATAAAGTATGACTGGGGGCCTGGTGGGAACTGAATTAATAGACGTGAGTCATTAGTGCCCAGCACGTGGTAATCTCCACGTAAGGGCTGCTCTTCTGATGAGGCTGAACTGCAGGAATTACCAATACTCCAGGTGTCTGACCTACAAACCAGCGTCCCCATGCCCCGAGTCCTGCTGTGAAGGAGTGGGCAGACCTAGTCTCCCAGCACCCACAGTATTTCCTGCCCATGTGTTCTTCCAGAACTGGCCACTCGCCCATGAAGAGGAAGGACCTGTGTCCACTCCCCTTGGACCAGAGTGGACTCCTGTGGACGCCTCAGTTCAGACGATGGTGGACAGGATGCAGGACGTCTGAGGTTAGGCTGGAAAAGACCATCCATCTTTTACCCGGCTCTGTCTCTCCTGGGCCAATCACCTGGAGTCCTGAGGAGAGCCGCTTCACCACAGTGGAGAGGCCATGCGGAGAGACCCATGGACACAGTGAGAGCTCCCTCGGAATCCCACTGTTGAGTTCTCCCAGCACAGGCGTGAGCCTTTGGGGGTCCCCAGCCACCATCTGAGTGCAAGTGAGTAAGAGGCGCCCAGAGGAGCCCAGTCAAGCCCAGGACCAAACAGACAAATAGAAATGATTGCTGTTCTGTGAGCCACTGGGTGTTGGGGTGACGTGCCAGCTCCAGATAACTAGACCAAGTGGCTTGCTGAGTCTCAGTACTGACAAACGTGCACCCGGGACTTTAAACCACAGCTGCCACTGCCCATGGGTAGTGCCCAGCCCGTGTGGTTCCCAGAGCTCAGGAGGCCCCCGGGAGGGCTGAGGAATGAGAAAGTCCTAACTTGCGTTGGGTACCCAGCTGAGTACCCCAGTGCCTCCTGCAGCCCCGTATCGGGGGAGGCCAGGATCACGGGGGACAATGCCAGTGCCCACCCATGACACATGCAGAGGGACATCACACGATCAAGTCTGTGACGTCACAGACCTTCGTCTCAAGAGAAGCTGCTGCCGCATCTCCCAACCTGGCCCCCACCCCCCAGGACGCTCCTCAATCCTCGTCCACCCACCCAGTGTATGGTCACCAGGTGGGCCGCTCATACCACATTTTAGTTAAATAATGGAAACTGCAGTGCAGGTTTCTGACCATGCCTGCTCTTTTAAAGAACCACGAAGGCAAATCCAAAGCTAGGACAGATCCTCAAAGTACCTGGATTAACAACTCAGTATTACAGCGCTCACGCTCGTTCTGCGATATTCAGTGACACCGCCCCAGGATGTGAGACCACCCCTCAGGATCAGTCCTGAGAGCCCCTCAAGCAAGTCGTCTAGGCGGAAACCACGTCCGCACCCCTGGCTGTCCTGCCAGACTCTGTTACTCATGATAACGGAGGACTCTTACTTTGGATCAAACTCAGCATTAAAATGTTCGAGGGGAAAAATCTGCAATGATTTTGATGGGGATGAAGTGCCTGATGCTTTCCGGGTTTATATCTTGGTGTGGCGTGGGCTTTGGATTAAACCCCAGTCCTGGACATGCAGCACATTGAGCTGCTTGTCGCTTGAAATGAAAGTATTTGGCTTAAGCTTATTTTTCCTCTTTAAGCTGCCTGGCACATACTTTGCCCTCAGACTGGCTTTACAAAGCAAAGATATTTATTTCCTGAGTGGCAGAAAATTGTACCCCTTTGAATGACCTGCTCATATGAGGAGTGAAGTCATGAAACGCACCCAACTGAGCCTGCTAGGCTGCCCAGCTGGTGACAGTCCTTACCCTCCAAGGGCAACTGCGTCATTTCTGTCAGGTGTGGGACAGCCTTACTGGACCAGGTCACACTGCCGAGTCAAACATGGCCAAGCGGCAGGGCCAGGCCTTAGGAATCTCTTGGTCCGCTCCCGTCCCCAAACAGGGATGGCAGTCAGCAGGAGAGAGAGAGCCCTGCTGTGCCACCTCTGGCTGTGGGACTCAGGCATCCCCTCTCTCTGAACCTGTTTCCCGCTCCACAAAGGAGGTGTGGACATCTGTCTCCTGACTTGGCCACAAGGTCACCGTGGAACCAGATGGCTCAGGTTATATGAGTGTTAAGTATGCCCAGGAGTGAGCGGGGTCAGCCAGGCTGGTGGCGCGATTGGTGGGGCGGGGGGTGGTGGGGTGGGGGGCAGGTGGTGCTAACCAGGCAGCGCCCACAGGGCTGGTTCTCAGCAAGGCCTCGGGAAAGTCCCCTCACCTCTCACCCATGAGAGTGGAGGGTAAGCACAGGCTGCCTGGAGCAGCCTCTCTGATCATCCGTAGAAGCCCCTAGAATTGGCCCTTTCCATCTCCACCACCAGGGCCAGCCCCTCTCCACTCTAAAGTCGGTCAGTGGTGGCCACTGTTAGGGCATCCAAGGGTCCAAAGCCCCGCCTGGGTCCCTCTTATCTCCATCACAGTCCCTGTGGCTTCCCTTGTCACCATCTGTTCTTGTCATTGTTCTTGTCACCATCTCAGATTTCTGACCTCTTCCTATAATAGAACGGAAGCTGGAGGGCCCTCCCCTGTTTCCAACTGTGTGCCCAGCATGTGGAACATGCTGGAACATGCCAGAACATGTTGGAACATACTGGAACACAGAATGAGTGTCCTCCTGGGGTTTCTGCTGACTCATTGAGGTAGGAGCCTGCACCGAGGAGGCTGAAACAAGCGGTCGGCCCACTCAGGCCTCAGTGCCCGTTTATAAAACAGTGGAGAAGAGAGAGTGTGTTGAGGGACCCCCAGGACTCACATTCTGAGTCTAATGCTTTAAGCTAATGAAATGAAACTGAAGGGAGATGCAGTTAATGATGGCAGAGCCACAGGAAGCAGGGCTGGGAGAAGCTGGCAAGAGTGGAAGCCGTTTCCATGGAAATGGGCCACCCTGGCTGGAGTCTGGACCAGGGCAGACGCCGAAGCAGAAGGAAGTTTCTGGAATCATGGTGTCTGCCTGCCCAAAGAGAGAAAGCTTCCTGTGCCTCAGCCACTCGCTGCAAACCATGCCCGATCGCTGTACACACACTCCCCATCCTCACCCCTGGGACCTGTGCGTGTGATCTTATAGGGGAAAAAGGCTTTGTGGCTGAAAGTAAGTTGTAGCTTCTGAGATGAGAGATTACCCTGGACTATACGGATGGGCCTAAATGACACCCCAAGTGTCCTTATGAGAGGGGCCAAGGGAGCTTGGATGCGGGGGGGGGGGGGGGGGGGGGGAGGGGAGTGTAACCATGGAGGCACAGACCACAGATGGAGCCAGAGGCTGGAAACGCCAGGAGCCGAGGAGGGAGGGGGCCCTGCAAAAGCTTGGTTCTGCCCAGAGACACTGACTTCGGACTTCCAGCTTCCAGAACGGTGAGAGAGCAACTCTCTGTTTTTGCAAAAGCCACCAAGTTAGTGGGATTTTGTTCGGGTGGCCCCCGGAGACCAGTGCACTGACCACGGGAGGGAACGGGAGTGGTGGGTGAGATGGGAGACCCCAGCGCTCCATCAGCTGATGTCCATCACCCAGCCCCTCAGAGGAGCAGGCAAGGTTGGGGGGAATAGGCACGACCCACCACGTGTGAGGGCGCAATAGCTAGGAAATGCTGAAACCCACACTCCTTAAGTCCTTGGTTCTGCTTAACAAGGGCCAGTAACACCCAGCTGTTCACTCACTCCGTGAAGCATGCGCTGGGGAACAAATCCGGAAGCGGCTACAGGACCACCCGGCTCAGAGCCCTGCAGCGGGTCCCCCAGCAGCCCTTTCCCAGCCTCCCCCACCCGGGCCCCCTTGCCAGGACTTGGGGAGGACTGGCCCCAGCCCACAGAAGGGTCCTTCTCCACCGCCAGCCCCCTCACAAGACACACCTCTGCGGGGATATTTGCTTGTAAAACAGGCCTGACACAAATGTGCAGAGACCCCCTAGGACTCAGGCCCCTTTAGGAGACAGGAGGTCACCAGATGTCCAGGAGGAGGTGACAGCCAAGGCCATGTCAAGCAAGTGGGGACACAGGCTCTGGTCACCTCTTTTAGAGTGGCTGTGCACAGAAGTGCTCTTTCCAGAAACTGAAGCTTGTTCTACGTGCCAGAACTTTAACAATGTTTTAACTGACCATTTAATTCAAACTTTAATTTAAATATATTTAAATTTCCCATTTTTCTGAAATGTGCTTTATGAAGTGCCGTGTCCTTAAATACAATTTGACGTGCAAATGAAACTGCACTGCGGGACTGGGTCATGGGGAGGTGGAGACAGAGGGCAGGAAGCCAGAGCTCCTCTGTGAGAAAAGTGACAAGCTGGCCATGTCAGCAGAGGATCAATTCCTCTCCCTCCTGCAGCCCGGGGGTGAGGCAGGCACGGGTTATGGACAGGTGTTTGCTGGGTGGGTGGGCCAATGGGACAGAAGGTGGAGTGTCAGCTGGGGGAGAGGTGGAAGGTTTGCCAGCCTCTCTTCCTGGTCTGGGGAGGGACAAGTCGGGGAGAAAGGGGGTGGGCAGGGGCCCGGGCTGCAGGTAGTGGGATCTGCAGGCATCTCACAGGAGCTGGCAGCAGGCGGCAGTGTGGAGCAGCCGTGCGTGGGCCGTCCGGACCTGCGTGGGGCCCAGGACAGCGTGGGTGGCAGTGTTCCCCATAGAGACAGCTCCACCAAGTGCAGCCATGAGACTGCAGCCACTGAAACCAGGTTTGGGGCCCTCAGTGCCAGACTCGCTTAATAAACGTCCAGGAAATGAAGCCAGATAGTGGGCATGTCTCCCAACAGGGTCTGCACAGGCAGGAGGAAGCCGGGGCTCCTATGGCGTCTGCACCGCAAGGCTTCACTCACTTAGATTTTCTGTCTTTCATGGCCCCTGCCCCACAGCCCTCAGAGGAAACCACAGCGTGTCCTTGTCAGCCACCAGCCGTGGGCCCTGTCACTTCAGTCCACAGCCACTTCCACTCGGCTCAGAATGACTGGTCCCAGGCCGGCCCGGTGGCTCAGGCGGTTGGAGCTCTGTGCTCCTAACTCCGAAGGCTGCCGGTTCCATTCCCACAGGGGCCAGTGGGCTCTCAACCACAAGGTTGCCGGTTTGACTCCCGCAAGGGATGGTGGGCTGTGCCCCCTGCAACTAACAATGGCAACTGGACCTGGAGCTGAACTGCACCCCCCACAACTACGATTGAAAGAACAATTTGACTTGGAAAAAATCCTGGAAGTACACACTGGTCCCCAACTGGGAAAGTCCTGTTCCCCTTCCCCAATAAAATCTTAAAAAAAAAAAAAAAAAAAAAAGAATGACTGGTCCCATCAAGCAGAAGCTGGTTTTAGGATAGAGCCTGGAAAACACAATTCGATGAACATTGGGGCGCTGTGGAGGGAACCCGGGCGCGCTGAGACCACACGTGTCAGGCCGGGTCTCCAGGAGCTGGCGGGAAGACACATCAGGTCACATGGGTGGGCACACATGTGGAAAGGGGGCACTTGGGGTGAAAGGGAATAACCCAGAGCGGACCAAGGAAGACAGGTGACCAAGGGAGGCACAGGAAGGCGGGGAGGGGAAGGAGGGTGGGAGGAAGGGTAACAAATAAATAGAGCAAATGCTATTGTGTAAAATAACAATCACAGCGACTCCCAGGTTAAATCACTGACAGAATAAAGCAGAAGGTGTGTTGGAAATGGAGTCAGCATTGCTGAGTACTGTGCCATTCCCTAGGAGGTGACAGCGCTAATTACACTGGACTTCAACAGTCAGAGACACTGGCCGAGAGCAGCTACGGAAAGAACAGTAAAGTAAGTTATAACTGGCAGGTTACTAGGCGATAAACATGGACTCAAAAATCACACTGAGAGAACACGACAGACAGAGCAGGAAACAGGTGAGAGGAACAACAAACAAACCTAAATACGTCAAATGTAAAGGAACCAAGGATTTCAGCAAGGAGATAACACTTGTCAGACTAGACTCAGTGGGGGGAAGCCCTAAATGGAGGCACAGGACCCCAGAGAGCGTCCCCAGAGAGCACAGGTGTAGTCGTGGTAACACAGCTGTGGGGCCGGCTGTGAGGACACTAGGAGGGGAGGGCTCAGCAGTGGGGTCTCCTCAGGGGTCCCCTCATAGCCAGGCAGCCCACCCCAGAAGATGGCCTTCGAGTGGGCCTCTGAGTATGGTCCCCAAATCTAGCAAGCAGACACTGCAGTCAAAGGCAGAAACAGATGCTCAAGCCTGCAGAACACTTATAGCACCCCTTGGTGACCGCCAGGCTGCGCAGGCCCACCATGGCTGAGATCACAAGGGCTGGAGTGGGGCAGGCACCTCATATACTTTCAACAACAACCCACAGGTGTGAAAGCAGCCCGACCAAGGTCACTGCCCATGGTCTCTGCTCTCTGGGGCAGCCCTGACATCACAGGGTTAGTTTTTAAATCGTTGTCACATTCATGTGCCTATTTGTCTCATTTTGCTTTTGCACCCTGATCACGATGGCACAAGGGTGATAATTTTCTTGGCTATGTCCCATGTGTGATCAAGTGTGGCTGCATCTTGGCCACAAACCTACCGGGTCAGTTTAAACACAAACAGAGAGGTAGATGGTTTTTCTTTTCTATTTCAAGCTCTACGGTGACCATCCTTGTGCATGTGTCTGCAGCACGTGCATGTGTGTGTGTGTGGGTGCGTGTGTGTACAAGCACCTGTATGTGTGTATACATGCACCTATTTGTATGCATGTGGGTGGGTGTGTACATGCACCTGTATGTATATGCATGTGTACATGCACCTGTATGTATGTGTGTGCACGTGTGTAAATGCACCCGTATGTGTGTGTACATGCACCTGTGTGTGTGCGTGTGTGTACATGCACCTGTGTGTGTATGCATGTGGGTGTGTGTACATGCACCTGTATGTGTGTGCGTGTGGGTGCGTGATTGTACATGCACCTGTATGAGTGTGTGTGTACATGCACCTATATGTATGTGTGTGCGTGTGTACATGCACCTGTATGTGTCTATACATGCACCTGTATGTGTGTGCGTGTGGGTGCGTGTGTGTGCTGAGAGCCACAGGCACAGCTGTGGGTGAAGAGGCGTGTGTGCTGGGGCCCTAAGGTGTGCAGGAAGGAAACGGCCACCTGGGGGCTGACCCAGGACACGAAACAGGCTTCTGCCAACTGCTCAGGCCAACCACGCCTGGCCAGAGACCTGACCATGGAAGGATCTGGAATGGGGCTATGGTGGTCCCTGGGTCACTGCGTGACCACCAGGGAGAGGACCAGGCAGAAAGACACCAGGAAGGAAGGGAAGAGGCAACTTTGTTAAATAACCATTTGTGTAAATGCAGCCCATGCTTGTCTTCCTGGGGTTTGAGCAGCTGACCCTGCCTCTCTCCTGGACAAACATCCCTCCTGGGTCCTCAGGACACCATATTCTCCCTGACCCTGCATGGTGGGCTGCCCAGGGCCTGGCCTCAGGCCCTTTCCCGTCCCTGTCCTTCCCCACCCCGCCCTCCTCTGCTCCTCCTTCCCTTTTCTCCCCTCCCCCTCCCTTCTTGCCTCCTACATGGCTCCCTGGGCTCATCAGCTTCACTGTCACCATGGCACAGGGGTGCCCAATGCAGACTCCCCTCAACTCCAGTGGCACATTCAATGTCATGAATGGAAGGCCAACAGACACTCAACAGGCTGAACCCCATCACGGCTTCAGATTATGCCAAGAGCCCCCTAAATGGTTGTCCTGCTTCCCCACCCCGCACCCCACCTACAGTCTGCCCTTAACCAGACTTGCCAGCTCTGAACCACAATGGACAGAGTCCTGAGGTCCCGCAGCAGTTGTGATTGGGTTGCTGCTCCCTGCCACCCCCCCCCAGTTCCATGAAGCAAGACAGCAAAAGCATGGCCTTCTGGAAGACCTGAGTCAGCCTTGTGCCTGGACAGGTGACTGGGGGCCGGCCAGCTAGCCTCATGAGCTTCACTTCCCCCACATGTGAAGTGGGCGGAAGGCCCCTTTGGGAATGTCCACTGGGACTCCCACCAGTGGCTCCTTCTCCAGGGTGGGAAATGCCCTTCTCTCTGCGTCTCTACTAGAGGAGAGTGGGGTAGGAACATGGACATTTTCCAGAAAAACAAGTCTCTGTTGTCCCACTGAAGGGCCCCGTTTCTGTTCAGAATACCTAAATATCTTGACAAACAGACTTTACAGTATTTCTAAAGCAGGGTTGAGCTGACTGTAAGGGAAACAGTGGAATCCAGAAGCAAGTAGAGAGTCCACTGGGGTTGAGCTCTTGTGACCTGGAGCCCCGACTGTGAAAGATCATAGTGGGGATGGGAAAGCCTAGAGCCTGGCAAAGAGGGTGTTCCAGATGGAGACCCCACACATAACACTGGGTCTCCTGGAGAGACACACACTCAGAGGGACAACCCTGACCCTCAGGAGGATCTGGGTGGAACAGGAAAAGAGAAAAATGCAGAAGAATACAAGAGGTCTGCTCTGAGAACTCTGCATGAAGCCTGACTCACAGGTGCAGGCCAGTAGGGTGACCCCAGGGACCCAAGACTCAAATGTGGTTCAACATGGCCCCAGGTTGGTGGTAACTTGATTGATAATCTTAAAGAAATCAAAGGAAGTATTGAAAATTGATGGACAAGAGAGTCTTATAAAATAAAACAGGATAACTAAAATTGAAAACTCAGCAAACAGCAAAGCAGCAAATTAGACGCAGATGTATGTATGTAAGATTAGTGAAGTGGAGAATATGTTGGAGAAGTCACCCAGAATGCTGCACAATGGTTGGGAAATAAGCTGCCTGTAGTGGTCAGCACTGTGTGTGGAATCAAAAGGCCCCCCATGGCCTAATCGAGGGTCCAGAAGAAGAAGGCAGATAAAATGGGGCCGGGAGAATAGTGAGGAGAGAGTGAACAAAAAAGACATCATTTGTCAGATTCTAATGGTTTAATGAACTACATGGGGTAACGTGAAGAGAGCCACACCTAGACATACCTCCTCAGAACTGGAAAATTTCCAAGACAAAAAGATTATAAAAGTGGCTGAGAGAAAAGAAAGAGTAACTCAATTAGACAGCTATCAAACTGACATTGCCATAACAGTGGAAGCCACAGGACAGGGACACTTTCAAAGGCCCGGGGAAAGTAACTTTGAATTAGGGATTGTTCATTTCATGAAATTACCTTTCTAGAATGAGGGTAAACCAAAACCATTTAAACAAAAACTAACCATAATGAAACAAGTGGGCTCAGATCTACTCTGCTACCTCAAATAACTAGAAAGCTGGACAAAACATGAGAAAAATGATTTTTAGATACCAGACAATCGGCAGAACCGGATCGTGATTCTGAGAGGTAGGAGATAAACAGGGTGAGCCCTTTAGGTCCCCTGGCTTCCTGTTTTGCTGAGTTGGAGGCAGACTTGGGAGTTTGGAGAAGCCGAGGTGGCCAGAATTTGCAGGGCTGAGTCCCGGAGAGCAGGGAGCTGAGAGGGGGCGGGAGAGCGGCTGTGGGACTCCACGGGAGTGCAGGGCTGAGTGCTGACCACTGCGGCAAGTGAAGAAACCATGTCCCAGGAAAGAACCACTACCCCTGGCAGCGTGCTGTGGGCACCGCCGCCCCTGACTCTGTCCCGTGGGCACCGCCACCCCTGACTCTGTGGTGTGGGCACCGCCACCCCCGACTCTGTCCCGTGGGCACCGCCACCCCTGACTCTGTCCCGTGGGCACTGCTGCCCCATCTGTTTACAGTCTTGGTTGCCCAGGGAGACAAGAGGATGGCTGCTGATGTCCACTGGGGCTTGGGTTTGGAAAGCTCCATTCTCTGTGAGGACTCCCTCCGTTTATTTACACAAATGCTTCATTTCAGGCACAACCCACTAGAAAATGAGGTGTTAGGGAAGGTCTGGAGCCCAGCAGCGCTGGAGGGCACAGCGGCCCCTGAGTGTCCTGGCTCCTGGCCTGAGGTCTCCCAGGGAGATGCAAAAGCTCCTACAGGGAACCTGGACCTCCGCCCAAAACTCCCCAAAAGGCACTGGGGAGGGAACCCTGGCCTCATTCAGGGGCCTGGAAGAGAAGGGACCCTTGGCTGCCCCGTGGCCTCCCTGCAAGGCCACCAGGGTGCCATGTCAGCAGGGGAGAGCCGTGGGGCCAGGCATGATGTGTACAGAGGTATCAGTGTGTGTGTGCACATGTGTGTGTGTCTGGGGGTGTGTGTGGTGGTGCAGGTGAGAAGCATGTCTGTGGGGGCATGTGCACGTGTGTTTGCGTGTGGATGTGTGCAAACACTGAGGAATCACGAGTCCACAATCACAGTGGGAGTTGATGCGTCTTTCTCAACAACAGCCCCACCATAGCAGGACATACAGGAACGTGATGGGCCTGGCTGTGCCATCAGGGAAGCCCTCCTCAGTGTCCTTTGTTCACTGTGCCAGGATGTAGAGCGGTGCCGCGTAATGTGCGCTCGTTGAGGCTGTGTGTGCACACACCCACACCTGTGCGTGCGCATTTTCTGAAAGATTACGCTTGGTTACAGTGGGGGGATAGAAGCAGAGTTTGTGGGGCCAGACAGCAGAACTGGTAGCTCTAATTGTATTCCCTTCGTCATGCTTACATTTTATCGTGCACACGTGTTAGTTTTACACCAATTAAAAAAAACAAGGAGCGGAAAAAAGAACCAGTCTAAAGATCTGACTAATTAACTCTCCTTGCAAAAGGTATCCAGTTGGTTTCTCAGCCTCTGTGTAAAATCAAATGGGTGACAGAATTAATCACTCCCATCCTGTTTTCAATAGAGAAAAGAAACGCAGTAGACATCGAGCTCTCAACAATAAGGTTGCCGGTTCAGGATGGTGGGCTGTGCCTGGGCAACTAAAGATTGAAAACGGCGACTTTATAGAGCTGAGCTGCGCCCTCCACAACTAGATTGAAGGACAACAACTTGGAGCTGATGGGCCCTGGAGAAACACACTGTTCCCCAATATTCCCCAATAAAATTTATTTTAAAAAATTGAAATGTGTGCCCCAAAACAACAAAGCTTTAGGGAACAAGCTTGTATGACTCGCACTTCCTTTTATCCTTGAGAACCCTCATAGCCCACGTCTCATCTTCCCCGGCTCTGATGTGGGTTATGATGAAGATATACTTAGACCCATTGCCGTAAAATGGAGCTGGCCCACATCACACGTCTCTCTCCCTCTCTCTCTCTCTCATCAAAGAGAGATGTGCTGGCACAAGGTGACAGAGACCAAAGGCTGTCTTGGCTTTAAAGAAGGCTCCTATCCTTGTCATTGGATGCCCTACCCAGAGCCACACCACCCGCAGACACCAAAAACATATAACACCTGGGCTCAGACTCTGGGTCTGCATTTAATAGGGTGGGGCATAGGCATGCGGCCAACAATGTTGGTGACATTTCCCACCTGGGGACCCTGCTCAAATGTCACCTCCTCCCTGAGCCCCAGGAGACCCACTGCATGTTTGTCTGCATTTGTGTCCCCACCACTACGAGCTCCATGCAGGTGGGATGTGTCCCCTCCCTTCTCAGGGGTACGCCCGCCCGCAGTCTCTGTAGGAGCAGTAGACAGGCCAGGTAGGGGGTGACTGCCCTCCAAGGCTGCAGCCCTGACCACCGGCCATTGTGGCGCTGAACCTGGCTCTCCCAGTGTGCCCAGGCTCACTCTCCCGTCTGCCAACTGATACGGCCAGGAGGAGTCATGAAATGGCGGGGCCCACCCCCATTCTCTACCTGGAGGACTCCCGCTGGCAGCCCCGCGTGGGACCACCGAGCAGACAACAGTCTGCTGTGTGACAGCCACTGCAATGTGGGGTCTGTTTGTCACACACCTCCCTGTCCCACTCCTCCCCCTCTCGCCACCAGCTGCAGTCTAGGGCGGAGATAACTGTCTGAATTAAGAATTAGAGGACAATGGTGACATGTGAGGGAGGGAAGGGACCTGATTAGAGCAGGACTCTAGAATAGGCACCCTGAAGTCATGACATTTGGGCTCTGTTCTCAAGGCTGAGTGGGAGGCAAGGAGACACAGAGGGGGTGAGTAAACTTCTAGCCAGTAATTAGCGGGGCTGATCCACCAAAGCTCACTCTCCTTATAGGAGCGGGCACAGGGCCACCTCAGGGCAAATGACAAAGCTTCAATGCCGAGACAACGCGCTTGCTCCCAAGATGGTGGGAGTCAGAGCCACATGGCATCACCCCGATTCGTCTACTCGGACCCCCAGGGCCTGGCACACGGCACCTCCACACGGCCCCCATGCCCTCATCCCTCACACCTTCCATCAGGAAATTCATCTTATGTGAGCGTTCTCGTCACAGATCCTGGTAAAGCAGCCCGTGCTGAATTCACAGGGAACAAAGCAGCAGCCTGGGGAGGGAGCAGGTCCCTCACACCCTGGTGCCACCACACAGCCCCCCGCCCCCCCCTTCTCCGAGAGGGGGCCCGTCTTGGTCAGCTCATGCGGCCCATGGGCTGTAACAAACGGGTGGCTCAGGCCACAGAAGTTCATTCTCTCTGATTCCTGGAGTCCGGAGCCCAAGATCCAGGTGTCCCAGGGCTGTGCCTGCTGAGGCCACTCCTGGGCGTGCAGACAGCCATTTGCTTCCTGTGTCCTCACGTGCTCGTCCCTGTGTGTCTGTGTCCTCATCTCCCTTCCCATAAGGACACAGTCCTACTGCATCGGGGCCCACCCCACTGACCTCATTTAACTTAATCACCTCTTAGAGACTCACCTCCAAATGCAGCCACATTCGGAGCTGCTGGGGATAAGGCCCTCAGCATAGGAACTGGGTGGGGGGGCACGATTCAGCCCAGCATGAGCCCCACCCCACCCGGGAGGCTGAGGATGGGACAGGGTCCACAGCAGGGCCACTTCTGGGCCGTCGCCCTGCTGCCCTGCTGGCCTCGCTCCCCTGCGGGCAGGGAGGCTGTGGGCGGGTCTGTCAGTTCTGGGGTGTAGCTCACACCAGCCACACCAGCCCCCAGGGCCATGACAGGCTCACTCAAGGTGCCAGAAGGTTCTCAGCAGCTCAACCAGCCACCAAGGCTTCTTCCCAGCACTACAGCCTGGAGGCCACAAACGGCCCGGGGCCCAGGAGCCCCCAGCAGACACCTCCCTCCCTGCTTTCGGGTCCAAATACTCCCAGATGCAGTCTTCACCAGCTGGGATGGGGATGGGGGCTGTGCCCTGGCTCCAGGTGCTCCACACGTGTGCTCACTCTCTCCCGCTGGGCTTGCGGCAGTCCCGCCCCTCCCACTGCCCCCCATACGCACCCTGAGTGTCTCTGAGCTCCTCCTGCTAGGCTGGACCCGGGCCACGCCAATGTTGTAATTACTTTTTAAATCATAAGAAAAACAACTTTCAGCTGGAAGGACATATTTCATGCATAATATTAGTACACTGCTGTTCATATCAACACAGTTGTAACAGAATTGTAGAGACAAGAGTCCCAGAGAGCAGTTTCCAGGCTCTTGGCCTCATGTGGAAAGGTGCTGGCTGGGTTATTAGATGGCCACCAGCTGTAATCAGATGGTCATCCGCTGTGGCTGGGTGGCCATCAGCTGTTACCATCAGCAATTAGCCACTAGCCACTAATATAACTGCCATATCTACGCTAGAGGGTTGGTTGGTTGGTTGGCAGAGAAGCGGATGGCGAATTGTTGATTGTGTGGCTCCTGCCTCCTGTGTCTCCAACCTCCTGTGTCTCCAACCCAGCCACCAGTGAGAATACAGTGGTCTGACTCCCGTATCTATGGCTCCGTGGGTGTTCCTTTTTGGCCTCACCATGTCCTATGTTCCTGTGCGGGGAGTGGGACCAGAGACGCTGCATGACAAGAATTTTTACTACTTTTTTGGAAGGCAGGAGCCTCTCGGCCCTCAGAGGTCAGGGGGCCCCATGTGCCCCTCCTCACTTCCTGGGGAGCTTCTGCCACTGAACCCTCCCCTCAACCCCAGCCTTTGAAAGCCATGTGTCAAATTGAGTTTCTTGCATTCTTGCTGAACTGAGTTCAGAAAGCTTTGTGCTTCTGTGAACCCCCTGTGAGACCAGGCCACAGCTGCCCTTTCTTGCCTGCAAAAAAGGCGCAAATCACTCCCTGGGCATGGGGGAGGGGCGCAGATGGCAGAATCCAGAGCCAGGCGCTTTGGAGCCCAGCCAGCACACAGGGTGCAGGGCTCCCTGTCGGGACAGAGTCCCAGAAAGCAGTTTCCAGGCTGTCAGCCTCACGTGGAAAGGTGCTAGCTCGGTTATTAGATGGTCATCAGCTGTGATCAGATGGTCATCCGCTGTGGCTGGGTGGCCATCAGCTGTTACCGGTTAGCCATTAACCACTAATATAAGTGCCATGGCTAGGCTACTTGGTTGGTTGGTTGGTTGGCAAAGAAGCGGGCAGCAGAATCCGGCTAGCAAGTGGGGTTAGCAAGCGCGGATGGAGGATTGCAGATCGTGTGGATCCTACTTCCTGTGTCTTGCCCTGCCACCAACGAGACTGGTGAGCAGGACAGACCCCTTGTAGGGGTATCGGCAGATATTTGTTTTTGTGTCTTGACCAGCCGCCATTGAGAATATAGTGGTATGACTCCCCTATCTATGGCTCCGTGGGTGTTCCTTTTTGGCTTCACCATATCCTGCGTTCTTGTGCGGGGAGTGGGGAGAGGGAGCCGAGACCCTGCATTACACTCCCCCAGCCTTCAGGGACAGGAGGGGGCGTCAGCCCAAAGCTGATCCTCCGAGGAGCGGACAGAGTCACACAGTGGAGAGACTTACAACCTTCGGGTCAGTAGGAGCACCGGGCAGGTGGGCACTGTGGTCTTGCTAGGAGGGGTCAGCTCTCTGCCCCAGGCCTGTCTGAAGCCTCCATTCTGGAACGTGCTTCTGACCACGGAGGTGAGCAGGTGCACAGGGCCTGTAACTGCCGCCCCTCCTGGCAGAGAGAAGCGAGGCCAGCAGACCCATGTGCGTTTCTCCATTCGAAGGGGATGGCAGCTGTGGGCCGGGCTGGCGGACTACGGACCTTCAAAGCAGCAGCCAGGTCTAGGGGTGCAGGTCTGACATTTGGGATCCAGCCACCCCACCAGTTTCGCCAGCCATCTTCTCACAGGTCCTCTCTACTGGAATAGTGAGGCCCACACAAGTTCAGGGCACCTGTGGGCACTGACTCACCAATAGACACAGGATTCGTGCAAACGCTGTCGCAGATTATCCCACCGAGACTGGTCCCACATGTCCTGGTCTGACCTTCCGTCCCTGTCCTGTGAGACCCAGGTGAGCTGGGAAAATACTCCTGTGTCTCCTTCACTCTCACAAGGACATTTCCTTGGGGGGGGGGAGGCTGCTGCTCCCCACAACCACACGCGGGTCTCCAACTCCTGCCGGTTCCTACAGCTCAGTCCAGTCCTGACACCATCTACCCTGGGAGCGCGGCAGGTCCCACAGGTGAGGGCTCAGTCCCACAATCGGCCCTGCCCCCTCACTTGTGATGCCAATCACAAGTCCACATGGTCACCTGTGCTTCTGACCCACCAGCTATAGATTAGAGCATCAAAACCAAGAAACCCAGACGCATGATGGGAAGGAATTTGGGCCACAGGCATTCTAAAGACACCCACGGGTCTCCCACGAAGAAAGAAAACCTGGAGTACAGCACAGAGCCAGCCAGCGAGAGAAAGCCAGCCGGTGGCCACTGCCCCGTGCATGCCACATGGGGCCTGAGGGGTTGGCGGCAGGTGGCGGCTCAGTGGCCCCAGCCTTCCCCTCTTGCCTGGGGACTTGGTGGTAGCCCCGCGTCTTCTCCAGCCTCCTCCCCTCTGCAGACAGAGGTAATTATAGTTCCTACCTCATAAAGCTGCTGGCAGGTGACGTGTTACTGCCATGAAGACCTGTCACACAGAGGCGCTCCCCACGGTGGGGCTGGTCACGGTGTGATTATATGATTATTTCTGTGTGTGAACCAACACAGGATCAACTTTAGCGACCTGAGGGGTCAAGGTACCCTCTCGTTCTAGAAAACGTGCTTCCCTGTGCTAGAGGCGGGTGAACACTCTAGGTTCTGAGAAACAGAATGCCCAACTCAAACTGGCTCCCCACGCACTCGGTGGCAGACGCCGACTCAGGTGACCAGGCAGTCAAGGCAGGCGGACTTCAGGCTCGGAGTAATCAGGTTTCCAGTCACGTGTCTACAGACAGCGGCGCATGCCCTCCCCCACCAGTCTCACCCTCAGCGTGGCTTCCCTCACGATCCATGCAGCTGTTGGTTCCAGCATCACACCCACAGGGGTGGGGGGACAGGGAGAGAGGAGGAGTGGGGGAGAAAGAGAGAGAGAATAGGAACATGAGAGCCCTGCCATCGAGGGCACCCTCGCTGAGGAAGGGTGAGTGTCCCTAGTCTGCTTGGAGGAGCAGGGACCCCCACGGAAATCGGGGTAGTTACCAAACAACAGGAGAAGGCGGCTGGGCTGACAGCCCCAGATCCCGTGTAAGGTGGCGGGAGTCCAGCCAGTGGGGCGTCCAGGGCCAGTGGGGAGGCTGGCCTCACCCAGCTCTTCACCCTCAGCTCCATCCTATCCTAGGACCCAGAGCTGTTCTCAGATGGCGCCCCTCCCCAAGTTTAAGTTAAATCTCTTGCCTCTGCTGGAACGCCAGGTGCCCTCTGTCCAGTGGGGCCCAGTTGCTGACCACTGACCTCTAACACAGCCACAGCACTCCATAAAAGCACCAATCTAGGCCACAGAGCCCTGGGATGTTGGATCAGGAGGGAGCCCTCACCTGCGGGGAGAAAGTGGGTTCCAGAGACAGTCAATCAGTTCTCCAGGTTGGGTAGAGTGACCAGAACCCATGCCACCCACCCTGGCCTGGAGCACAGCTGCCCGAGTCCAGGAGCACCCCACTCTTGCTGTTCGCAGAGGAAGCTGTGCTCTCAGGGGTGGTCTGGGAGGTAGGCCTGCAGCAGGGCTGGGAGCCCGGCCCCGGTCCTCATGGCCCTCTGGTCCTGGTATCTGGATGTGCAGATGGAGCACTGAGATCCAAACGCTTCCCAGGGAAGCATTCCAGCCCTTGCCTTGGCAGCTGTGCAGAGCTGGCAATCAGAGCAGCAGAGACCCATTTGATAAATTAAAGATGTGACGAAGGAAAAAAGTCTCTGGAAATTTCCATTTGAGTTCTGGGACCAAATCTGGTTACCCCCCTCCCCCAATCAGGATGCCAACCCAGGCTGCTGTCTTCCTGCCAAGGAACTCAGTGGGGCGGTTCCACACAGCTGCTAAGGAAAAGCCGGCTCCGGCCGGCCGGGAGGCTCAGGTGGTGGGAGCGCCGTGCTCCTAAGGCCGAGGTCGCCAGCTCGATTCCCGCGTGGGCCAGTGAGCTGCGCCCTCTACGGCGAAGACTGGGAACAACGACTCTCCCTGGAGCTGGGCTGCCGTGAGCAGCTGGAGGTCGGTGTGAGCCGCCGTGAGTTGCATGAGCGACCTGCGGCCAGCCAGCGTGAGACTGCCTCAGCAGGGCGGTGGGAAGGGGGGCGCAAGGCTCATGACACCAGCCTGGGCCAGGGAGCCGCGTCCTACACAACTAGACCGAGAGACAACGGCTTGAACCGGAGGGGGGGGGGTGCGGAAGAAGTGGGGAAGAAAAAGGCAGCTCTTACATGGGCTCCTTTTTAAACATGAGCCGGTTCAAAGGCGGAATTCAGACGACACGTTTGCTTTAAAAATGATGACTTCCTCCATCGGAGCTGCTTGCTGTGCCACGAGGCCGAGGCCGGATGACGCTTAATCAGGTCCAGTGACACAGCTCCTCTCAGTGGGGGCCAGTTTCAATCATTTGTGTTTGCGATCGGGGCATTTTCACAGCACGTTTATCATTTTAAAACCCCGAGAAGACTTTCGCACACTCGAGACAAACACCAGAGGCAGCGCTGTGCCTTGGTTGTGCACGACCGTCCCCCTGCCTGCAACACCAGCGACTCACAGATTTTACCAAAACCCACAATTCTGGTTTCTCGGGTTGCTGTGTGCTTTTCCCTGCAGCTTTAGTGGGAACACGGATAAACTGCACAGCCTTAAAGCGGACAGTTGATTTGCACACACTTGCACCCCAAGTGTCTTCCTGCCCTGCCACGACCGTCTGACCCACATGCCCCACAATGCCCTGTACCTGGGATCAACGGCAAGTACAGCTGTCGGGGGGCCTCTGGTGTGACACAGGGAGGTCACCCTGAGACACCCCGCGGTGCCAGGTGGACACCGTCTGTCTCTTCCCCTGCCGCTGTCTGCCCCAGTGTGAACGCGCCACTCTGCAGTGATCCCGTGATGACCTTGGGTGAGTGCTAGCTTCTGGCCATTACAGCTAGAGCTGCGCTGAACGTATGCTCTGTTTCTCTTGGGTACATACCCGGGAGTGGAGTGGCTGGGCCATGCCGGTGTCCTGCCTGCGACCTCCCACCACAGAGGGGCAGTGCCAGGCCCTCCACCTGGCCAACACTTGGAACGTTCAGGCTTTCCATTCAGGCACCTAGCAGCTGTGCACTGCTGTCTCGTGGGGCTCAGTCTGCTTGTCCCTAATGAATAATGACCCCTGTACATGTGCTTATTTGCCATGGGCAAAATCTTGGCTGTTTTTTTCCCTTTAATATAGTTTTTTCTTTAAAAAAATAAACTATTTTATAAAAGTTTTAGATTTACAGAGAAAATTATAACGATAATACAAAGGTTTTCTATACGACACGCATCCATCTCCCACTTTATAAACATTTTCCGTTCATCTGGTACATTCATTGCAGTTAATGAATCAATATTGATATGTTAGTACTAATTAAAGTCCATTCTTTATTCAGACATTATTAGATTTTACTTACTGTCCTTTCCTGTCAGCATCCCAGCCAGGACACTACATGACATTTGGTTGCCGTGTCCCGAGGGCTCCTCTGGGCTATGACAGTTTCTGAGACTTTTCTTGATGGCCTTGGTGACCCTGACCGTGGTGAGAAGGGCTGGTCAGGCATTTTGTAGGATGTCCCTCCCCTGGGGTCAGCATGATGACTTCTCGTGATTGGACTGGGGACACAGGTTGTCGGGAGGGAGGCCACAGCGGTCACGTGCGTTCCCATCACACATCAAGGCTCCGTCTCATCACCATGACCGTCCTTGGTGCTGACCGGGGCCCCAGCGGAGGGGAGTCTGTCCAGCCCCTCCACTCCACACCACTTTTCCCCCCCAGTTCTCTGTGGCCGGAGGTCACCGTGCACAGCCCACACCTAGGGGGACGGTGCGCCCCTCCTGGAGGACGGGGCGGCCACAGAAGGCACGTGGAGCGTCTACACGGGAGTTTCCTCTTCTTCCCACGGACTCGTCAGTTGTTCATTCACGTCTGTGTGACGCGTGGATGTTGATTTTAGACCTGGGGCGGGACCTGCTGCAGCTTCCGTCATGGGAGGCTTTCAGTTGACTCCTGTAACTCTTTGACGCCCCCCATCAGCCTGGGGCATTTTGTTTGTGAGTGTTTAGCACTTTCCTACTTCCTGGCCCCACAAGCTGCTCCAGGCTCATTTGCATATTCCCTGCCCTTTCCCAGAATCTGTCACTTCTCCAAGGAGCCTGGTTCCTCTCAGGGAAGAAAGGTGTTCGAGAACGGAAGAAAGGTGGGCGCCGGTGTGTGTGTGATTTGCTGCCGGGTGGTGTTGCTTCCAGGAGCTCTCAGCTGACAGAGCGGGGAGCCGTGTGTGCGTGCGCGCCTGTGTCTACACACATCCCTCCGTGCTCCTGTATGCAGCTGTCGGCATCTACGCTGAGCCAAGCTGGAGCCACCGCACAGGGACCATCCAGCCTCCTGCCCTTGCTACGTGCAGCCTCCCCTCCCACAGGAGACACCTGGCCCGTCGCCATCCGCTCCCTCAGGTGCTCGGGTCCTGCGTCACAGGCACAGCTCACGTCTTGCGCAGTCCCTCTTGCCTTTGCTCTTACAGAATCTGCTCATCTCCGGGTGACTCGGGGCAGCACCCCGCCCGCCCGTCTCCCCACGTTGTGTGCTCTGTTGCTGTTGGGTGGCACGTTCTAGATGCACTAATTTAGTTGATGGTATCATTCAGTTGGATATGCATTTTCTGAGTTCTCTGTCAATTTGTTGAGACAGGGCTTTGAAATCGCCAGCTATAATTGTGGATGGGAAGACTGTCCACATCCTATAATTCCAGCCGTTTTGCTTCACGTGATCTCTAAGCATACCTCATTTTGTATATAAAGTATGTCCGTACGCACATGTTTAACCAGCTGGGTCACTTCATCCTCACGATTCTAGCATTGCTTGGTGTTTCGTTTGGCTCTTGAGGGTTGTCTGAATCCACAGCCAGTTGCAGATAGACAAGTCTGGTGTGGGACATGGGACCTTGGGCCCCTTCCATGTTCCCACCTTGCTGCATGTCGAGGGCACCTCTACGCCCCTGCCCACCCACCTTGGTGGCTCCCCCACCTCAGGGAGAAGCAGCTGCTGGTGGGATGGGGAGAGGCAGGACCCTCCAACACTGACCACTGGGCTCCTGGGCACCTCTTTCTTCTCACGCCCCTGTGGTCACCCATTCTTTTCTCTCCTGCCGTACACAGCTGGGTGGGGAGGGACCCTATCTGGGCATTGGAGTGGCTGGCATGGGGAGCCTTAGTTGGGGGGGCACGTCCAGGCAGCTGTGGAAGGTCACTTGGGTCAGTGCTGTCCGCAGGGCTCCCTGCAGTGATGGACATGGTCTGTGTCTGCGCTGCCCAATCATGAGCACCAAAATGTGACTCATGCAGTTGAGGAACTGACTGACTTCAGGTTCCATTCAATTACCGTGAAAAGACAAGGTGGCTAGCAGACACCGTGGGGGACAATGCAGGTCCAGGAGAAGGTGGGGAACCTTGGACACGGTTGTCCAGGCAGTACCACAGCTGATGGAGCCCAGCCCAAGCTGGGTTTGGGCTGATGCTCCTCCATCTTCTAGACAGGAGTTCCCCGTGAAGGCGGGAGAGCAGCCCGGTGCGGGCTGCGCTGGGCTCAAGGCGGTTGGTGCAGATGCTGGCAGACGGCATGTATGTGGCTCCTCTCTGTCCTGGGCCATGTCCAGGTTGCCCGGGGACCCCGGCAAGTCACCCTCAGGGATGGCCACAGCTTGTCCTCAGGCTCCAGAGTCCCAGCGCCTCTCCCATGACCTCAGTGGTTCTGGATGGCCCATGTCACAGCCCTCATAAAGGTGTGGATTTGGGGACCACCACGATGAGGGCATGGGAGTCAACCACCCCTTTACCACTGAGACAGGCTGGGATAAGGGGGTGGCCACTGTTGAAAATATCGAGCCACACCAGTGAGATACCACCTCATACCTGTCAGCAGGGCCATCAGAGAGACCAGAGATAACAAGCGCTGGCGAGGATGCGGTTTAGAAAGGGAACCCTGGGCACTGTTGGTGGGATTGCAAATTGGTGCAGCCACCATGGAAAACAGTGTGGAGGGTCCTCAAAAAGTTCAAGAGAGAACTACCTCATAACGAGGCAATTCTACCTCAGGGCATTTATCTGAAGAAATCCAAAACACTTATTTGAAAAGATATCTGCACCCCCATGTTCACTGCAGCGTTATTCACAATAGGCAAGACATGGAAGCAACCCGGGTGCCCAGCGATAGACAACTGGATAAAGAAGAGGTTGTACGATGGATTACTACTCAGCCATTACAAAGAATGAAATCTTATCATTTGCGACAACATGGATGGACTGTGAGGGTATCATGCTAAGTGAAATAAGTCAGACAGAAAAAAACAAATACCGTCGCCATTACTCCGAGGAGAGAGAACCATCGATAGAGGGGTGCAGAAATGCAGAGTAATAAAACCTTTAACTTGGAGAAGCAAATCCATGCTGAAAGGAAGCACCACCAGCAGCACCAGCAGCAGCCACCGCCGCCATCAATACCTGCAAATGGGCAGCAAGCCAGCAGCCAAAATGAAGGCTTGACTATTGACCTGAAGAATTTTAGGAAACCAGAAGAGTCCCAGCTTCACCCAACAGAGCCAGCTCTTTGTGGGCAACCTTCCCCCTGACATCACTGAGGGGAAATGAGAAAACTGTTTGAGAAATACGGGAAGGCAGGCAAAGTCTTCATTCAGAAGGCTAAGGGCTTTATCCGACTGGAAACACAAAGCCTAGCAGAGATCCAGCCAAAGTGGAGCTGGACAACATGCCCCTCGGTGGAAAGCAGCTGGCGTGCGCTTCGCCTGCCATAGCGCATACCTTACAGTCCGATACCTTCCTCAGTATGTGTCCAACAAGCTGCTGGAGGAAGCCTTTTCTGGGTTCAGCACGTGGAGAGGGCTGCGGTCATTGTGGACGACTGCGGAAGGCCCTCAGGGAAAGGCACCGTTGAGTTCTCAGGGAAGCCAGCTGCTGGGAAAGCTCTGGACAGATGCAGTGAAGGCTCTTTCCTGCGAACCACATTTCCTCACCCTGAGACCGTAGAGCCCATGGACCAGTTAGATGATGAAGAGGGACTTCCAGAGAAGCTGGTTGTAAAGAACCAGCATTTTCACAAGGAGCGCGAGCAGCCACCTGGATTCGCACAGCCTGGCTCCTTTGAGGAGCCTGGCAGGCGCTGGAAGGCACTCACTGAGGTGGAGAAGCAGCAGCAGGACCAGGTGGACGGCCACCTCGAGGAGGCCCGTGAGAGGCTGGAGATGGAGCTGGAGGCCGCCCGCCATGAGCACCAGGTCATGGTAAGGAGGCAGGGTCTGATGTGGCGTCAAGAAGAACTGCGGAGGATGGAAGAGCTGCGCAACCCAGAAGTGCAAAAACGAAAGCAGCTAGAGCTCGGGCAGGAGGAGGAGCGCAGGCGCCCTGAGGAAGAGATGCGGCGACCACAGGAAGGATTCAAGGGAGCCTTCCCTGATGCGAGAGAGCAGGAGATTCGGATGGGCCGAGGGCTGTGGGAGGAGCTATGGCAGAAACAACAGAGGCGCCAGGCCTCCTGCTGCTGTGCCAACTGGTACCCCAGCTCCTGCAGGGTCTGCCCCTCTGATGCCAGACGGAACCTTGGGGCTGACCCCACCGACAACTGAACGCTTTGGCCAAGCTGCTGCAATGGAAGGAACTGGGGCAATCGGTGGAACCACTCCTGCATTCAACCGTGCAGCTCCTGGAGCTGAATTCGCTCCAACCAAACGTCACCGATACTAATAAAGTTGCAGTGTCTAGTTTCCCAACACCTTTAAAAGAAGGACGCTTTTTGGACTAGCCAGAATTCCCCCCTGGAAAAGTGTTAGGGATTCCTCCAATAGTTAGGTCTTCCCTGCCTGTACTACTCTAGGGAGTATGCTGAAGGCAGGGGGCAAGGGAGGGGCCGTATTTAACAAGTCAATTATGTGGTGTGTCAATTAACTAATCTAAACTGTGGTGCATTCCTGAAGTCTCGTGATTATTGGGGGGTGGGGGATCGTGGCAAAATGGATCCAGTTACAGCCCCCATTAATCTTGATCATTCCATTCTTCGTCCATCCTGTTTCTCCATGGGTTCTCATTCTTTCTAATCCCCCAACCCCAGAGACACTGCCACATGTACCACAAAAACGCTACATCCCCCAATGACCTTAGTCTCATTCTCCATTCACTCCCCGGGGGGAATTCAGGCAAATGTCCGCAGAGGTCGCAGATAACACATGTACGGTTCTGTTATACCCCATATATTACCCCTCCATGTCCTAAGGAAGACATTTTCTCTTAGAGATTTTCATTTTAGTATATCTTTAAAAAATCTTGTGTTAACTGGCCTCCATCTTTTTCTTGGGTGAGGACAACCCAGGAGTGGCCCTTTTGTGTCTGCTGTTGCTGTTCATAGCTTTTCTTGACAGGCCTAGTACAATCTTGGAACAGGGTTGCTGTATGCAGAAAGACTGACAGTAGCTCTTAGCCTTGCCTATCTTAGTAGTTATGCTGTGCATTTTTTATCGGTTTACCATGTTGATTTGTCCTTGATGCCATTGGAGTTTTTCTGAGAAATGAAGCAGTCATGAGGCATCAACTTATTAAAATACATTTTAAGACTTAAAAAAAAAGACAAATACCATATGACCACATATGTGGAATCTAAAAAAAAAAAAACCAAACAAATGAATAAACAAAACAGAAACAGACCCATAGATACAGAGAACAAACTGATGGTTGACAAAGGGAAGGGGTGGGGATGGGAATACAATGTTTAAAAATGATGAGGGGTAGGGGCAGCCGCATGGCTCAGTTGGTTAGAGCACGAGCTCTCAACAAGGTTGCCAGTTCAATTCCCACATGGGATGGTGGTCAGCGCCCCCTGCAACTAGATTGAAAACGGCGACTGGACCTGGAGCTGAGCTGCGCCCTCCACAACCAGATTGAAGGACAACTTGGAGCTGATGGGCCCTGGAGAAGCACACTGTTCCCCAATATTCCTCATTTAAAAAAAATGATGAGGGGTAAAGTGAAGCAGGAAAAAGAAAAGGGACAATGAAGCTACAAGAGCAGAACAGTTAAATAAAGAATCAAGCTATTCAGCAGCCTAACTTGGAGAGCATGACCCCGAAACTGCCCCTGAGCAGGTGGCCCGCTTGTACCCTCCAAGCAGGGAGCAAGCGTTGAAACAATGAGCGCCCTCTCTATTAGCCATGGAAGGCCCCGCCCTAGTCTCAGGGCCAAGGCCCAGGCCGTCACCCAGGCCTCGCGGGGTTGTTTCTGCTGGGCCTGAGTGGCTCTGCATTCTTAGCTCAGCTGTGGTTCCTCTCCTGAGCTGTGATGAGCCCTTCCCTCTCGTCACCCTGAGGGCCATCAAATCCCTTCAGGGCAGGCAGCTGGAGGGCAGTGAGGACAACCGTCACAAGGGCCCCCACCCCTCCCAGGGTGCGCAGTCCATGATGTGCCTGGTGGCTCACCCCGTGCCAGCTGGCCCCCACCTGCCCCAGGCATGTCAGGATTTTGTCACCTGAGGGAAAAGGCATTCACACAGCTGCACCCCTTGGCGGGCAGAGGAGCAGCAGCAGGCCAGCCTGGGCCAAGGGAGGCCTGGGAGGACGCTGTCCCAGAGAAAAGAGACATGGGCGTGCACAGGGGTTGCTGCAAGGACGGCCACCCAGCCCAGGTCTTCCCTGGCCCTAACCCAGCACCTCCCAGAAACCTCTGTTTCTGTCCAGGCTGGGGGCGTCCGTTTAGAAACCTCGGCGTGGCCAACAGGCATGAGTGACAGCAACACCGATCACCTCTTTTCTGTTGCCCTGTCCTGGGTACCAGGCTGGTGCTGGCTCAGGCCCTCAGGCCCCGCTCAGCCACCACGCCCTGCCTGCCTTGCTGGGGTTCAGTCCGCCCACTGTTCTGAAAAGATTTCAATTAGTTTTAATTGGTACAAATTTAGTCAATTTTAATTAGTTTTAACTAATTTAAAAGTTTTAATTAGTTAAAAATCAGGGCTTTCCCATAAACACGTCCGATTTCAGGCTTCGCTTGAGAAGTCAGCAGCACTACCACACGGGGCCATCTCAGGGGACGCAGTGACCGCTCAGGCTCAGCAAAACGTGGTGGTGGAGCCCACGGCCTCAGGAGTCAGCAAGCCGCCTGGTCCCAGGAGGGGCACCCCCACCCTCAGGGCCATCACACTGCCCCACCTGGCTGCTGTCAGCTCTGAGGGCCCCAGGGGCCTGGGTCAGTGAAGGTCCCAGAGCCGGGAGGGCAGGTGAGAGTAGGTATGGACAGGTGAGGGCAGATGAAGGTGCGTGAGGGCCACTGAGTACAGGTGAGGGCGCGTGAGGGCAGGTATAGGCAGATATGGGTAGGTAGGTATGGGCAAGCGAGGGCAGGTATGGGCAGGAATGAGCAGGTAAGGCAGGTGACAGTGGGTGAGGGCCGTATGGGACTCCGGGGCTCCTCCAATCCCATGTCTTCCTGCAAACCTGCTTCCAGTGCTGAGTCCAACTGCTCCGCCCACAGACACATTTATTTTTAATTTTTTAAATTTCTTTTATTGGTGACTATTAGGGAACAGTGTGTTTTTCCAGGGTGCAGTTCAGCTCCAAGTCTAGTCGCCATTTTCAATCTCAGTTGCAGGGGGCGCAGCCCACCCTCCCATGTGGGAATTGAACTGGCAACCATGGAGTCGAGAGCTTATGCTCTAACCAACTGAGCCACCGGCTGCCCCTCTGGCAGCTCAGTGGCAGGTGTCTGTCTTCAATCTAGTTGTGGAGGGTGTAGCTCACTGGCCCATGTGGGAATCGAACAGGCAACCCTGTTATTCAGAGCTTACACTCTAACCAACTGAACCACCCAGACGCCCCCCCATAGACGTATTTTTAGACACAGGTGCCAAGCTCATCATGTCCATCACTGAGCACTCTTACTACTCACTGACCGTCTGCCAACAGTGCGACCAGTGACGGCTACCCCTGGGTTACAGCGTCAAGGTCTGAAACCCTCCCTCACATACCCATACCTGCCAGGCTTGCCCATGGGGACCCCCGGCACAGCTCTGTCCACTCTCCCTCCTACAGGAGGGACCTGATACCTCACTTTGCCCCTCAGCTTCGGGGAATTCCCTGTCGGTCATTTTGTGCCAAGGTGTCTGCCCTTGAGTGGAGCCCACCCTTCCACACCCCTCCCTGCCCACTGCTGGCCGGATTGCAGTCGGTGGGGCGGTAGAGGGGGGGCCTGGCTGGCGCCCACATCCAGCCCCGTTCTTAGGCTCCAATGTGCAGTGCTGCGCCTGGTCGCCCAGGGGGAGCCGGAGCCAGGACCTGTCGCCAGTAGCCTCCTGCCACCTGGTGGCCATGTCCCCAACCCGGGCACCTCTCGACAGCTCTGCATTCAGAAAAAGGACTAAAAGAAAAGAGTTCCAGAGCCAGCATGGTGCCACTTAAAAATTTCAAAGTCGTGAAATACCAGGGTCAAACATTTTGAAGACATAAAAGCATAGAACAGCCTGTGGCCCCAAATTCATGACACGTCCTTTGGGGAGAGGAGAAGGGATGGGGGTGGGGAGTGCTAGCTCCCCATGGTTTCCACTGAAAAATGGAAACAAGGTATAATGCCAGGGTTTCATAAATCTGGGTAGTAGGTTCAAAGTAAAACAAAACTCAATCACCAGAGTTTCCACCTATCAATTTATTAATAACAATAATAGTAAAAACTGCAGCAGAGCATTAGTCACTGTCCTGCAGGGATTCTGGTCCCGTTCCCCGCACCAGAACACAGGACATGGCGAGGCCAAAAAGGAACACCCACGGAGCCATGGGGGGTTTATACCACTATATTCTTTCTGGCGGCTGGGTTGAAGATACAGGGAGCAAACAATCCACCAGTACCCCAACAAGGGGTCTTCCTGTACCCGTCTCGCTGGCAGCCGGGTGAGACACAGGAAGCAGGAGCCGCACGAGCCGCAATCTGCCATCTGCTTCTCTGCCAACCAACCAACCCCCTAGCGTAGACATGGCACTTATATTAGTGGTTAATGGCTAACCGGTAACAGCTGATGGCTACCCAGATTCATAGACAGAAAGTAGATAGTGGACGGAGTTTCAGTGTGGGGAGATGGAAGGTTCTGGAGATGATGGCGATGGCCACACAATGTGAATGAACCGTGCACTTAAAGTGGTTAAGATGGTGAATTTTATAATACGTTATGTGTATTTTAACACAATATAAAAGCAATGGCAGGAAGGCTGGGAGCTGGTGATACAATGGGGCTGTGGCTCTGCCTTTGGGGTGGGTGGGGGGAGCAGGTGGGGAGTGCAGGTGCCGCCAGCCAGCTCCTCTGGGACTCTGTCCTGGGACGTGCTGGAGGGCTGGCAGAGGACTTGGCCTCAGATACGTCCATTACAACCTGACAGGGGACTGCGTCACTCAGGCAGATCCTGGCCAGGCAGGGACTCTTGCCCCCTTGACGGCAGGATGCACCTCAGGCACCCACAGAAGGAGGGAGCCACAGGACCCATGACCACAGGTGCCTGCCCCCAGCCCTTCTGTGGGCGGCAGTGCCCCCCTGCCCTCCAGCCCCGAGCCACCATGGGCCTGTTCCGGGGCTAGGGCCGGGTCCTGACCAGTCACCTAGCCACAGCTGGGTCCTGCTGACCCCTCCTCACGGGAAGGTCGGGCCATGGAGACTTACGGTACCGCAACACGCACCTCTCCAGTTTGGGGAAATCTGTTCGCTTGTTTTTTTCTGGAGAAAAAGAGCTTCTAGTGGCCGAGGTCTTATGTTAAAAATGAACACAAAGCAGCTATGTGTTTTTTGAGGCGCCCGCCTACACCCCAGACACAGGCACAGGCTGGGCAGGTGGGCAGAGCCCCGTGGCCTGGCTGCAAGGACAGTCGTGGGACCCAGGCAGGGCTCAGCGAGGGGCCAGGGATGGTGCCCGCAGCTCAGGCTCTGCACATTCTGCCTCCAGGCACTGCTCTGGGCAAGACACCTGCTCCTGTCCCTGATGACAGTGGCCCAATTGTCCCTCCACCGGGATCCTCAGAAGGTCCTGCACCCTGGGGCCAGGTCTCCGAACCCTTGGCACTGGCCCTGGCCCTGGGCCAAATACCAAGCAGGAGGCCTGCCCTCCCCAGCTGCACTCCCAGGGCAGCGGTGGCCAGCCTATTTGGTCCCCAGCGGTCCCCTACGAGTCCCCAGGACCAGCGCACCACGCTACCGTTGGCAGAGCCACACTGCCCCCTAGTGGTGGTCACTCACTCCTGCACTGAGGCTGTCACTAACACGTGTCCATTCTGCTTCCTCGTGTATGGAACAGCTGCACAAGCAGCATAAGTCACACAGCACAGGAACCACCATCGATGGTCCTTAGGGCTTGTCCTGGAGCCAGCAGCTACTCAGGTCTGCATGCATTGGGACCTGGTGAGGGGACTGGCCTTTGGGACTGCAAGGGGCTGGTAGGAGGTGACACACATCAACAGGTGGGAGAACCAGAGTCAGCATCTGGGAGAGGCGGAGGGCGGGAGCACTGCCGATCTGTGGGTCTCCACGGCTGGACCTGGAGATCGTAAGCCCTCTCAGATCCCTTACACACTCACCCATATGCCTTTGGGGAGGAAGACTACATTTCCCTCCACCCTCCTGGGTTTTTCTGGCTAATCACATGACCATTAGGCAGATTCACAGGAGAAAACGCCCAAATGTATTATGTACATTGTGTAGAGCACCTCTGGAAGCTGTCAGAATGAGTTTTGTGTGAGCAAGAGTGACTCCATGTTGGACATGCACAGAGAACTTAGCAGACAATACCCAGGAAGCGGCCCGGTTGCCCTGGTAACTGGGTATAACCATCTACACTCTGAAAGTTTGCTACTGAAGATATGATGACCTCAGGGTCGCTGGCTGGCTGCCCCACAAGGTGACGTCAGGAAGGCTCTCAGAACTATGTAAGAACTGAGGACTTCTGCAGCTCAGAGAGCTGGTCTCGACTGAGAGGTGACCCCACTGCCACTCAGCTCTGCTCGGCTTGGACAGAACCTCTGCCGGACCAATCTCCTGGACTAGCCGCCCTTTCTCGCTCCACCAGGATTCTGACTGACCTCATTATTCTATTTTACCCAACTATTGTATACTTTATGATTATCTGTGTGCTTTACTGTGTGTGTATGGATGACTGACGCCTCACTGTGTGGTGTGTTGATGACTGACGCCTCACTGTGTGGTGTGTTGATGACTGACGCCTCACTGTGTGGTGTATTGATGACTGACGCCTCACTGTGTGGTGTATTGATGACTGACGCCTCACTGTGTGGTGTGTTGATGACTGACGCCTCACTGTGTGGTGCATTGATGACTGACACCTCACTGTGTGGTGTATTGATGACTGACGCCTCATTGTGTGGTGTATGGATGACTGATGCCTCACTGTGTGGTGCGTTGACGACTAATGAGTAACGAGCACACTGACAGGCATGTAAGATCTTGCGTCCTCTGTTTTTTGCTCATGTCACGGCTACCGCGGAGCCTCAGTCAGTGCCAGGTCGATCCTGGGGGTCTGGGAGTCTCTTTGGGGTCAGTCCCCCTGACCTGCCTGAAGAGACTGCAGCATGGACGGTGAGCCTAGGAGTCGCTCGCAACATTTGGGAAACACGGGGTCCCCAAAGAATGTGGGGCAGATGGGGTAAGGGGAGGGACGGTGGGGAGAATGTGGTGTGGGCCTTCACAGGGCTGGAAGCTGATTCACACGGAGATTGAAAAGCAAATGTTTGGTAGACAAATGTTTGCCGAGACACCTTTACTGATGGGACACAAAAAGGACTGAACAAACGGGCCTTGGTAGGTTCCTGCTGTCACACTGCTTCCTAGTAACCTGCAGTTCTGTGATGACAGTTCCATTCCTGGAGCGAGTGCCCCATCAGAATCCCTTTAGCTAGTTAGAGGGATGGTCATAGGGTCTTCTTGAGTCTTTTGTTCCTTAAAAATTACCAGCCTAAGATAATCAATATCACAGAGGCACGTTTTGGGGTGGCCATCTTTGGCTCCCCAGCTCGCAGCAGCACACACCGGAAGGACATAATGGAAGGGTATCCTGCAGTTGCACCTGTATGACACACTGCCTGTTCTGCAGTCCCTGTGCCCACATCCTGGATGTGGTTCCAACATCTGCGGGCATATCCCAGTGCCGCTGCGTCACCACTCACATAGCCCAGGCCAACCTTAGCTACATCTGAGTTGCCCAAACATTTCCTTTTAAATAGCACCGTGCCCCAACAATAGACTCTCCTGGCCAGTTCAACTTCATAGGGTACGCTTCACCCCAGAGGGAAAGCCTTTGGTTCAGTGTTAGCACAAGCAGTTAGTGAGGTTCCTGCTAGTCTGTCCTCTTAGCACTGAGAAGTGCCTCTTCTCCACCCTGTCCCCTCCCCCCAGGGGTCACCAGGGGTCGTGCAGGGGCCAAGCCTGCTCCCCTAGCTCTGCGGTGGTGATGTTGGGTATCCCGAGGGCTTGGGAGAGCCGCCCTGCCCTCATCTGTGAGGGGCCCCAGCCCCCCAGCTGATCTCACACATTCTGACAGTTGGTTGGGGGCAGTGTGTTCCAAAGCTCCAGGGACAAGGACGTTATCCAGACTCTCCAGGAAGGAATGTCCAGCCTGAGAAAATGTCTGACAAGAGTTTATCTGAGCCAAATGGATGATAATTGCTGGGAAGCAAAATCTCAACAGGTTGAGAAAATGCTCCAGAGAGCAGCAGTTGTGCAGCTTATTTTATACATTAGAGTCAAAGGAGCCGCGGGGGCTACCAGAGGTTCTACTCATGGAATCCATGGGTGGTAGGTTAAGAGTGAGGGCGGAAAAGGGGCCACAGGTTAAACCTGACAGTCAGGAGACTGAAAATAACCACATAGGATGGTGTGAACATAAAAAAATTCTAAGGTGGTCCATCACGGGAAATGACATCCTTGGCATGTCAGTAATCCCTTTGTCTGGACCAGACCAGGAAACTACAGAATCCCTCATTATTATTCTTGTCCCTTGATTACTATCTCTATGTGAACTGTTAACTATCCTGTACCACCTATGTGAAAGAAGTACCTGTCTTTCCAATTTACTTTTATCCAATCCCAGAGATTTCCCCACTTTGCTTTCTCCCACCCCCTTAATCTACCACCAATGGATTTCATGTAACCTTTCTCCTTTGATTCTACGTATAAAACAAGCTGCAAACAAGCTGCAAAACGGCATTTTTTGAAGCATTTTCTCAATCCGTTGAGACTCGGCTTCCTCGCAACTGTCGTCAGTTTGGCTCAAATAAGCTCTTATAAGCTTTCTCTTAGGCTGGATGGTTTTTTTTGACATTACTTGGTGTAGTCAGCAGGATTCCAAAGCAGCCCATCTAGGACCACCCTGCAGAACCAGATTCAGTGCTAGGTACCAGCAGAGGTCCATTGTGCCCCACTGGCTCCCTGCTTCGCACAGGTGAACTTGGGTGAGTTTTTCCAGACCTCCCTCATTTGATTTTTAAGGTTTTATTGGGGAAGGGGAACAGGATTTTATTGGGGAACAGTGTGTACTTCCAGGACTTTTTTTTTCCAAGTCAAGTTGTTGTCCTTTCAGTCTTAGTTGTGGAGGGTGCAGCTCAGCTCCAGGTCCAGTTGCTGTTTTCTAGTAGCAGGGGGCACAGCCCACCATCCCTCGGGGGAGTCGAACCAGCAACCTTGTGGTTGAGAGGATGCGCTCCAACCAACTGAGCCATCCAGGAGGTCAGCGGCAGCTCAGCTCAAGGTGCCATGTTCAATTTTAGTTGCAGGGGGCGCTGCCCACCATTCCTTGTGGGAGTCGAGGAATCGAACTGGCAACCTTGTGGTTGAGAGCCCACTGGCCCATGTGGGAATTGAACCGGCAGCCTTTGGAGTTAGGAACAAAGAGCTCTAACCGCCTGAGCCACCAGTCCGGTCCCCAGACCTCCCTCTTTTAGGGTAGGAGGCCCTGACTTTATTTGAGCTGTTTTTTTAAAAAAAAAAAAATCATTGAGGTGGCATTAAAGATTAAGGGTTAAGATAACCCAAGTGTCATTTGAATGAAAACCTTAACAGCAAGCATACCAAAACCTTCCTTCCTTTCCAGATTAAAGAGGACGGGAATTAAACTCCACTCTTAGTGGGGTAGTGGCCCATTTCTAGAAATCCACATGTTGTAAAGATATTGTTTAAGTCATCTTTGGAAAATTCAATTTCCTTGAAATGTCTCAACCCAGTGAGACAACATATAAATCATGACTAATGCATATTTGTATCCTTGAGATGGTGGCATTTGGATAAAATCCAATTACCATACCTCAAATGGACCTAAAGGAAAAGGGAAATGTCCTTGGGACCCATGCAGTGATTTTCCAGGGTTGTATTTTGGACAGATAGAACATCTGTTATATACTTTATGAGCTACTGTAGGAGGATGCCAATAATATTCTTTACTCCATGAAATCATCTTTAGAAAATTCTTGTGTCATACTAACTGATTTCTATGGTAATGACACCAGGTTTACAGTATATGCTATAGGAATATGGGGTAACACAAAAATCATAAGCAAATTAACTTTGCCTGATGTTAATAAAACACATAATATTGATACAGAAAATCCAACATATTGGGAAATTTAACTGAATCCTCCCCATGAAGTCATTTCTATGGAAACTAATTGGCCAAAAGAAAAATTAGAACCTCTAGACCAGGGGTGTCCAAACTTTTTCAACGTTTTTCACCAAGGGCCATATGCGGTAAAATACACAAACAGCCGGGCCACTCACTTGAGGTGAAGTACGTATTGCCTCACCTGGTTTATTTAAGTAAACTAAATATATTTTTGGAATTTGCTGCGGGCCAATTAACAATGGATTGAGGACCGCAGTTTGGACACCCCTGCCCTAGATCATAAAATAATAGACAGTCTTCCTTCACTGGCCAAACTTAATCATAAGGTACAAACAGAAGTAGACGAGGGAAGAAACAGATAATTAGCTTAATAAAAACAAATTATAATAATGCATGTAAATGGTTCTTTCATTGGCTAGGATGGTTGCTCTGCTCAGACTCATACTTGTCTAATATTGGACATTTTCTGCTCCTCATCGGTGTTATTGGTTTAATACTATTGATCTTGGCCCTAGTTTGTACATGTTATACTGGATACAAAAAAGCAACATAAGACAGAGGAAAAAACTCGGATCATGATAGCTCAAACATTAGAAATGATCCAGGATATATTTAATGAAGACATATAGGCTCTGACTGCTTCTCATTTGTTCAACGTTCCCCCCTTTCTTCCACCTCCCCCCCCAACTCCGGTTCAAGCCGTTGTCTCTCAGTCTAGTTGTGTAGGTCACAGCTCCCTGGCCCACGCTGGTGTTATGAGCCTTGCGCTCCCCCCGGCTGAGGCAGTCGGTCGTCGGTTGGCCGCTCACAACAGCTCACGGCAGCTCTCGTCGGCTGCCGTTCACTCATGATGGCTGCAGCCCACGGTAACCCACTGCAACACAGCAGCCCACAGCAGCTCATGCCAACTTCTGGCTGCTCACAGCAGCCCAGCCGCAGGGACAGCTGTTGTTCACAATCTGAGCTGCAGAGGGCGCAGCTCACTGGCTCATGTGGGAATCACAGTGGTGACCTCGGTGTTAGGAGCATAGCGCTCCAACCACCTGAGCCACCAGGCCGGCCCTACTCACCTTTTCTTTTAAATAAATAAATAAATAATTCAGCCTTGACTGCCATCCAAGGTTATGGTCTTGCCCTACCCCTAATGGTCCAATATTCAGCAAGACAAACGCTGACACTAAGACTTCCTAGGAATGAGCCTGCCTAGCACTAGCACTATCCAACTAAAAGGTTGGTCATCAGTGCACTCTTCGGATTGAATTATGACCAAAAGGGGGAAGTGTGGACGGAAAAGGGGCCACATATTAAATCTGACAAGCTCAGGAGACTGAAAATAACCACATAAGATGACATGAGCATAAAAAAATTTCATAACTAAGGTGGGCCATGGCAGGAAGTCACATCTTTAGTTTGAAGCTTCCTTCATAAAGTCAATCTTCACCTTAAGTGGCCCTGTCTATTGTCTTTTTGCACCTAAGGTGACATTCTTGGAATGTCAGTAATCCCTTTTTCTGGACCAGAGCAGGAAACTATAGAATCCCTCATTATTATTCTTGCCCGGATTACCATCTCTGTGAGCTATAAAAAGTGAACTATTAACTATCCTATATTACCTGTGTAAAAGAAATATCTGTCTCTCCAATTTACTTTTATCCAATCCAGAGATATCCGGCTTTGCTTTCTCCTACTCCTTAATCTACCACCGATGGATTTCATGTAACATTCCTTTTTTGATTCTATGTATAAAACAGGCTGCAAATGCAAACCAGCATTTTGTGGAGCATTTTCTCAATCCATTGAGATTTTGCTTCCCGGCCATTGTCGTCAATTTGGCTCAAATAAACTCTTATAAACTTTCTCTTAGGCTGGATGGTTTTTGTTGACAAGGGGGTGGGAGAAAGCAAAGTGGGGAAATCTCTGGGGTTCGATCAAAAGCAACACAAGAGACACATACTTCTTTTACGCTGGTGGGTGCGGGATAGACAATAATTCATATTTACAGCACATAGAGATGGTACGCAGGGACAAGGTAACAAGGAGGGGTTCTGTGGTCTGTGCTCTGGGGTGAGGTTGTGCCCTGAGGGGTCTGGAAAGGAGAGTACTCGACATTCCAAAGATCTGTTATCTTAGATGCGCAGACACAAAAGGCAATTTCATAGGTAAACACAGATCTTCGTGAAGGAAGCTACAGGCCTAGAAGTGACTACCAGCCATGAACCGTGTCGTGCAGGGTCTCTGGTCCCACTTCCCACATGAGAACGCAGGATACGGTGAGGCCAAAAAGGAACACCCATGGAGCCATAGATAGGGGAGTCAGACCACTATCTTCTCGATGTTGGCTGGGTTGGAAACACAGGGAGCAAACATTCGCCAGTGCCCCAACAAGGGGTCTTCCTTCACCCATCTCGCTGGTGGCCAGGCGAGAAACACGAAGTAAGATCCACACGATCCGCAATCCACTGACTGCTTCTCTGCCAACCAACCAAGCAACCAACCAACCAAACCACCAAACAACACAGCCACGGCAGTTCTATCAGTGGCCAGCGGCTCACTGGTTACAGCTGATGGCCAGCTAGTCACAGCTGATGGCCATCTACTACCCGAGCCAGCACCTTTCCACGTGAGGCCGAGAGCCTGGAAACTGCTGTCTGAGACTCTGTCCCTCCAACCCACTTTTAGTTGGGGATTTTTTGTGTTCAGATCACCCTGTGCAGTTACTTTGGTCTCTGGGTTTGTAAGGCCTGCCATGCTGGCCTCCCAGGTTTCACATGTGATCCCTTTTTTGTCTACAGAATGCTGTGAGCGTGGTCTCTCCAGGCCCCGTGCTCAGGTCACCGGCCAGGGGAACCCCCACCCTCAGGAGAGATGCAGGGGGTAGGAGGGAACTGTGGGAGGCTGAGCCAGGGGCCCCATGGACCTTACTACCCCACCTTGAAGCCCTTGAGGTCAGGCAGTGGCTGAGCGGTCAATAAACCTCCGAGCGAGCAGCCCACGAGCCCCTGCCTCTCTCGGCCCTCCTTACGGCAGGTGAGCAGGACCCCAAGCATGAAGCCAGTCCTCCCGCCCTGGCCCACCCCTGCCTCCACTCCCTTCCCTGTCCCGGAGCAGGGTCCTACCTACATCATCCTTAGAATGTCTGTCCCCTCTTCCCTTCCCTCCTGGCAAGCAACAGCCTTTGTTGACAGCCTCTGGCCCAGCAGCAGCACAGCCTTAAGTGGTCTCCAGGCCATTCACACTGACCCCTCCCCAAAGTTTCCCAAAGATCCACTGTTACAAATGTATGGCTGAATAGCCCATCTAATGAGAGAAAGTGATACAGGCCAACGAGTAGCCCCCCAACACTGTAAAACTTCTTTCCTACAGAAATTTTAAGTTTCCTTCTCCTTAAGTTTCCTTTCCCCCACTTTTTTAGCTCCTACCACTGCTTTGGACAATTACCCTAAAACTTGTGATTCATACTAGTTGATTGTAATCATTGAAGCCTAATGTTCTCTCCTACCTGTTCTGGGCCTAACTCCTGGACAATTAATGCCACCTGAATGACTGGTTAAATGGCCACAGGCTCTACAGAGCTAATGGATTTATTAATTAAAATCTATTTTTCCTCATTCAGGGGCCTTGGGGAGGCAGAGGATACCCCAGCAAGATTGCCAGTCACAACCAAAAAAGCCAATATGGTCTTCCAGGCAGACCCCTTCCTCTCATCTGAAATCAGATAGGGTGAGAGTTCTGTGACTCTCCAATAGGCAGGGACAGCTTTACGCCCCTGCCCAGCAGGAAGCAGATACAGAAGAACAGACCCCCTGTCCCTCAACTTCCCATAGAGATGTTATGGGGATCACGTCTCTCCAGGGAAAAACAAGGCAGGCAGTTAGACAGGCATCGGGTCTCTGTATTACCCCCCAAAAGACCTCCCCTCTCTGCCCAAAACTTCCCCTTTTCACTATAATTATCTACCCTTATGAGGAAGAAATGGGGACAAAATACCCGACTAGATTAGACCAGCCACTCACACCTGCACAGTAAATGCGACAACGACCATTTCACCTGGGCCTCATTATACCGATGACGGTATAACATTGTACATATGCCCGGACGTTCGTTATAACAGACTGAATTCTGGGAAAGAACGTGCGCAGTCTAAAAAGATAACAGCCTCTTGTCAATCACAGGTGTCAATCAAGTGGTCCCACAGCCCATTATAGGAAAAAAAAAAAAAGGATAAAAACTCCAAATCCTCGCCAATCAGCCCCTTTTTTTTGATCCTGGGTCCTTGGGCCTTTGAGCCTTTGGGCCTTTGAGCCTTTGGGCCTTTTGAGCCTCTTCTTTTGCTTGGCCTGCTCCAAACTCTTTGGAGTGGACTTTTTCTCCTAATAATGCCATCTTAGGCCCTTGAGCCATTCTCTTCTAATAAAGTGCTTTTTCACTACTTTACCTCGGTATCTCCTTCAATTCTTTGCTCGAGACGCCAAGAACCTGGACACTGTGCTGAAGAGGGCCCCCTGTCCGATAACATATTTTGGCGAGCCAGGCAGGATAAGCCCCGTTTAGGGGACCCCAAAACCTCTTGCTCATTCTTCTATAACCTCTTTTGTTTGCCGTCCTTTGTGGGTATGGGTCAGACAGTTAAATGGCCGTTACGGTGTCTGCCATTTGAAGACTCCTGTGACAGGATAACCCGGTCTTGGAACAGGTCATTTAGAACCTGCCGGGCTCAAGACAAATCCAAGCACCAGTGAGGTCTGTGTTTGTACGGCATAATGTGTCTCTGGAGACGTGATCTTTCATCCCCTCTCTTCTATCGCTGAACTCCTCTGGGGACCTTAGCCTGCCACTCCTCTGCCACCTGGCTCCTCCTCCCTCAGCTTGGCACACAGCCCAGGAGAGCAGCCTCAAGAGCCAGGCCTCTGCGAGCGGCACTCAGGCATCTTTTCTTTTGCCAGCCCTTGTGGTCTCCTCAACTCAGAGGATCTCCTCAAACCTCTTCCTTCTCTTCCTAAAAAAAACCCCCCAAGATTTAGGGTCATTTGCTTACCTGTAGGTTCTTTGCTTACCTATAAATTTTAAAGAGTAACCGGAAAGGTGTTGAGCCATCCCCATTCTCTTTGTTCCAAACTTCCCTAACAGTTATTGCTCAGACCGTGGCCACTCACGGAGCCATAGCTGAGGAATGTTTCCGCAGCCGGCAAGATGCCAAGAGCGAAGCACACCACCCAGGAATACCAAAGGTTGTTGTAGGGCACAGTCTTTGGAAGAGTGCCACGTCTAAGCCCAGGTCAAAGGGATGCCGGCACCACCTAAGGCCAGAGACATTTGGCATTCTAAGTCAGGGACTTCTCCAGGGGACGCCCTGGGGGTTCCACCTCTAGATTCCCAGTTCTGCTGGAATGCCCGGGTTCGATCCCCACTCTGGGAATCTGGCTGAGTCAGGACCTCAGGAGGATACTCTGGTGGCTCCGTTTTGGACTAATTGACCTTTCCATCAACCTCAACCCCGTCAGACTACCACTTGGCTGCATCCTTAACCACTGGGACAAATTAGATCCCAATAACCTAAAGAAACAAAAAAGCCTTTTCTTTCGCAATGTAATTTGGCCCCAATACAAACTGGGTGACCAAGAAAACTGGCCAATTCAAACCCCCGCTCCTCATTTCAGGGGGATTTGGTTCTGTGGGTACTCTGGCTTATGTAACTTGTTTATTTTGCTCTAAGATCTTGCAGATAACCTGAAATGTAAACAAAAGGGGCTGTTGCACTTTTAAACCCAAGCGGCAAGTCCCCCCACTTCCCTGTTACAGCCTCTTTGAAGTGTTGTAGAGGCAACTGTAAGATCTTAGGCCTTCTCTGCAATTGCTTGGTCAGTAAAAATTAAGGTTGTGCAAAAGTAAGCTGGTGCAAAATTCAAGTTAAGTTTTCTCTCTCTACTAAGAGAAAGTTTGTTAGACTATTGGTCTGCTACCGAAAGTTTTCTGTCCATATGTGTCATCAAAATAACTTCTAAGTTTTATATTGTCCTAATCAGATCCTTAGTTACTCAAGAAAATTAAATCTAAGAACGAAGTTTTGCTAATAGCTATGGAAACTTCTGTATTTTAAAACTGCTAGAGCTCATGTGCTTTCCTTGGTATCAGCTACAGGCCAATATAAGGAAGCTTAGCCTAATGTCTTCCCCTAACTGGCAGGGAATTGTAACAGTTCTGACCCACTGTTACACCCTGATTAAGAGGCTCAGATCCTAGAGAAGGCCAGGAATTTGTTTAAATGTCTTTAACAACCAAGACAGGAAAACGAGGAATAAAGGAACAGTGAGACCAGAGACAGGCCAGACTTTTGGCCACAGTTATAAACAACCCAGGGCTGAAGCCACCTCAAGGCACCCCAAAAGCCCCAGAAGAGGAAACGCCAGATAAAGGAGCCTGCTTTGGATGTGGAAGCCGAGAGCAGTGAAAACCTAATCCTCCAAAGCAGCCATGCCCACTGTGCAAACTAAAGGGCACCGGAGAAGGATTGCCCCTTATTCTGAAGGGAACAGAAAGCAACTCCTTTCCCACAAACAGCTGTGATTCACTAACCGGCCTGAAGTTCCCAGAGGCTCCAAGGTATTTTTATCCCAGAGGTAAAACTGTGGGTGACCCTGACGTGGCAGGTAAGCCTGTTAATTTCCTAATTGACATAAAAGCCTTTTATTCTGTCTCAACTGCTCACTCTGGATCTTTCTCCTCTGAAAACTGCTCGGTTATAAAGACGAAGGCAGCCCCTGGATTTGGGCTTATTTTACTCAGCCTTTTCCTTATCATTGGTCTGTACCTTAGAGGAAAAGTAGAATAAACAAATTAAACTTAAAAAGGACTCTGGAAAAGTTTTGTCAGAAGACCTCTAACCTCTGGCTCTAATTGCTGCCCATTGTTTTACGTTCTAACCTCAATTCTGTTATCTCCTATGTTGTTAGCTTGGGAAAGGTTCAACAGTCACTTAAGAAATATAGGGGACCAAGTACTCCTAAAAGGAGAAGTCTCCAACAGACCAGTTAGCTCCCAAATGGAAGGGACCCTTTATAGTCTTCTGAGCACCCCAAATACTGTCATGCTACAAAGAGTCAGTGGCTGAGTCCACTTCCCTCAAATCTAACTTATTTTATTTAAGTCTCCACAGGACTCCCCCCAAAAGGAAGACTGTCACTCCTGTTCCTGTGAGCCAACTGAAGATCTTAAGCTCCTCTTCAAACAGAATTGCTGGAGCTGCTCATGATTGATTTATATTTTTTCTCTGCAGGACTATGTCTTATCTGTGCCGTCCAGCTAACTGGATAGCAACCTATACCTTCCTCTACTTGGCTCCAAAGATCAAAATAGCCCCCAATAATCAGTCCCTAACCATTCCTTTGAAAAACCGCTGAAAAAAGGGGGGGCTATTTAGAAAAAGACTGTTGTTTCAGCCTGACGTAGTCCCCAAAGTTCAAAGATAGAGCCTGTAGGATCCACCAACAATTAAGCAAATCTTGGGGATCCTGGTACAAGATTTGGAACTGGGCATCCTGGCTTCTTCCCTTTGTGGGACCATTGCTAATGATCATTTTAACCCTTGCTTTTGGGGCCCTGCAGCCTAAATATTTTAACAAAATTTATTTCTTCATCAACTTCCAAATGACACTTCAACAGGGGGCTCTGGGCCAGTTTCAGTGGTTGGAGCTAATTCAGAGCTCCAGCTCTCACACTGAGACCAAATGGGCCACAATTCCCCAACAGTTACTGATGGGGGGAAATGATACGGGGGAGCCCCCACATTATAGAAATTGTAAGTCTCAGTTTCCCTAGTTTCTTAGCTCCTTAGCCCCTGGCTTTGATTACTCTTCTAATCAGTTTTTGAATTCTAGACTAAAGATTGCTCCTAGCCTGAATCACAGAAGCCATTCCGGACCCCCCTCCACTATCCGCCCCCACCCCCAGGCCAATATACTTGTTGATTGTAATCACTGAAGCCTAATGTTCTTTCCAACCCATTCTGGGCCCAGCTCCAGGTCAATTGAGTCTACCTAAATGACTGGTTGAATGGGCACAGGCTCCATCGAGCTAATGGATTTATTAATTAAAATCTATTTTTCCTCATTTAGGGGCCTTGGGGATGCAGAGCATACCCCAGCAAGATCACCAGTCCCAACCAAAGAAGCCAACACCGTCTTCCAGGTAGATCTCGAGACCCCTTCCTCTCATCTGAGATCAGATAGGGCGAGAGTTCCGTGAATCCCCCAATAGGCAGGGACAGCTCTACGCCCCTGTCCAGCAGGAAGCAGATACAGAAGAAAGGACCTTCTGTCCCTCAACTTCCCACAGAGCTTTTATGGGGATCACGTCTCTCCAGGGAAAAACAAGGCAGGCAGTTAGACAGGCATCGGGACTCTGCATTCCTGCACCACCCACAGGATGTGACCGCCCAAAAGACCTCCCCTCTCCGCCCAAAACTTCCCCTTTTCATTGCAAATATCTATCCCTATGAGGAAACAAATGGGTACAAAATACCCAACTAGATTAAACCGGCCACTCACACCTGCGCAGTAAAGGCCACAACGACCTTCATTTCACCTGGGCCGCATTATGCCATGATTACAATACCATACATCATCACAGTATCATTCATTATAACAGACTGAATTCTGGGAAAACATGTGCAGTCTAAAAAGATGAGGTAATAGCCTGTTGTCAATCACAGGTGTCAATCAAGTGGTCCCATACCCAGAAAATAAAGGCCATTCTAGAGAAAAAAAGATAAAAGCTCCAAGTTTTCGCCAGTCAGTCCCTTTTTTGAACCCAGGCCCTTGGTCCTCTGGGCCTTTTGGCTTTTTGAGCCTCCTCCTTTGCTCAGTCCTCTCCAAACTCTTTGGAGTGTACTATCCTTTTTAATAATGGCCCTTGAGTCACAGCTTTCTGCCTGGGTCCGCTCCAATTTCTTTGAAGTGTTCTAATAAACTGCTTTTTCACTACTTTACCTCAGGATCTCTTGGGATCTCGTTCAATCTTTGCTCTCGGCACGAAGAACCTGCACACCTCGCCAAGAGCCCACTCTCCAATAACTACAGGGATGTTTAAACCTCTTTGGAATCACAATGAAGCTGACAGAATAATAATATCAAATAACAAGAGGAAAGTGTTTAAAAGACATTCAAATACCCAGTGGAAAAAACGTCCAGAGCAAGGTAGAGTTTGAATGTGAGCACTTTTGAAGCCTGCCCTGCTTGGTTCTAATTTCCAGAACAGGTAAGAATGCTCCCGCCCTGCAGAAGCACTGGTATCCTAGCACCTGTTCCCACGTGCAGTGACAGCCTGCCTACACAAAGCCTCTGGGGACAAAAAGGGGTTTGCATCCAGCCCCCAAATCACTGGCAGTAGATGCTGGTTGCAAACGAGGTATTTAAAGAAACATAACACATAACAATGTTTTTAGTTGCAAAAGACCACTGGATGCTTTGCTACTTATGTTGGGAATAAGGTAAGGATGTTGGCTCTCACCTGAGAGCTGATGTAATAAGGCAAGAAAAAGAAATAGAAGGCATGACAATTGTCAGTGCAGGAAATACTAAGAAACCTATCAAAAAATAGAATTAATAAGTGAATTTAGCAAGGTTACAGGATACAAAGTTAATATACAAAAATCAACTGTGTTTCCATATGCTAGCAACAAATAGTTGGTAAGCAAAAAAAAAATTTTTTAAACTTTTATTTATTTTAAGTGTGGTTTTCCAGGACCCATCCAACTCAAGTACCTAGTTGTTTCAATCCAGTTGTGGAGGGCGCAGCTCACAGTGGCCCATGTGGGGATGGAACCGGCAATCTTGTTAAGAGCATCACGCTCTGACCAGCTGAGCTAACAGACCGCCCCTAAACAAAATTTTAAAAACGCGTCTACAGTAACATTAAAATCATAAAATATCTGAGAATTAATTTAATAAAAAATGTGCATGTTCTTTACAGTGAAAACTACAAAACATTGCTGAGAGGAATGAAAGAATAGCTAAAGAAATGGGGCAATATGCCATCTTCAGGGATCAGAAGGGTGAAAATTCTCTCCAGACTGAGCTATACATTCAGTGCGATCCACTCAAATCTCAACAGGCTTTTGATTTTGTACAAATTAAGACGCTGATTCAAAATGTACATGGAAATGTAAGGGACATTCAGTGGCCACAATTTTGAGAAAGGAGAGCAGAGCGGGAGGGCTCCTACACAGGGACAATCACAGGGAGAGAAAAGTCCAGAAACAGACTCAGCGTGGACAACTGATTTCAACAGAGGTGTCGATATAACTCGTCTTGGGAAGGAAGTCTCTAGACCAAATAGCACAAGGACCACGGGATATGCACATACCACTCACTGGAAATGGGTGGTGGACCTATGTTTAAAAGTGAAACCTGTAAAACTTGTGGGCCTGTGTTCTCCATTGCGGCAGCCATTAGCTACACGTGGTACTTACATTTAAATTAAGTAACAATTTCAATTTGTAGCCACATTACTTGTGCTCACATGTAGCCAGAGGCCACCAGGTTGGACCGAACACACATGGAACATTTCCATCATTGCAGAAAAGTCCACTGGACAGTACTGTTACGTACTAAAACACAGGAGAAGGTTATCCCAACCGTAGGGTGGGCCAATAGTTCTCAGGCTACAGAAAGCAATGAAAGGAAAAATGGATAGACTGCACTTCATCAAAATTAAATCCTTCTGCTCTTCAAAGAGTGCCATTAAGCCAACAAGACAAGTCACACATAGGCGAAAATATTCATATTCCATGCACCTAACACGGGACTCCCTTCTACAATACATAAATAACCTTCACAACTCACTACTCAATATTTAAAATACACAAAAGATTTGAACAGACTCACAACAAAGATACACGAATGACTAATAAGCACTGACCTCTGCGGACTAAGAACTGCTGGTTCACAGCCAAGGGCCCAGCACGAAGCTCCCGCGGTGCGTGAGGGCCTGGTGTGCGCAGCCTGGGCCCCAACCCGCGGCCGCACCTGGCCCCCAGGCTGCATTCTGCGCAGGCGCAGTTAGTACTCAGGTTTTCGCAGGTGCTGGACGTTGTTTCCATTTCCACGTGCGGGACGGGCAGGGGGTGCTGCTTCGCTGCCCGTTGCGGTCGCAGGCCCCAGACTACAGTGCTGCTGCCTCTGTCCTAATCGTGTCATTCGTTTTTTATTGTATTTCTTGGTCAAGTCGTCCAGAGCATTCACTATGCCATGTGTTGTTTGTTTTTAGGAACTATCTTTTGGGTAAAAAAGAAAAATCAAGTTTTATTTGCTTTCCAATTATAGTAATGAATTTCTGCTTTTCTCATTTCATTCTTCTCTACTTTGTTCATTTTGTTCCTTTTCTGTTCTAGTTTCTGAACGAACTGCTATGTTTCTTTAATTTCAATAAAACTAAGAAATAGGTTTTAAAGATTTCATTCCTTCCTGCTCTCTCCAAAGTGCAGTTCAAGGTCACCCCCCACCCCCACCCCATCCCATGGACCCTTCTTTTGGCGGTGGGCCCACTCTCTGAATTAGAGGGCAGCTCGTCCAGGCAGAGTCTGAGGGGCCTGGGCAGGGGCCGGCTGCTGGGAGCGGGATTCTACCTCTGGCCACCCCAGAGCCTGGGAGAGCTAGCGTGGCCTCCCTGTGAGGCTGGAGGAGCGGATACAGTTGTGTTCAAACCGGGCACAGTTTGCTGAGTGGGGGCCCCGAGGGTGGCCAGGTTCCCACCCACTTGTGGAGAAGCCAGCACGGGTTGAGGAACACAAAGCCACGTGGCACCAGGGACCCTGTTGCTTCCTCAGCTCCCTTACTCCGAGCCACACCAGGCCCCACTAGGGAGCCGTTCTGGAAGGCCTCAGGGCAGCCCAAGGCTGGAGCTCATGTGTGGGACCCTGGGCCGGGTTCCTGGAGGGCTCCGACAGGCACTCCACAGTCCTCACACAGCCATGGTAGGCCCGCTGAGCACAAGCTCCCACCATCCTCTGGACAGATGACCAGGCCCGTTCCCTGACGTGCGAACCTGGAATGGCTCTCTTTGCGGTGGGTGCCTGGTGGCCATGCCCCTTTGTGACTGTGGTTGTTTCCAGCGGTGTGAAGGTGTAGCAGACACTTCCGAGACTGTGAGTCCAGGCTTGGGTTCTTCCCTTCCCAGCAGAGAAAAGGGGAGATCAGTGAGGGCTCCACACACTTCAAGCCCAAGTGTCACAGCCTGGGCAACCCCAACCTCCCTGGTAGTGCCCCAACCTGCAGGCAGCCTGGGTGGAGCTCACTGTCCAGTGACCTGGCTGGCCACTGCTACTTACCTGTCCTGGTCCTCACTGCACCACAGACAGGCCCAGTCCAGATGTGGGGGCTGGCTGTGGGGAGGGAGGGCCACTGGCAGGGAGACTGGGTGCCTAAGTATGGATCCGCTGTTTCTTTCCTGGGGGTGGATCCCCCAGGCTGGCCTCCCTTTCTGGTCTGTCCAGCCAGACCTCTATCTATCATCCCTTTGTCTTTGTGCCCCTCCCCCCGTTTTGTCCATCCCAATGGGTGAGGCCTGGGCCTGCCCCCACATAGTGGTCAGGGTAGAGTGACCGCAGGGCCCCTCTTGCATGCTGCACACGGCATTGGGCTTTTGGCCCCCAGGGCCTCTCTAGAATGGTTGGTAGCCAGTGGTTCCCTTTCTCCCTTTGTCCTCTCCCTGCATGTGTCCTGCAGTGACTGTTAAGACAGAGGGATTGTATTGGTGGCACTAAATCTTCTGTCTTGAGGTTTAAATCTCTGGTATAATTTAACAAGTGTAATTTAGCTTGGGACTTTTGGAAAGCTTTTTCCCTTCTTTCCTTTGCCTCCTTTCAACTGTTACTTGCTCTGCTTCCTATACACTACACCTACTATGCAGACCAGTTTCAATGTTTCTATTTACTTCTGCTCAGTGCTAGCCCTGTGACTTGGGAAAGGCTTTGCCTCTGTGTAGGATTCTGGGGACAAAGCCCCAGAAAGCAGTTTCCAGGCTCTCGTTCTCACATAGAACGAGAGCTCAGGTAGAAAAAGGCCATCAACTGTGATTGGATGGCCATCAGATGTGGCTAGTTGGCCGTCAGCTGTAACCAGTGAACCATTGGCCACTAATATAATGGCTGTGGCTAAGCTAGCAGAAAATGGGGGCTAGCAAGAGCGGATTGCAGAGAGGCGGATGCCGCTGGTGAGAATATAGTGATATGACTCCCCTGCTTATGGCTCCGTGGGTGTTCCTTTTTGGCCTCACCATGTCCTGCGTTCTTGTGTGGGGAGCGGAAGCTGAGACCCCGCAGGCCGCCCCGCAAGACAAGGATCCATTCCTGACTCCAGATTAAATCTACATAACATATGCAAAGGTGGCGATAACCGGTTTAACTGCACCTTCCCCCACCCCAACTGACAAAGCCGAACTGTAGAAAATTCCACTACAGGCTTAAGAAATTTACATCCTGACTAGAAAACATAAAACTAAAGATGAAACAAAGATTCGGCCATTAGTTTCCAGCAGACTCTGCCCAGCCAGCTCTCCTCTTACTTTAATAAATCTTCTATATTTCTATCTGACTCGTGAATTCTTTCACAGCCTGCCAGTGAACAGCCAGGACAGGGGCCCCATTACCTAATGCATTCTGAGGCCTGCACCTGCTTCTCTCCCCATTGGCTTTCCCTGCTGGGAGGCCGGGTAGCTAGACCCCCCTCCCTTCACCCCGATTCCTCAGCTTCCTGCCTCCTTGCACAGAGCCTGGCTGGCTCATGCTCAGTCCTAGGAGGGGACAGGAAAGGGGGGGGAAGCATCAGTGAGGCCCAGGCACTGGGCCTGGTGTGGTGGGAGGTTTGCTGTCCAGGACCCCAAGAGCAGGCGTCTGTGCCTGGTTGGAGTCCCGAGGCAGCCACCTGACCCACCAGACCAAATGTGGGTCTGCTGCTGGGTGGGGGAGGGCAACTGCGAAAAACCCCACCAGCTCTGTCCTGCCTGGCACAGTGGCCAGTGTCCCTGGCTTGAGCTTGGGGGTAAGCCAGGAATGGAACGTTTTAAAATGAGACTAAAAGAAAAAGCACAGGAACTTCTTGCTCAGGATGGTAGGCGCGGCAGGGGCTGGCACTCGTCCAAGGGGCGTCACAGCTGGGGTGGGGGCGGGGAGTGCCTCTCTCCAAATAGGTCCGGGAGGGTTCCTGGACGTCCACGAGCTGTGACCAGGGCGCCGCGTGGGTAGGCGCGAGGGGACTGTGGGGGGGCTGTTCAGTGGGAGCTGCAGCCGGTTGCGGGGTGGACACTGGGGGATGGGGGAAGGGGTTGGGGTCGGAGGGAGGGTTGGTCCGGCGGGGATCGGGACGGGGCTCCGGGAGAGTGGTCCAGTGGGGGCTGCAGCTGGATCCGGGGACGCACCGGGGTGAGCCAGGCCCCGCTCCGTGCTACGCCTAGGCCTGCGCCACGGGGCTGCGTGACCTGCAGGGCGACGAGGGCGGCCGGTAGGGACCGCGGCACGAGACGCGCGGGCATGCGAGTGTGAGCCCACGAGATGGCCTGTCCGCCAGCAGGAGCGCTGTCACCGGCGTGCTCGCCGCGGGGATGTGGCCCGCGACTGCCACTCCGCCCCTTTCTGGGCAGCGCGCGGCGCAGAGCATTGTGGGTGCGGTGGTGCGCGCCCCGCGCGGCGGGTCCGGGCTCCGCTGCCCAGGTAACTGGCCTGCGCGCCGGGGCCGGGGGGGCGCGGGCCGGGGCGGCGGGTGTCCGGGGGGCCCTGGAGTGGACGCGTGGGGCGCGGGTTCTGTGTCTCAGGCGTGACTGCAGAGGAACGAGGGCCAGGGGCGCGGGTCACGGGGCTTGTGCAGGGCGCCCTGGGCGCACGGGGACACGGACCGTTCCCGCCCGCGGTGGTGGCCGGGGCCCCACGTGCAGCCCCCAACTCCGCCTCTGCCCACGTGGGGACCCAGGGCTTGCCCGGCCGCGCCTGCTGCCGCTGTTCTGCCCTGTGCTTTGGGCGCCCACGCTCTGAACCTCGTGACGGGGCGGGCTCACCTCCGAGTCACCTCCCTACCGGGCCTCCCCCACGGGGAGGTGGGATTCCCGCGTTCTTACTCAACCCTTGTCCGAACTGTCATGGCGATTGGGGGTGGAAATTGCTCCTGCAGCGCGAATACTGTGACAGTCCTTTACAATGAGCTGTGGCTGCACCTTTTCTTCAGAATGATCTCACCTCCTCTCCTTTGTCTCCCCTCACGTCCTCCTTCCTTCCCTCCCTCCACGCTCTCCCTGTGGCCCTCTTCTTTCTGCCTACGGTGACAGGGTGACACGGCTAGTTGGTGCTGTGAGTGTCGCCCCTAGCCGTGAGTGCTGCCTGGACCCCTCTCTGGCCCAGCGGACCTCCGGGTGCCTCCTCGGGTTGGGGCAGAACAGCTTGGACACCGCACGCGCTCTGGCACGTTGCTGCGATGGAGCATGCTGGAGCTCTGCGAAAGCGTCGCTTGGGCAGGAGAGGGGGGGCGGGGAGCCCCGCCCACCCATGCGCCTGTGTGGTCCCTGACGCCCTGACTGTCCTATGCCGGCTCTTGTCCGCCTCCTGCGCGCCTGAAGCTCTGTAAGTGCCGAAGGATTTCCCCATGGAGCAGCTCTGGGCGCGGGTGTCACTGAGCGCGCTGCGCTCCAGTGCCTGCAGCCCTTTCCCCAGTGGGTCCTTCCACCCTGTACTGTCCCTGACGGTACTGGCTGCTTCCCTGTGTGAAGCGCTTGTTCTGGAAAATCCAGAGGAGTGGCTCGGACGCATGCTGTGCATTCACCTAAGGGGGTGTCTGGCCCCAGCCTGCCTGGTCTCAGGATACCGGTTAGAATCTGAGCTGGCTCAGAAATCTAGAATGCATCTAAAAGCTGTTTTCCAGGCTGCCCAAAGAGCAGCTGGGATACAGTTTTTGCAGCCGCCTGCTGGGTGCCCTGCAAAGCAGTGACCAGGCAGCCCTGCACTAACGCAGACTGGAGGACCCCCTGCAGCCCAGGTTGAATTTGCAAAACCAGGGTCTCTGGCCCAGATCAATGGCCTCCGTCTGCAGGTCTGGGAGCCCAGTGCCCAGGCCCCAGGGTTCCCAGATGGTGTGTCACCTGCTGCCTCGGCTGGACTGCACCCCTTCACCTTTGGGTCCTCCTGCACTGACTGTTACTGCTATCGCTCCCTTTGGTGCTGGGCACAGATGACCAATGCCTCGGGGTGTCTTACACTTGTGAGTTGGGTGTCTACAGAAGTGGTGGCTAGAGGGTTTAATTTTACTCTTTGGAACACAACTCTGCCGTGTGATTTGGGATGAGGGTGCAAAGGTTTTTTCTTTTTCACTATCAGGTGTTTTTAAAATGTAAGGAACCTCCCTGGTTAACCTGCGAGAGTAGTAGCTGGTGTAAAACGAAATGAGAGAGGTGCCATTTGCTTTTGTTGTGATCCTGGGTCCCAGGAGCTGCTGGGAGGAGAACTAGGAGAGCAGCCCCACACTCCCCCAAGGCAGGTGCAGATGGGGGGGTGGTAGTGCTGTGAGAGCCTTCGGAAGGCAGGCATGCAGGTACACGGGGCTGGGCTGTGGTCAGCACATGTGGTGGCCAGGCCAGGCCTGCCACCCGCTGGCCCTGAGTTCGGGCACCTCACTAGCCTTCTGTGCCCGTTTCTGTGCTGTGAGCATGACAGAGCCCCCCACGTCACCTTCCTGGAGCAGAAGGCTGGGAGGGCTTGTATGTTCAGAGAGCCATCTGCTTTCCAGGCAGAGGACTTTGGGGCTCAGCTGGGACAGCTGACTGCCTGCCAATGTTGGCGGTTATGCTCACATGAGTTGCATAAACAGCCAGAATAGACTCAAGGCAGACGAACACCACCGTGAATGGGCAGGGCCCAGCCTGGCTCCTGCGTCAGTGCTTTTCTTTGGACTTCAGTCCCCACACAGATGGCCGTTTCTCCTGGAGATGCTGAGTAATGGCTTGAGGCCATCCGCGGTGCGGGGCTGGAGTCTGCTCTGTAAACACCCTTTGGTCCTGAGGTGCTCCACATGTCTTTCATAATGGCTAGTGTTAAAAATGGATTTCAGATAAAACCCTGGAATTTTGGCCCCTGCTCTTGTGTGGCCCCCAGTGCTCCTGGAATACGGCCCTGCCTTCCCCCGTAACCCCATTCTGTGGGGCCACCCTGTCATCCAGCCGTCAGCCTGTTTCATAAGTTTCTGAAGGGGTGTGTACAACAGTGCCAGCATAGTGCAGGAAATGCACACAGGAGAGAGGCACATTCCAGAGCGGACACAAGCGAGTCCCCAGGACATCCCTTTAGTTCAAAGAAGTGTAATCACTGGCCTCCCCATGTGGTGGTCTTGCCTAGGCCTGCAGGGCTAGCTGGTTATGGGGGATTGTGGTGTTTATGTGGCCCAGCAGGTTGAGTCCTGCCTGCACTGGGCAGTGTTCCAGATTGCAGGGCTGGAGCTGGAGGAGTGGCCTGTGAGGCCAGGCACTTGATGGGATCAGCCCTGAGGGGATCAGGGCTGAGAGGGCAGGGGCAGAGCCCATAGGACTGAGGAGGCAGCTTGGAGAGCCACCAGGAGAGTCCCATGTGAGCTCCCAGCCCTCCTGCCCAGGTCCTCGACATATGCAGATAGTCCCCCCACTCTGGGCTCCACCCACATTAGGGGCTCCCTGGCCATCACCTGGGGTGGCTCCCTGCACGTCCATCCTTCTGGGGAGTGAGGCTGGTCCACCTGCATTGTCACCCTGGAGAATCTGAGTGGCAGTTGGGAGTCGGGTTTTTCCTGCAGCCTGGATACTGAGTGTCCAGGTGGCACACTGGTCCAGACCAGCCAGGACTCCTGAGGCAGTGTCTTCCAGGTTTGTTCGGGGCCTGCGTGGTCACCCTCCAGGCGTGCCTGAGGGACGTGTTAAGGTGCAGACTCCTGGGCCACACCCCAGACCTTCAGAAGGCCACCTGGGGCGGGGCTCTGAGCCCATTTCCAGTTATCACTAGTTTGAGAAGCAGCAGCTGTGGGTTTCAGAAGCTACAGGAATGCAGGATGTAGAAATGAAACCACGTGTGCTTGGCACTGGTGCCTGAGACCTGTGCCATTGTCCCAGGATATGGGGGCACAGAGTAGGCGAAGTTCCTATCGCTTCTGGAGATGATGCTTTCTGGAGGGCCAAGTATGCAGGGCTCCTGGGGACCCTGGGGGAGGGGAGGGTGGGGGCCTCGCTCCTGGGGACCCTGGGGGAGGGAGGGTCTCGCTCCTGGGGACCCTGGGCCTAGTTAAGTTCTTTGTTGTCCGCCATGGCAAGGTAGGCGAACCTGGATGACTGTTCCGTTGCTCTGACGTGCACTAGGAGTGGGAAAGTGAACAGAGTGGGCGTCTTGGGGCCGGAAAAGGGTGTTGGGGGTGTGTGTACCCAAGGTGCTCTTCCTGTATGCACCCTAAGGCTGGGGGGGGCGGAAGGGGGAGAGAGAAGGGGGACAGCCCCAACCCCATTGTTGAAGGGGCCAAGGCCCTCCCAGCTGTTTGTGCAAATTCCAGGGGGCTTGGAAAAGCAGCTGGGGGGTCTGTGAGCTCTGGGGGCCAGCTCTTTCTCAGGTGCCTCTGGGTGCCTGGGGAGAGGGCCGAGTTTGTGCTCCCCTGCCTGGCTGATTGTTTCATTTGGCTCAATGAAATGGTGGGGAGCAGTCCTGCAACCCTGTAACTACCGGGACTCCTGTTGCCTCCATTGCCCCCTCCGTTTGAAATTCTCTTGAATTCCTATGGCTGCCCGTTGCCCCCACCCTGCCTTTCCTTGTGGCCCCACAAACCCATCAGGCCTGGCTTCTTGAGGGCTTTCACTATCACCCCTTCCCCCTGAGTCACAGAAATAAACACAGGGGCTTAAAAGGCCAGGGAATTTCGCTCATCGGGACACAGTCCCTTTGCTGAGGCCCTGGGCCTGGCAGAATAATCAGCCTGGGGCGAGGGCTTACTCTGCCCTTGGTGGCCCCTGGGGTGTGCTGTCACCTGGCTTCTCCACCTCATCCTGGGAGGACTGTGGGAGCACTTCCTGCTCAGATGATCTCTGAGCCACATGTGTTAAGTGCAGAGGACAGCGGGGCTTTTCCAGAGCACCCAGGCTGCTGGTCCCACTCGGAGGGAGTTTTTATGCCCCAAACCCCGGCCGTCTGCGGTGGTCCTCAGGACAGGCTGTGAGGGACGGAGCACAGAGCTGTGCCAGCATCTTGCAGCCCAGACGCTCTCTGCACCCAGGCCATCCCCACCACATCTTAGCCACGGGGAGTAGGCTCTTCCTCATTCTCTATGTGTCTGCTCTGCATGGGTCCCCTTCTTCGCATGACACGGTTTGCATGGCAGCTTGCTTTTTGACTCACTTAAAAGGAGCTTTATATCAGTGCCTTAATGGGCAGCCAGGTCATGTGGCATATAGACAAAAATAAACAGCAGGTAAGTATTGGGATGAACAGATGCATTAACGGCCCCTCTGTCAGTAGGGGCGATGGGTGACCCCAGGAAAGGTGCTGTCAGGCCTGCTCCAAACAGAGGCTTCTGGACAGAACCAGAAAGCCCTCTAGCTGGCGCTGCTTCTGGCGTCATCCCAAGTGCCCCCGGGCAAGGCTGCCCTGCTTCCAGGCTCAGGTCTGGGCCTCTGTCCCCTGCGGCCCCTTCCTGTCATGGGCCCGCCCCTCGTGGGCTCCTGCCTTCCCTTTGTGCCCTTGTCTGCTCTGGACTCTATCTGCAAAGCCCGTCTGTCACCCAGTCTTGTCCATGAAGCCCCCCGGGGCCAATAGGATGGCCAGATCAGGCTATCCCTGAGCCCTCCCTGGGGGGACATGTGCCCACCCCAGCAGCCACAGCCACCTGCTGTGAGCACTTGAAATGAGTCTGCTATGCCCAGGAACCCATTTTTAAATTTCATTCAGTTTTAGTTAACATTTAGTTAACTACAAGGCTGGTGGTTGTCATGTGGGACTGCAGCTTTGGGGACTCCTAGAGATGGGGACAGCCTGGCCTGGCATCGGATTGTTACCAGCTCCAGGTTGAGAGCATGGGGCTGAGGTCTCCAGGTAGGGTCCTGATTGAGTGAGAAGTGGGTTCCCTTTCAGCCAAGGTCTGGGGTGCAGAGGAGGTGTCTGCGGGTTGTTGGCTGAGCTGCCCTGACTCTCGGCTTTTCCTTGCAGAGGCCATGGGGGGCCTGGACAGCATGGTGCCCTCTGGCCAGGTGGTGGAGAAGCCAGTGACTCTGGAGGACGGGCCGGGCCGCGAGCTGAAGTCCCGGTGGTTCCTGGTATCCTTCCTCTGCTTCTATGGCTTTGTGGCCCAGATGCGGCCGGGGGAGAGCTTCATCACGCCCTACCTCCTCAGCCCTGACAAGAACTTCACACAGAAGCAGGCACGTGCGTGCAGTAGGGGCAGGACTGGCCTGGGGACAAGGGCACCAGCAGGCAGTGCTCCCCGGATGGGGAACAGCTGAGGCTGCAGAGCTTGGGCAGCCATGTGGCGTCCTGGGCCTTGCCCCGTCCCCCCAGGGTGCTGAGGGGCCCCTCACTTAGTGACCAGGCCACTTGAAGAGTGGTGGTAGTCCTAAGGGCTCCGTGTAGCTGTGGGTCTGAAGGAAGAGTGTGGGCTGACGCTCACCCGCCCAACACCAGCTCCCAGCAGAGCTCCTAGCGGGACCCACAAGGGGGCAGAGGACCGTTGGAACCTGACTGGTAAACTGATCGCAGAGGTGGGTTCTGGGGGAAACGGGGCAGGCAGGCTCCAGCGCAGGGTTTGCTTCTCCATAGAATAACACAACGAAGGAGGCTGCGGGCTGATGACACAGCCAGGGCTTCCGTCCAAGCCCGTCCACCTGCGGACCAAGCGCTGCCCCAGAGCTGGTCCTGGGCTGCCCACCCCAGGCCCCCAGCCTCCATCTGCTCCTCCAGCATGACCAACCGCCTCTGTTTCTCTATGTTACTGTTGCTGGACCCTGCTGTGCCCCTTGATTTCTTTGGGAAGCTCCTGCCTCTCCCTTGCCCGGAGCTCAGCCCCCACCCCCTGTAGACCCACGAATTGTTTAAGTCAAATGGAGCGGCTGTGCAAACAAGGCCTGTCTCCTCAAGGCAGCCATCCTTAAGATGGAAATGCCCACGTGACTGGCCCACACGAACTCAGAGTCCTGCCCGTGCGTGATGGCATCTGATCCCATGGCCAGTGCTAACCTCCCAGCTGAGGCCAGGGGTGGGGGCTTGGACATCTGTGCCCCCCTGACCCTCCCGGTGCTCCTCTGAGTAGCCAGTCCCTCACACCCCTTGCCCTGATCAGGAGAGGGCTCTCCCTCCTTAGAACAGTGTCCTGACCTTATAGGTGGCCGTCATCTGCTGTGCAGATTACTTAGGGGGCTCACCATATGTGTGGCTGTCTGTTAAGAAACAGTAGGAAGATCTCCATACCAGAGAAGTTGTAAGTCCCATCTACTTGCCTCTGGGTGCACATTAACTGATTACATAGTAGGTGCCAGAAATTAGGCCGGTCCACCAATCTTGCATGATATTGGAGGGATGGCAGGCTTGTTTCTGGGAAGTAAGGGCACGTGAGCAGGGCTGCTGGGCCTGGCTTGGGACATTACCCCCAACGTAGGGGATCAAACCAGAGGTTACCCAGTGCCTCTGCTCCAGTTTGTCACCCCTACGGGGAAGGCTGCTGTCACTTTCCGCCCATATGATAGCTGCTAGATTTGCGTTTCCTCGATTTGTGCCGCTGTGTTTCCTGGCCTCCCTGAGCCGTGCCCTCTCATGCCTTGGGGTGCCCTCGTGCTTGTGTGGGTCACGCATTGCCTCCTGCAGGCTGGTGGTGTCCTCGGCTGGAGCTTCTAGCTTCCTCTCAGCCACATTTCCCTCCGATGCTTTACTGGTGCTGCCTCACATGCCCTCCCTGACGCATGACAGCCAGGCTCTGCACCTGAGCTGCGGGTCAGGTCCTGCAGTCCCGCCCCACAGGCAGTCCTTCCTGACTCGTGCCCGACACCTCCAATCACTGGCGGGATTCTTGGCGTCCTCCTCCACGTGGTCCCTGTCCTGTCCCTGCAGTCAGGGGTCTCCACTCCACTCCAGGCACTGACAGGTGTCAGCCACTGCTGCCTCCTCTTGGATTTCCAGTCAACTGTGGCCTGGCCCTGCCCTGTTCCCCTCATCCCACTGGTCCTCAGAACCCATCCTGGCGCCTCTCCCTCCCCACGGCCCTGGCCCCACCCCTGCCTGTCCTGGTTGCCTTGGTCCCCAACCAAGCCTCCCCCCTTCAGAGAAGCGGCCCTGAAGCCCCCTGGATTTAGATCTGGGCACAGCACCCATGCTCTCGTGCGCTCTGCCCAGCAGCCTCGACCTTGCCATCCAAACACTCAGGTGCTGGGAATGCATGCAGGAGACTCGGCGTAGGCCAGTAGGAGGCTGACTTCGTGCAGGTGCAGGGTCACTTGACAGACCCCACCTGCCCCAGGGACTTCATGGGCGCCCACCCCCAGAACCTTCCCCAGCCCACTCCCCAGCACCTTCCCCAGCCCACCCCCAGCACCTTCCAAGTTTGACGTGGTTGGTCTCCCTGTCTGTTTGCCAGAGGGAGGACACAGAGCTGCAGTGGGGAAAGGGAGGAGAAGGAGGTGGGGAGAGGAAATACCAGCTGATCCTCTGCTCTGACCCCATCCTGCCCCTGGGGCTCTGACAGCAAGTGCCCCATCCCCCCACTTCCGAGCAAGCGCTCTGCTAAGAAGTCTCATTGAGGGGCTGTTTGATGTTCCCAGAATTTTAAAAAACCACGGTCTATGGCTCTCTGTGACCCAGCGCAGGTTATTCAGCTCCTCCAGGGGATGGACCAACACTCAGAATGTTCCGGAATTCCCAGTCTTTCCATGCTCCATGTTGTAGGAACCACAGCCTTTGGGGTCAGCCTTGGTTTCCCATGGGCGTGTGGGTTCAAAGTTTCCAGGCAGGGAGCTTTGGTCGCGGTCTTCCCTTAGCCTCCTTCTAAACCTGTGGACTGGCGTGCGTGTCTCTTGGGGTCCTGGGCACAGACTTTGACGTGCTGCACCAGCCGGCTGGTCAGGCAGGTGCCCAGGCTGTAGAAACTATGGGTGAACTGGCTGGAATGTGGGGGTCCAACCAGCCTCCCAGCAGCTGGTAAGCAGTGGGTGGAGCAGGATCCCACGTGCTGACCGGCGCTTGACTCTGGCCCCGGTTTCCATCTGTGCAGTGGGGCCTGGGAGTCTGCTGGCCTTGCAGGGCCTAAAGCCACCTGCGCTGGTGTTATGGGCTACCAGGCCTGAGGCAGGCGGGTTAGGGCCCTGTCAGGTTGCAGGAGGGAGGCCACACCTTCATGTTCATCAAGGCCGGCAGCTCACCTGGTGCCCACCGGGACAGATACGAGCCATGGCTGGGGCCCCTTGGTGGGGTCTGGTGGAGCCACCTGCTAAAAGTCACCAGGCCTGGGCCTCAGCTTCAGGAGACGCTTCAAGCACAGGCACCGAAATTTCATGTCCACCCCAGGAAGCGGGCAAGGCCAGGGACCTGGGCCTCACGAGGCTGGGGCCGCTTCTTCCAGAGCAGGCCCTGGGCAGTTAGGCGGACGTTTGGCTCTCGCTCTGGGTGAGCCTGCCGTTGTGCCCTGTGACCCTCTTCCCTTCTCACTGTGCTTTTCTCTCTGTTCCTTGCCTTCATGTTGTCTGTACCCCCTCACATGAAGCCACCCGTTATCTTTCTGCTGTCCTTATCTGAGTCTCGTTTTTGCCTGTCCTTCCACAACTGAGGCAGCTTGCGTTAGTGAGTGTATGTTGGTTGCAGCTCTGTTCCCGTTATTGTTAGATTTAAGGTGAAATCAAATCATGTTTTTATTCTATTAATAACAGGTAAGCCTAGAGCAGCATGACCCAGCATGCCACTGGCGATTATTTTCGTGGTCGTCACCAGTTTGGACAGGCAGACGTGTCCTCACTAGGTTAAGGTGTCAGCGCCCTGCCGCTGTGCCAAGCACGCCTGTGGCCAGGGTGCCGTCGGGGTGGAGGGAGGTTTGGGACCCGCTGTCTCCCCGTCTCCCCCGCAGCCCTGGGCGGTCCTGGCGGCTGAAGGGCCCGGGGGGCTGACCGCCCAGCCGGCCGGCGTCAGCAGCCCGCTCTCCCGCAGATCACCAACGAGATCACGCCGGTGCTGTCCTACTCCTACATGGCCGTGCTGGTGCCCATCTTCCTGCTGACCGACTACGTGCGCTACAAGCCGGTGCTGGTGCTGCAGGGCCTGAGCTACGTGTCCGCGTGGCTGCTGCTGCTGCTGGGCACGACGGTGCTGCACATGCAGCTCCTGGAGTTCTTCTACAGCGTCACCATGGCCGCGCGCATCGCCTACTCCCCCTACATCTTCTCGCTCGTGCGGCCCGCGCACTACCAGCGCATGGCCGGCTACTCGCGGGCCGCCGTGCTGCTGGGCGTCTTCAGCAGTTCGGTGCTGGGCCAGCTGCTCGTCACCGTGGGCGGGGTGTCCTTCACCAGGCTCAACCACATCTCGCTGGGCTTCCTCGTCTTCAGCCTGGTCCTCGCGCTCTTCCTGAAGCGCCCGAAGCGCAGCCTCTTCTTCAACCGCCGCGAGCCTGGGAGCGGCGCGGCGGGGCCCCGCGAGGCGGACCGCGGGCACCCGGGGCGGCGGGGCGGCCGCGGGGACTGCGTCCTGGCGCGCATGCTCCGCGAGCTGGGGGCCGGGCTGCGCGCGCCGCCGCTGCGCCTCTGGAGCCTCTGGTGGGTCCTGAACTCCACCGGCTACTACCTCGTCATGTACTACGCGCACGTCCTGTGGGCCGCCGTCCACCCCGCCGCAGACTCCGCGGCGGTCTACAACGGCGGGGCGGACGCCGCCGCCACGCTGCTCAGTACGCCCCGCCCCTCGCCCCGCCCCCCGCCGCTGAGTAGCCCCCGCCCTCGCCCCGCCCCCGCTGCTGAGTAGGCCCCGCCCTCGCCCCGCCCCCCGCTGCTGAGTAGGCCCCGCCCCTCCTTGCCCCGCCCCTCGTGCCCCCCGCCGCTGAGTAGGCCCCGCCCCTCTCCCCGCCCCCCGGAGGACGCGCAGTGACGCGCCCTGTCTCCCCAGGTGCCATCACCTCCTTTGCCGCGGGCTTTGTGGAGATCCGCTGGGACCTGTGGGCGAAGCTGGTCATCGGGGTCGTGACGGCGGTGCAGGCCGGGCTGGTCTTCCTCTTGTCCAGCACGAGCAGCATCTGGCTGTGCTACGCGGCCGTCGTGCTCTTCCGTGGCTTTTACCAGTTCCTCGTGCCCATCGCCACGTGAGTTGGGCCGTGCGGGGTGGACGCTGGCCCCTGGCCCAGGCCCTGGTGGACAGCGGGTCGCTGGAGGGCCTCGCACTGCTGTTCTGCGGGGTAGGGGCTGGCGGGCGCCTGTGTGTTCTCTCCGTTCCGGAACCTTGGGGAGGAGAAGCGCTGTGTGCCAGGCAGCGCCACGCAGATTGGGTGGTGCGAGGAGCCGTGAACCCTGGACACCTTCGGCCAGGGGTCCGTTGCCCCCTTGTCCATGGTGTGACCTCCAGGCTGGCTGCCGTGACCCTGAGGCTCAGCAAGGAGCCCTCCCTGCGGCATATCCTCTTCCTCCCACCGAGGCAGTGCCGTCTTGGGGAGCCCCATGGCCCTTCTCATACTCCCTGCTCCCACTGTGGGCAGTGGTGGCTCACGGCCAGCGTGACCAGCTGTCCCAACTCGCCTTCTGCCCAGGGCTCTCCTCACCCTTGGGACCCTCCTGTACCTGCCCAAGGACGTCCTGAGAGCTGCCCATTGGCCTGCCTGTGCTTTCCAGGACCTTCCCCCACCCTGCTTGCTCTTAAGACCCTGTGTTCCTTTGAACTGACCTTCCCACAAAGCTGCACAGTCACCACACACGCTCATGCCACAGGCACCCAGGAGCCCGCCTCCCACCCCTAGCAGTTGTGTCTGCCACCATCGCACCCCCCCCATCTCCAGTCCTGTCCTCCCAGTAACACCTGTGTCAGAACATTGTATGCTCCTTGTCTTGTGCTCAGTGTCCTCAGCCTCCTGGCGCAGTGCAGCCGACCCCCATGGTGCGGTGGCCTGTCCCGTGCCAGCTCACAGAAGCACCCAGCACACACTGCCCTCTCCCCTTTTGGCCCGCACCTCCCCTGTCTTTCAGAGCCTGCATCAAACCCTGCTCCCTCGTAGCTGAGGCTGATCTTGGCCTGCTTTCCCTTTCAGTTTTCAGATTGCGTCTTCTCTCTCCAAAGAGCTCTGTGCCCTGGTCTTTGGAATCAACACGTTGCTTGCCACCATCCTGAATACCATCATCACCCTCATCGTCTCCGACAAGCGGGGCCTGGGCCTCTCCGTCCACTCACAGGTCAGTCCCCGTGTCAGGCCTGCTGCCTCAGGGAGGGAGGCCTCTGGCGCCCACCCAAACCGCAGTGTTGCCCCCTCTGTGGGACCCAGACCACAAATCCACCGAGGGCAGGGGCATGCCAGGGTGGCCTGGGCACCTCCAGCTGGATGTGCTAGACTTGGTGGGTCAGAGCAGAAGCAGGAAGTGAGAGGCCCTGAGCAGGGAGGCGAAGGTCAGAGAGCAGGGTGCCAGGAAGCCACGATCCGGCCACCGCTGTGCCCACCTACTCTGCTCCCTCCTGGGGCCCAGGTTAGGGCTGTCACGCTCCCCAGGTCTGGCCAAGGCATGGCGTCCGAGTGTGGTCTGGGTGCAGGTCACTTCTGGAGGCCTTCCTGGCCCTGGGTGTCCCCCCACTGGCTGACATCACAGGAAGGATGGAGGTGTGCTGTGAGCCATTTCCCTGTGCTGCCATAGCTCCTTACCCTCATTTCAGGTCTCTGCCTATGATGTTAAGACCTGTTAGACCTGGGCCCTGGGTCACGTGGCAGCTGTCTTCTTTACAGAGGACAGGTGAAAGCAGGGCCGGTGGGCTTGCGGTGGTATGTGCGGGGTCCTCTCCAGCTCCCCTCCCTTTGCCGAACCCTAGTCAGGTTCTTGGTACTCCTGAGAAGAGCTTGAGAACGCCTGTCCTCTGTGAGGTGGGGACACTCACGCGTGGGACTCCTGGTGTCCTCAGCCAAGGCAGGACCTCTCTGAGCGAGCTGGTTAGCAGAGGACAGCCAACACGAGGGTCATACCTGGGTCCTCAGTAACTGGCCTGAGGGGGACACAGGTTCCACCTGCTTGGAGCCTGGGCCTCATTGGTGGGACGTCTGTTGGCCTTGGAGGGCCCATGAGATGTCCTGACCCTCAGTCAGCACTGCCTCGGGGACCCCGTAGCCGATCAGGAAGGAGGCAGACACTCCTGACTGAAAACAGGCTTTTTAGATGGCGGGGTTTGGAAATGCCCTTTAGGTGAAAAACATCAGAGCCTCTTGTGCCCCGTGTCCACGCAGGCAGGCAGTTTCTGCTTGTACAGGGCCCTCCAGGTTCCTGCCCCAGCCTCCCTGGCTGAGCACAGGCACTGGTCACCCCGAGCAGGGCTGGCCAAGCTGAGTCCACAGGTGTGTATGCAGTTGCACCTTTGGGATGGCGTGAGCCCTGTGCCCAGGAGAGAGCTGGCCAGTCGGGGCCTACTTCAGAGATGCTACTCCTCACCACCACCCCACCGCCCCAAAAGGGGCAGAACCGTTGGCCTGGGCCTTTCCATGGAGCCTTGCCTGGCAGCCATCCAGTTGGCCTGGGAGAGGCCCCAGCACCTGTCCTCACAGCCCCTTCCTTTCTGTGGACCCCCAGTTGTCCCTGCTTGGCAGTGGGGCTTCCGGGGGGGGGGCACGGCTGGGTGCGAAGGGCCTAGAGAGTCTTCCCCAAGGGCTAGGCGTTCCTCAAGAGCGCTGGTCGCAGCCCCTCCCACATGGCGGCTCAACGTTGGGTCAAATCGAGAACAATGCGTTGATTTTTCAATGGCTGGTTTCATGTCTGAGTTAAAAAGTAGTTCTAGAAGTGGGGCAGTTGTTTCATAATCAGCAATACTGATGGGGTCCAGGAGGTCAGTCCTCCAGCTCACCCTGCACTTCCTTTCTGGTCGGAACTCTGTGTGTCCCTTCACTTCATCCTGAATACTGAGAACAGGGGCAGGTGTTCAGGCTTAAAGGGGCCACAGCGCTTGGCGTCGGTGGCCTGGGGCTGGCCTGGTGTGCTTGTCTTTTAAAGTAAACTTTTTAGTTTTGGGTATCTGTCCGTTCACATGTAGTGTAAGGGGGAATGCAGAGATCCATGTACCCTGTTCCCAGGGTCCCCACTGGTCACAACTTGCAGTTCTCTGGTACAATGTCACTACCAGGATAGTGACCTTATAAGGTCAAGAGACAGAAGGTTCCCTCCCCTCAGGGACCCTCAGGCTGCCCTTTCATGGTCATACTACCTGACCCCCACTCCATCTCCTCCCCAACCCCTGGCAACCACTGTCTACCCGTATTTCTATAATTTTCTCATGTCCAGAGTGTTATTTAAATGGAATCACATAGTACGTAACCTCTGGGGACTGGCTTTTTGCACTTGGCCTAGTTCCCGTGAGATGGATGCAGGTCCTGTGTGCATCTAATCCATTCCTGTTCAGTGATGCTCCATGCTGTGAGGGGGCCACAGCTTGTCTATGCCTGCCATGGAGGACTCTGGGTTTGTCTAGCTCTTGGCTGTTACGAATAAACCTGCTACGAAACTTGTGACAGGTGTTCTGTGAATGTACTTCTTCATTTCTCTGGATAAATGTCCAGAAGTGCAGTTGCTGAGTTATATGGTGGTTGCATGTTTTTTCAGAAACTGCCAACCTGTTTTCCACAGCCGCACCATTTTACGTTCCCACAAGCCATGTGTGAGAAAGCCAGTTTCTCCACATTGTTGTCCGCTTTTGGTTGTGTCACTTTTTTCCTTAGTCATTCTGATAGGTATGCAGTGACAGTTCTGTGGTTTTGACTTGCCTTTCTCTGATGGCAAGTGATGTTTCTCTCCACTTGCTCGTTTGCCATCTGTACCTCCTCTTTGGTGACATGTTTCTGCACCCGCCTTTTCAGTATACCTTTTATTTCCTTTTCTTGCCTAATTGCACTGGCTGGAACTTTGCTTTTATAATTTCCTTTCTTCTGCTTGCTTTGGGTTTATTTTGCTCCTCTTTTTCTGGATTGGGAGCTTAGATAATGATCTGAGACTTCTTTTCCAGTGTTTGCATTTAGTGCTAGACATTTCCCTCAGCACTGCTTTAGCTGCATCCCACAGATTTTGATATGTTGTATTTTCATTTTCATTCACTTCTTTGTATTTTTGAAATCCCTTGAGACTTTCTTTTTGACCTATGATTATTTCAAAGTGTATTGTGTAGTTTGCAAGTGTTTTGATATTTTTCTGTTATCTTTCTGTTACTGATTTCTATTCTGATTCTGCTTTGTGATCACAGTCTATGTGATTTCAATCATGTTAAATTTGTTGAGGTTTGTTTTACGGCCCAGGATGTGGTCTATCTTGTTACCTGTTCCATGGACACTCGTCATTGGGCAGAGTGCTCCGTAAGTGCCAGTTAGATCCTGTTGTTGATTTCTTCTCTGCCCTTGTGTATTTTCTGTCTTGTTCTATTGTTGAGAGAGGGGTGTTGATATCTCCATCTATAATTATGGATTTGTCAATTTCTTCTTTTAGTTCCATCATGATTTTGCTTCACCTTTGCAGCTCTTTGATTTATTGCATGTAAATTTGGGATTGTTGTGTGTCTTGGTGGATTGAGCCTTTTATCCGTATACAATGTCCTTCTGTCTCTGGTCATTTTCTTTTCTCTGAATTCTACTTTACCTGATTAATAAACAGGGTACCTCTGCTTTCCTTTGATAAATATTCACATTATATATCCTTCTCCATACTTTTTTTTTAATCTGACTATATTATGTATTTCTGAATTGAGTTTCTTATAGACAGTACATAGCTGTTATTTTTTAAAAATCTACTTGGCTAATCTCTGTCTTATAATTGGTGTGTTTAGGTCATTTGTTGTAATTAGTGTAATTGTTGATCTATCAGAGCTTATGTCTGCCATTTCATTTTTTGCTTTCCCTTTATTCTGTTTTTTGTTTGTTTTCTTTTTTGTGCATTCCTATGTGTTGATTGCACATTCTTTAGGATTTTATTTTGATTTATCAGTTGTGTTTTTGAGTGTATCTCGTGTTAGAGCATTTTTTGATGATGGCTTTATGTATTGAATAGCCAGTTTGAGGGAAGTGTAGAAATCTTACCTCCTTTTATGTCACCTTTCCCCCACTGTTTTATAGTACAGCTGTCGTAAGTGTTGTAAGTCTTGCTTTAACCATTACATTCAGGAAACGAGAGGAGGAAGGTATTCCATTTACCCCCGATTTCGCCCACTGCGGTCTTTCCCCTTCCTGTTGCTCCAAGGCTGCTCTTTATCATTTCTTTTCAGCTTAGCGAACCTCCTTTAGGCATTGTTTTCATTTCAGGGCAGGTCTGCTTGTGACAAACTCCTTGCTTTTTTTTTTTTCATCTGGGAAAGTCTTGATTTCATTCCTGAAGGATGCTATCATTGGATATAGGCTTCGGGGCTGACAGTTTTCTTTAGCTTATGAAAAATGTGCCACTTCCTTGTGGCCTTCATGGTTTGTGATGAAAAATTCTGTCATCCTAATTGTTTTCCCCCTGAGGTGTCATTTGTTTTTTTATAGATACTTTCAAGATTTTTTTCTCTTTGTCTTTAGTTTCCAGAAGTTCGACTATGGGGTACGCTATACTCACTACTGCTGGAGTCCACAGGGGTGGGGTTGGGGGGTCATTACCACCTGGTAGGAGTGAATGGCCAGACTTTCCATGTGGTCTCTGCAGAGTGACCGTTCCAGGTCCCCACTGGCCCTTGAGCAACCCCACCACCCTCCTTACGGCCTGGGGAACGAGAGTGGGGTCTGGGATCAGGGCAGTTCCTGTCGCTTCCTGTCCTGCTGAGCTGTCCCTGTCCTGGTCTATTGACAGAGATAACAGCTTCTTTTGGGCTTTTTTCTGCATTTGTTGGCATTTCTGGGTTGCTGGCTTCTTTGGTCCCAAAATACCTACTGCAAAAAGGAAAGAAAGCCTAGGACCTGTAACATGTCATCATACTGCGCCTCAGGCTCTGGGGGTCTCTGACTGGGCTGCCTCCACCTTCAGAGTCTTATATGTGCTCTGCAACAACCAAGGTTTTGGTCACACTGGAAAGAATAAGGGAAACCCAGCGACTCCATCTTCCTGGAGCAAAGACCTCCAGTTCCCTTCTTGGTTTTGTTGTGAGACAAGCAGTTTTCCTAAAAGAGCTGAGGACACTGGTGCTGGGAGGGGTCTGGGGAGGGCCTTGAGCCTGGTCTGGCCCACAGACACCTCACCCCCGCCCCGACCTATCTCCTCATGGTCCTGAGAATCAGGAGGGACATTTCCACGGCGGAGCATGCACCCCTTTGCATTACTACTCTGCAGCTTCACCCGTCACCAGGGTGGCCACTGGCTCGGTGCACAGGGGCTGCCTAGGTCTCAGGCTACCTGTCCTCGACCAGCTCCACGGCACGCATGGATATCCACAAGCCCTTAGCAGTGTGGGAACTCTGCCAATGGAATGAAGTGCATGGTTGTGGTCACGCAAAATGAGCAAAGCACCTGGGAGGACCACAGAGGCCACATGGGGGCAGCAGTGCCGGGGTCTCCGTGAGAGCAGTGGGAGCCCCTCAGGGCGGTGTCCCATGTGGCAGGAGCAAGGCAGAGGCAGGCCTTGTGCACTATGGGAGCTGCTCCTGGGCTGGCCTGACCCCTGGGCGCCCACCTGCAGGGGTCCCCTGGCTGGTGCCCTGGCCTCTGAGCCGGAGGAGGGAGAGGGAGGGCGGGATCCACGGGGCCTGCCCCCAACTGTTGCTCCCCTTTCCCATGGCCCCTGCCCCCAGGGCCGTGTCATGCTGCCCTTCACCCACCATCCTGCACCTCTTTCTTCCAGTTCCTCGTCTACTTTGTGTACTTCCTGGTGCTGTCTGTTGCCTATTTGGGGGCGGCGCTCTGGAGCCTGTGGCACTTCCAGCGGGGCCGCCACCAGTCCGTGCCCCTGTCCCAGGAGCTGGGGAGCCCCTTGGAGGAGACGGCTGCCCAGGTGCTGAGCATACATGATGGGGACCTTCACAGCTTGCAGCCCGAAGCCCCGCCACTGATCCCTGAGGCTAGGACGCGGCCCTCAGGACCAGCCTCCAGGGAGCAGAGCCAGCAGCCCGAGGCCAGGGCATGACCTGCCTGACACCAGAGGCAACCTGCCATTGGTCCTCCAACAACCCCCTCACTGAGCTTGGGGCCTTCACATCTCAGGTGACATCTCAGACTGTCACGTCCCTGGCAAGCTGCCCGTCGTCTTGGAGTCAGCAAGCTAGGTTGGACGGCATTGTTGGAATTCCATTGTTCAGATTATGGAACCGATGACGAGTGGGGCAGGCCCGTGTGGTCTGTCCCCGTGCTGCAGACCTCGGGAGCCACAAGCGTCAGCCCGAGCCCTGAGCCCCTCAGGCTTCATGTTCTGACAGTACCTGTACCCCACTGGGGACACTCCAGCAGCTGCTGGGCCACTGTGGGCTACTGTGTCCCCTGCCTACATGTGCCCACCAGGCCTTCACCCTCCTTGGAAGGCAGATCCTACTTGTCCTTGGGGACCGGTGAGGTGGCTCCCGATGCCAATCCAGGGAACACCAGCCCCTGTAGAGTGTCATGGACCCTGCAGAGTGTCATGGACTCTGTAGGGGTGGTGGAGGTGGGAGCCCGGATTCCAGGGGCCCATGACCAAACTGACATTTCCAGTGTCTAGGTACTCGCATTTTAAACAGTGCTGCGTTCCTTTTCATTCTTAAGTGACATAAATGAGAATCCTCATTGGGCTTCTGTTTCTGTGGGAGAAGCTGGGTGTGGAGCCTTCGTCCCCACCACCCCTTCCTGAAGTGGGTTAACACTCACCTCCCTCACGGGTGACGGGGCCGTGTGGGGCTGCTCTCCACGCCAGCCTGGAGGACATGCCACCTGGATGGAGTTCTGTAAACCAGCCTTGCTCTGAGATGTGAGACCTGAAACATTAAACAAACCACACCACCCGAGTGTGAGGGGCTCGCAATTCTGTGCCGGTCTGTGGGGAGAGGGGGCAGTCCATTGGGTGGCCAAGAAAGGGCCCAGCTCCTGGCCCCAGGCCCAAGCAGGGACCCACACCCACCCCTGTCCTTGAGCAGGGCAGGCAGGACCGCTGAGGGGCTCCTACTCTGTCCAGGTCTGAAGTCAGGGCTGCTGCTTCCTGCGCAGCCGCTCTGCACTGGCCTGCTGTCCTGCCTGTGCCTGCAGGTCCCAGCACCTTCGGGTCAGACCCTGGAGCCTGGCGGGCTGCAGCAGCTGTGGGGGTGCACAGTGCTAGGCATGGGTTCCATCCCAGGGCAGATACCTGCACGGCTGGGAAGTAAGCCTGAGGGTTGCTGCTCTCCAGGGAGACCCAAGAGGTCATCCACGCACATCGGGTACATCGTGTGTACCCATGGACTGGCACACACACCCACAAATGGCCATATCACTCTGTACCCGTGCACCACCGTGCTCTGCCACCTCGGTGGTGTAAGGATGGGTTGCAAGGACTCGGCTCATCATGGCTGCTTGCAAACCAGTGTCTGTGGAAATGGTCATTTTTGTTGGGAGCCTATTTGGAACCCTGTCAGCCACCAGGACGAGCCCTCCGGTCCAGACGGTTGGGCTCTGACCCACCACCCTTCCCAGTGTGGCGACCAACAGTGACCCCTGCCAGCTCCCCCAGAGATACCCATGTGCACCCCAAACGTCTGTCTTCCCACAGGATGATAACATGGGTTCTGAAGTGCAGACAGTGGTGAGCGGGGGCCAAGCACGTGTGGCCTGCTCATGGACACGGCCCAGTTGCGACCCGCACCAGCCACAGCCCCTCCACACAGCCTCTGTCCGGGGCTTCACTGGGCAGCCCCATGCTGGCTGTGCTGTGTCCTCGTGGGGGCGGGGCACACGTGGCCGTCCCCTTTGCTTCTGTGGTTTCCGAGCGCCGTGGCCTACAGTGACAGCTCCCCAGGTGCTGGCTCAGAAGGAGGCAGTCTGACCAGGGACCTGGGGTCCCCCCAGATATGCTCCTGGGCAGAGCTGGGCAAGTGTGGGCGTTGGGGATCCTTATCCTGCAAAAGGAGTACTGGGTGTGGGGTTGGGGCCTGGGAACAGGACACTGCCACACCCTGGTTCATGGACCCCGCACGACACCCAGCACAGCCTTGGTTCTGCGCTGGGCTTGACCTCACAGCCCACCTCGGAAGCCAGCATGGGACAGAGACCCCTAAGGACAAGGCTGGCTCCAGGACGCACAAGCCACCTGTACATGAAACATCCAGGGCAAGGGATCCCCGGGAGCCGGGTCCTGGGGCCGCTGAGCCTGGGAACTGCTCCAGCCAGGGGCGTTGCTGGTGTCGCTCCGGGGCCAGGTCGGGGGGGGGGGGGGGGGGAGGAGAGGCCATGGCTGGATTGCAAGCGGGGTCCGGGCTTTGAGCACAAGAAGGGCTTCCAGCAGGAAACAGCACCTCCCCAGGGCAGTGAGTGAGTGAGCCGGCCTCTTGCTGTAACGGAGCTGGGTGTACCCCCTGGTCTGATACGAGCCAAGACGGCTCCCCGGGCACTGAGGACAGCGCCCTGCATGACCAGGCCAGGCCAGAGGGGGCTTGTGGCAGAGGGTGGGACAGGAGAAAAAGTCTTGGCACCAGGCTTTCGGTTTTAAACTTTTTAAAAAATACTCTTTGGCTTCCTTTTATTTCTGGAGGATTACATGAAATGTGAACCACACAGGAATGTGTCCCAGCCGGGTCCCCACCCTGGGGTGCCCGCCGACACTCCCTCCCGGCACTGGGGGCTTCTCCACTGCCCCGCCACCTGGCCTCCTCCCCGGCCGTCTGTCTATCCATCTGTCCAGCTGTCCAAGCGCGCTGGCACAAGCCCTACTTGGAGGAGGAGGTTGTGAAGCTGTTCTCCACGCAGAGGACGATGAAGGCATTGTGACAGCTCACGGCTTTCTGTCCCAGAAGCTTGCCCTCCAGCAGCGAGGAGGCCTGGCCTGTGGCCGTGCCAGCCTCAGTCCGCCAGGTCTCACAATAGCTCTCGGTCAGCCGGCGCCCACTGGGATCTGAGCCATGCCACACGCTCTTCTGGGGCCTAGAGGGTACAGCAGCCCTCAGTCACCTGGGCCCTACTCCTCCCCGGGCAGAAAGGGCGGAGCTGGTGGCGTGCTGCGGGGGTCACTGGGAGGGACGTCCCCAGCCACGGGGGCACCACCTCCCAGACGGCACCGATGCTGCCACTGCTTTTGGAGGCACAGCCTGGGGAGCAAGACCGCTAACCTGGAGGGTTGGTCCTTGGGGGCTGGACGCTTCTCAGTGAGGAGGGGGGGCCACGCACTAGTCTGACACCCACGCCACCCTTTTGAGAGCATGAATGTTGGGGGGACAGGCACCTCACACCTGGCCAGAGGAAGGACAAGTGTGGGCAACCAGTACTTCTGCCAGCATTTGAGGTGCACGTCCTGACGTGGGAATTCCATGTTGGGGGATTTACATTAGAAATGACTGGCTGTGAGGTCCACGTGACGGACGGGGAGCCGGGTGGCCATGCAGGCCGGGCGCTGTCAGTCTCGCCGGGCTCCCCAACAGGAGGGGTGGAGCCTGCCTGAGAGCAGCTGGTGAGGGTGTTTCGTACACTACCGCAAAGAACGCTTTTTATTATTCATGCTCTTCTGGATTTTGTGAGCTTTAAACAGCAAGCACAGGTCAGGTGTAAGGTCAGACCAGAGCAGGGGCCCCCACTGCTGTGCTCCCTCGGGGGGCACCTACCAGGTAGGGTGCTGCAGGACGTCTCTGCCATCAAAGGAGAAGATGCGGGCCCCGGGCTTCAGCTGGCCCTGCGAGCCGGAGAACAGGGCCCCCCAGCTGGGAAACAGTTCCTCGTCCTGCGGAGACAAGTGGGGTGTGCTCATTCTGACCCCAGCCATCCCCACCACAGCACGTGGCTAGGCACCTGTCCGAGGGTGGGCAGCTACTAGCACTGTCCCCAGCCTGGACCCCAGATGGGGCAACCCCACCGCCTACGGCCTGAAACGGTGCTGCTCCACAGCACCCAGAAGGCGAATGATGGGGGAGAGCCACGGGATGGGGCCTCCGGCAGTGGCCGTGGCACTACACATGAGTGAGGGCAGCCCAGGGACACTTCCTGACCCCAGTGTCTCCCCCGACCCCCAGACCCCTCCTGCAGCTCGGGCTGCCCCACGCACCCTGAGGTTGACGATGGGCACGGAGGCGCGGTCGGCACGGCGCACGATACTGTAGAGGTCCTGCAGGCGCGAGGACAGGAAGGCGCGGAAGGTGCCGGCCAGCCCCGCGGCTCGCGCCTGCTGGAAGCACTGCAGGTCGGCACCACGGATGCCACGGAGGCCGCCAGGCTGCGGCCCGTTGAGCGCAGCCAGGTGCAGCTGTGGGGGAGCCATGGTCAGTGTGCTCAGACCTGGCACCGCCCCCGCTCCGAGTGGACAGGAGGGGTAAGTCGGAGCAGAGGCCAGGCCCCGGACACCCTGCCCGAGGTCCCTCGGCCCAGGGCGGCAGATGTGCACTGGGGGCCAGGGAGCAGGCTGCGGTCTACGTGGAGCGGCCACCCTCCCCGGTCCACCTCCTGAGCAAGGCTCTGCAGGGTCTGTGTGCCCAATGCTGCCACCTCCACTGGCCAGGCTTCTCCAGGACATAAGCAGGGACTGATGTCGGCGAAGGAGGAAGGCAGCGGAGGGCAGTCCCAGGCCAGGAAAGCCGACCCTGTGAGGTCGGGCCGGTGGGCACACAGCCCCTGGGGTCACTCACCACAGGATGGAAGTCTTGGTGGGTGTGGGCAGGAGAGCCAGTGGGGTGGGCTGGCCGGGGGTGCACGTAGGAGCCATGGTGAGGGACTCCAGGGTAGGGCTGGGGGTCCAGCAAGCGCGGGGGGCTGGCCAGGATGTCGTCTGCCCGCCAGGACCGCACTGTGGAAGGGGGTGGCTCCCACCGGGGGTGTGGGTTGCCCTCGTGCAGCTGCACCAGGGGCGGCTGCAAGGCGGCCACTTCGTTGTCCTGTAGACCAAGGGGTGGACAGCACATGGGCTCCTGCACCTGTCAGCCCCAGTGAGGCCCTGGGCTGCTCTCAGGCTCCTCTCCTGCCTGGGCCCAGAGCAGCCCTTCACCTGCACTCCGTTCGTGCTCTTGGTGGGGAGAGGGCTACACTGCAGTGGTGAGCTGGGGGTGCTGGGCAGGGGAGCCGGGGGTGCCGGGCGGGGGAGCCGGGGGTGCCGGGCGGGGGAGCCGGGGGTGCCGGGCGGGGGAGCCGGGGGTGCCGGGCGGGGGAGCGGGGGTGCCGGGCGGGGGAGCTGGGGGTGCTGGGTGGGGGAGCTGGGGGTGCCGGGCGGGGGAGCTGGGGGTGCCGGGTGGGGGAGCTGGGGGTGCAGGGCGGGGGAGCTGGGGGTGCCGGGCGGGGGAGCCGGGGGTGCCGGGGGGTAAATCCCGGCCAGCCTGCCCACACTGATGGCCCTCTGCTCATGAACCCCCAGCTCCCCTGCTCTTGGAGGATTCCTCCTTGTGATGGCCTGGGGCCCTTGGGCGACCACACGCCCTGACCTTGAGGTCTCCTGGCCACAGCTCAGACACTGGGCTGGGATCCCCGCCCAGTGGGAGCCTTGGCTCCATTCCCACTGCAGAGGCCACCTCCACCTTAAAGTCCCAACCCTAGGCTCCCACCTGAGCCCCAACTGTCTTTCTTCCCACAGCACCGAAAGCCAGACACACCACATAATTCATTCCCATTACCTACATACCTATTAGGCACCTATCACCTGTTTATAATGCGAATATAGTTCATACAATTAACTTACACATATTTACATAAAATACATTTATATGATTATGCATTATGCTTCATATAACAAAATGACAAACCTATTATCCTTACTGCCCATCCCCCTGTACAATGCTGGCGGGGGATGGGAGGTGAGGGGGTCTTTGCCTGTTTCGTGCACAGCTGGACCCTATGTCCAGAACAGTGCCCTGCATGTGGGAGGGGCCCGACTGTGCTGAATGAACGGAGAAACGAACGGATGAACCAGGGAATGGACTTACCACAGGCTCACACAGAGCCCCTAACTCGCTACTTGACAGAGCCCCGTCCGGGGCCGTTTGAGTTGTGACTTCTACTCAAAGATCCCACAGTAGTGGGACAGAATAGTGACTCAGTCCATCCATCTACCCCGCCCCCTCACCTCCAGCCACCCCAGAAGGGTCTGTCCCTGCACCCTGCACTCTCGATGAGGGACACCACAGATGGCCAGTGTGGGCTGAAGGGAGCCCCTTGTGGTCTGTGCAGGCCCCTCTCCAGCAGGGGTGAGCCCAGGGCCCCAAAGCACCAAGTGGCTCTGGCCGAGCCCCCAGGCCTGCCCCTCAGGCTTGGAGACACGCATTGCTAGGCTGGGGCTGTGGAGAAGAGCTTACCATCCCACGTGGGAGGGGCGTCCGGGCCTCCAGCTGGAAGAAGACACACAGGGTCAGCCCAGCAGCTGAATGCCAGCACCCAGCCCGCGGCCCCCGCCCATGGGAGGCCTGCCTACGGCGCCCGCCCACTGCCTGGCAGCCCCCCACATCTACTACGTCCTTGTAAACTGTGAGAGGGTCACTGATCCACACGCCTGAAACTGCTCAGCATAGTCTACTGATGTAATAAAAGCGTGTGAGGAGTGCTGGCTGTCACCTGTCACCTGCCCCGGCATGGGCGTGGGGCCCACCCAACAGGATGGGTCTGAGGGTCCTGGGGCGTGGGGCCCACCTCCTCTACCAGGCCCTCCCCACCTTGCATCTTCTCCCATGTCCTCCCCCAAAACATGAGGGCGGAGGCCACCGCCCCTTCCATGTGCCGAGAAGGCCACCCGCAGAACTCACCAGCACCTTCCGGAACCCGTTCCGGACGCGGACATACAGCTCCTCCCTCTCGGCCACGAACATGAGCCAGCCCTCGGGCACCTCAGGGACCTTGTCCAGCATAGCCTGGTACGTGGGCCACATCCTGACCTGCGGGAGGCCCAGTGCGTGGGGACCCACTGACACCCAGGCAGCATGGGCTCACGGGTGGGGGGGCAGTCGGGGGCTGAGTTTGAACATTTCAGGGTGCAAGGCTGGGGACGTGGACGCCCTGACAAGGGACAGTCCTTAAGACTTAAGTGGGCACTGTGTCGTCAGGCTGGCCCCTGAGAACGCCTTGCGAAGGCCAGGTGGCGGAGGCCGCCCTCGGGAAGGTGAGGGCTTGGCACAAAGTCCACAGTTACCCATGAGCACCGCGAGCCCCTGGGCCACCAGCCTCTGCACAGTGGTCCAGGGACGGTCCTCCCCCTGCCATCTCAATCCCAGCCGCCCCTCTGCACCCCACTTCTGCTTCCGAAACCATAGCTCAGGGCTCCTGTGTGCCTGTCCAGGGCAAAGCAGCCTCGTGTTGGGGGCCCTGTGGGGTCCACCCAGGGCTCCTCTGAGACAGTCCCACCCACAGTGAGGGTCTAACGGGGCAGAGGCACTTACCCCTGAGGAGGTGCCCATGGTTCCAGGGGGTCCTGGGGGGCCAGGTGGACCTGGGGGCCCAGGAACGCTGATAGCTACGAGAGAGAACCAGAGGTGGGAACATGGCAGCCCCAGCTGCACAAGGCTGGAGCCCAGGCCCACTGCCCACTGGACTTACTCTGCCTGTAAGGGCCAGGAAAGGAAGGAGGGCCTGGGGGCCCTGGGGGGCCTGGGGGCCCAGGAGGCCCCTGGCGCCCCTCGTAGCCGATGCCAGGGGGTCCCTGAGGTCCAGGTGGGCCGGGCTGGCCCCTGATACTCTCTCCTTTAGGACCCTAGGGATGACAAAACACATGGCACTATCACCTAGGTCCCCTCGGCAGGGATACAGAAGTCTGCGGGGCTGGGTTGTACATGCAGGGGCATGGTCTCTGAGCCACGTCAGCCCTCTGCCCAGGCCTGAGTCTGGGACGCCTGGCCCCACCAAACCCACGCCCCTTTGTTGGGCTTCGATCGCAGCACACAGACCACAGTAGCCCCAAAGCAAAGGCACTCAGGCCCCTCCATCCCCCAGGAAGAGTTGGGTCTGCTGTCCCCTGGAGTCTTTCAGTGCAATGGTCCCCGAGGGACCTCCGTGGGTCCTTCTCTGGAAGAACAGTGCCAGCAGATAAGGTACGAGGACCCTGTCCCCCCACTGCTTCTGCTGCTGGAGGCACCCCGGTCAGTGTGCCTACCCTAACAGGCAATGGCTGTGTCCCCACAGGGCAGGGAACACGGATGGGGGTGTTTGGGGGCCAGCTTGCGGGACTCAGCGGCCGTCCAGGTCGGGTTGGCCCTGCCCTGGGCTCCTGTCCCAGGGACATCCAGTGACTTGGGCTCTGGCACAGGCCTGGGCCTGTGTGTGGGCACCTGAGGGGTGGCCTGGGGCCCAGACTTACCGGGATCCCAGGGTAGCCTGGTGGGCCGGGGGGTCCAGGTACGCTGGAGCCAAAGAAGCCACCACCCCCGGGCTCTCCTCTCTCTCCTTTCTGCCCGGCATCGCCTCGGTCGCCTTTCTCCCCCTGTGGGTGGAAACGCTCGTCTGTGACAGCCCAGCTCTCCGTGCTGGCGTGGGGAGGGGTGGGGGCTGACCTCAGGAGCCGTGGTGGGCAGGGTGAAGCAGCAGGAGCTCCTAGAGCCCAGGCCTCCTGCTGTGTCCGAGTGAGACCCCCACAAGGGCAAAGCCGAGCCATGGCCAGCCAGGGCCCCTCGTGGGGTGGGCAGAGGGCCGTGCTGGGGGAACGTGGTCTGAGGGCTGAGCACAGGGACCGGCCGTGTCACCTACCTTCAATTCAGCCCCCAGCCGGAGCATGTCGAACAGAAACTGCCCTACAGAAGAGAGTGGAGGGCTCAGCGAGACGTCTCAGTGCAGCGTCTCCGGCTCACCCCACCCCAGCCCTACCTACGGCTCTGTCTCTAATCTCTGTGGTGACCGGTACTGATTTTGTTACACTTACTCCCAGTTAGTTGATTTTTGGGGTGTTTTTGTTAACGGTGCCTTTTTTATTTCAGGTTTACTGACATCACTGTAAGTTAGGGTGTGTGGCTGAACGGCCTGACGGCATACTGTGCAATGATCAGCACAGTTTAGCTAACTTCGTCCTCTTGCGCGGGCACAACGAGAAAAAGTGTTTCTTTCCCTTGTGAGAGATCCACTCTCTTAGCAGCTAACAGCCACACAGAAGTGTAACTTAGCCCACGCCATGCGGCACACCCCAGAGCTCATCTTAGAACTGCAAGCGGCCCCGTTGCCCCTGTCATCTGATTCCATCCCCCCACTTGTAATCACTGATCTGATCTCTTCTTTTTCTAAAAGGAGCCCTTCAAAAATTTCAGGGTTTATGGCTGGTCATGACTTTGTAAATGGCCCTGTGACCTTGGTAAATTTTTAACAGTTTATCTGTAGCTCCTTTTGGGTTGATGTTCAAAAACGTCACCTGTGAAAATAGTGGGTTTATTTCTTCTCTTCCCAAAACGCACACGTGTTTCCCACCCCTGCCTCTGTCCTGCGGCCCGACCACCTGCAGTGATGGTCAGACACCCACTTCATGCCCGGTGACATGTCACCAAACCATCACGGAGCTGTCTCCCCCGTCACTTGCTGCCTCTCTTTCATTGTCACTCTGCAAGGGCATGTCAGTGTCATTAGACTTTTCAAAGGGCTCACTTTCGATGTTTTCATTTGTTGATGCTTCCTGTTACATATTTTTTCATTCACTTCTGATCTTTACTATATCTTTCCATCTATTTGCTTCAATTTAAATTTGCCATTTGTTTTCTAATTTCTTGATCTGGATGCTTAGAAAGGTGCTGATTTTGTGAATAGTTAACAAAGTGACCTTGGGTTAACCTTCTCCCACGACCTTCCCCCTGGACACCTGACAGAGCTGGAAGGCGGGACCACTGGGTGACACCACTGGGTGACACCACTGGGTGACACCACTGGGTGACACCGCGGGGCCTGCGAGGGCTGGTGGGAGCCCCAACTCTGTGCTCGGCTCAGCTGTCACGCGCCAGTCCATGCCCACGCAGGGCGGCAGCTGACATGCTGTCACCGGCTCCGGTTGTGGGTCCTCCCCTCTGGGGGGGGTCCCGCTGCGTCAGGGCCACTGCGGGCGCACAGCGAGGGCTGAGAGCCCCTACGTGCCAGCGTCCTCTCCTTCACTGCAGGCTGTTCAGCGTCTGCTTGGTTCCGCAGTGTCTGTCTGGAAGGTACCACACCGTGGGCACGTTCCAGTTATGTCCCTGGTGTGACCTCCTGCGTTGTCCACTGCCCAGAGAACAGAATCTGCATGACGTCACCTCTTCACAACTTGCAGACTTGCTCCCGCCTGGTGTGGGCCCCTGTGGTGAGCATGCCACGTCCCCCGTGTTGGTGCCAGGGTGTCACCTCCATCTCCCTACTGACCTGTCCTGTATCTCCTAGTCCTATCACTTAACTGAGAGCCGGGTTAAAATTTCCCTTATAGTGGTTGGTTTGTGGGTTTTCCCTTTAATTCTGTTGTTCTTGCTTTTTATATCTTGAACCTGTTGTTAAGTGCATACAGATTTGGACTGGCTGTATTTCCCCTTTTGTGCTGGGTTTTCTGTTGCCATTGTGAATGTTTTATTTCTGGCAGTGTTTCTGCCTCACGATACACTCGTCCGAGTCCTGCAGTTGCACATACACACTCGTGTCCTCACATTTCGGGAGTGTCTGGTCAGCAGCAATTTTGTTTGTATCTCACTGATTCTCGTATGCTAACAGGCACAGTCAGCCTATTCAGGTTTTGTGCACTTACTGGTAACTTTGGGTTAAATCAACGTTTACTTCCCGTTTCCTACTTGTTCCACCTGCTCTGTGCTCCTTTTCCTCTTTTCTTGCCTTCCTCAGGTCAAGCCTTCTGTGCTGCTATTCCTTTCTGCTAGGGTAGGAGCTGCATGCTCCTTTTCCACTCTTGGCTCGCCCAGGGGACGGCACATCCCCGATGTGGGGTCCCGTGCACATGAGGGCGGGGTTGGTCTCAGGGCCTCGCACACCCACTGCCGTGCCCTGAATGCGCCGGCAGTCACCCGGCTTCCTCCCGCGTCTCAGCAGCGCACTGCCTCCTCCCAGGGGCCCCTCACCATCGGGGCCGGTGTCCCTGACGGCCGCGCCGCCTCCTTCATGCTCCTTATGAAGTTAAGTCAGCAGTTACTTTCTCTGCACATTTTGAAACCTTTTATCATCTGTGGCTTGTCTCCTTTTGTTGGGAACTCCTGATGGTCTTGTCGAGCCTTTGTGTAAAGCGCTCCTTGAATGTGTCCTCAGCTTGGGGAGACTTGGCCCTTTCGCCTTCGCACGCTCTTGTGCTGGTGGCCATCCATTCCTGGCCCGCCAGCAGTGTATCCTCCCTCCCTTGGGACTGTCCGTCCCGAGCGTGTGCCGGACGGTGCCGACCTCCGGGCCACTCTGCTCCACCCCGCGTCATCCGCACAAACTCAGCAGAGCCCTCAGGTCCGGGGGCACAGTTTTGGTTCCAGAACTAGACCCGATTTGTTGCTGCGGGTTCTAGCTCTCTGCCCACGTGTCCACCTTCTGTTGACCTTGTACATCACCTCAGGGAAGCCCAGGTCTGGAAACGCTGTTAGCTGGGGCCCTGGGGTCGGTCTGTCATCCGCTTTGCCTCTGGAATCCTGGCCCATCCTGGCCGCGCCGGGTACCTGCTCAGTCCCTCCCTGCTCTGGGCTGCAGTCCCTCGTCACTGGGCCACCTTGTAGTCGGCAGTGCCGGGGGTCAGGAGGGCCTGCTTCCCCCAACATCACACAGTTGTTTCTTGTATTTTATCCAGCAGCAGATTCTCACCATCCGAGGGAACGTCACCCACGGGGCTCCAACGAGGCCCTGTACAGACCATGAGAAGAAAGGGGCACCCAGGACCCCGGTGCTCAGGGGGTGCCCTGCTCCTCAGTGGGTGGGGTGACAGGACACCTGCCTGTCCACTGCCTTGGCTCCACTGTCCTTGCAATGCACTGCTCCCCTGGGCCGTGGGGGCTGTGGGGCCAGCTCAGCTGGGAATCCCCGAGTCCAGCCCCAGCCCGAGATCCTGTTAGAGCTCCGGGTGCCCACAAGGGACTTCCTTCCTCCAGGAGGGAGGGACAGGTAAGCACACGTGCAGCCCCTCGGCCTGAGGCTGCCCAGACCACTCACCTGGTGAGCCAGGCGGGCCCACTTCTCCTTTGTCACCCTTTGGTCCTGAAGGCCCCGGCAGCCCTATAGGGACAGACACCCCAGTGCCCATTACTGACTGTTTGACAGGGACATGCCCCTTACCCTGGTGGGCACTGAGTGCATGGGGAAGGGCCTGGACCCAGGAAGGGGACAGTATGGGGACTTGGGGACCATCAGAGCAAGATGAGCCGAGGCACTCTGCAGTGGCGCCCGGAGGCCACTCCTATGGGGCAGACACAGGCTGGGTATGTCCACCCCTGCTTGGCAGCGAGCGGATCTAAATTGTGGACAGCAAGGGGTGGCCGCTCAGTGTCCCTTCCCGTCCACAGTCAGGCCCTGGGGAATCCATGCTGCCTCAGAGCTGGGGGAGCAGGAAGAGCCATGTCCTAGAGCTTCCAGCACCCCAGCTGTCCCCAGGCCCCCGGGGCCCTCACCTGGAGATCCTGGAGTTCCAGCGGGGCGAGACCCCACAAACGCCTACAAACAAGGCCAAAGACGCCACTCAGGAAGCCGCTCTGGAGCCGAGGTCACGACCCTCCCGGGGTGCTCTGAGCCCAGAAGGCCCAGCACCCCCTGGGAGGCCACACAGACACCCCCACCCCTCAGCCACCCCCACACAAGACAGGGTTCAGAGAAGGGAAGGGAGGACATAGAGTTTGTAATGAGGAGCCCTGGCCGTGACATGACATGCTCCTCAGGGTCACTTCACGTCTGAGCCTTGTGAAATGGGGACGTTGCCCTCCTAAGCACCACAGCCCTCCCTGCCCCCACCTTGCACTTCCCCAGGGGTTTGTCTTCTACGGCAACCATGAGACGGGCGGCTCGGGTCCCACCACCCAGCTCCTTCCCAGAAGCCCCCCACCCCCCACGGTTTGGCTGTCCCTTCCTGGAGGTTGGCGGTGGCAGTGGGAAGGCAGGCAGCAGCCACAGAGGGCTCTGTACGAGGAGCACAGGGGCGGGGCAGCGGGAAGAGCGAGTGCTGAGGACTTACATTGCTGTCATACACAGGGGTCCCCGGGAGGCCTGGGGGCCCCGGAGGTCCTGGGGGGCCAGGTGGACCCTGAGTGGGGGGAACAGAAAGCTGTGGTCAGCCATGCTCACAGCCAGGCCATCAACACTGGCCAGTGTGGCTGATGTGGGCAGCAGCGCTCCTGACAATCACAGTGGTCACTCCCTGAGCCATTGTCGGAGTGGCCAAGGAGGGTGGGACAGGCAGCAGGACGGGAGTGGGACCCCTGCAGGGGCATGTGCAGGAACAGCCATGCCATGTCCGGCTCTGAGACTCAAGCCAAAGAGAATTCTAGAGTCTGTGTTCCTGTTGACAAATGTGGCCTAGGATTCTGCTGCTGCCTCAGAACCTGCAAAATATCACCTCTGCTCCTGATTTCTCACGGAATGAAAGCTGAGTTTCAGTCCAAAAGAAGGAAGGACGCCTCGGAGGAGAACTAGCCACGAAGGAAAAAACATAAGAGCGGACTGCCTGAAACCCTGAGCTCAGGACCCCGGTCCCTGGCTCAGGCTGGGTTCACAGGGAGTATGTGTGTGGGGGCTTGGGCCAAGATGCGGGGGGGTTCACAGAGCCGGGCTGGACCTCCAGGAGAGAGAACGAGTGTGGCAGGCAGGGCACCAGTGTGTTACAAGCACGCCGAGTCTCGGGTAGACACAGCTACAAGTGCCTTTCGCTTCCGACGTTACTGCAATAAAACCCGTGGCTCAAAGGACGGCAGAGTTACTGCGAGTTATAACGTGGTGTTGAGTGATGAGAACCCATAGCTCAGGACTCATGGCCGCCTGGATGCCCTCGTGAGAAAACCACGCTGGTTATCTGTTCCCTGTGCTGTGTGTGCGTGCTGCGTGTCGTCCACCCGTGTGTGTGTGTGGCGGAGGACCAGCACACAGTGGTCATCATGGGGTCGCTCAGAAGCAGCCTCCTGAGGATGAGCTTGGGAACCCAAGGCCGTTCCCACCAGGCCATTTGGGTCCTGGGCGTCCCAGGCGTGCCCACCCACCACTTAACGGGACACTCACCCTCACACCAAATCCGACACTGGCTTCTCCCGGCTCCCCTTTCTCCCCTTTGAATCCGTTCATCCCGGGGCGACCCTGGGGAGAGCATGGTGGGGGGATGCTGGGAGCTGGCCAGCACTGTGGCCTCAGCTGGCATCTCGGACCCCACCAGGAGTCTGGCCCACACCCAGCCTTGCACCACCCCAGCCTTCAGCCCAGCAGCTCCTGTCTACACAGAGGGCCTCTGGGGATGTCAGCCCCTCGGGGCGCTACCTGCCCATGAGCAGGGCCAGGGCTCCTGGCCCACGCCCCCGAGAGATGTGTGCGCCCAGACAGGGCCGCCCGGGGCAGGACAATGGGAAGGGCGCAGGCCACTCCCCCGGGCCTGGGCCGCTCCCTGCCTGCTGCCCCCACAGGAGACCCCAGGTCCTTACCGGCCGCCCAGGGAAGCCAATCTCTCCCTTGTGCCCAGGCCGTCCGTACGGACCCTGTGGAGAGGAAGCGCCTGGTGTGAGGGGAGCAGACACCACCTGCTGCTTTCCTGCCAACACCCGTCCCAAGCTTTAAAGGTGCAGCTGGACCAGTCTGGCAGTAACGGGCGCCTTTCTGACACGTGTGACATGGGGCGGTGTGGCCTACTCACCGGGGGTCCTCGGGAGCCAGGCTCTCCCTGAATAGAAGAAACCAGAAGCAGTGTTAGGTGGCTGCAGGTCATCCCGCCCAGGCAGCCCCCGAGAGGTCCCTGTGCCCATCGGGCTGCACCCGGGCTGCACCCAAAGTGCTGACCACCAGGGACGGACGGAAACGGCAGAGAGCTTTGTGTGGGGTGCAGGCACATGGATGAGGTGCACCCTGGGCCTGAAGCTTGGGACGGCTGCCCGGCAGCGCGCTGGCTGGAGTAAGTGCAGCATCAGCCCCCCTATGATGCCAGGTGGGGCTGGCAGTTCTCTCTCGGCCTGGGGTCCAAGGTCCCATTGCCCTTCCCAGCAATCCTGGGGGACCTTGGGGCCCCAGCAAGCTTATGCCCACAGCTACCCCCAGTTGCTCCCCAGGACCGGCACGTCTGAGGGTCAGATGCTGGGGGCAGGGCACCCCGGGCACGTGCTCCTCAAGTAGCCCACTTCTGGCCCCAGTCCTGCTTGGCTCCTGCTGGAGGAAGGAGGGCTTCTGCCCCTCACAGCCGTCCCCGGAGGCTGAGGGGCAGCTCCTGGTGGGCAAAACTGGGGGTTCCAGCCCCTGCAGGCGACGCCAGGCCGAGGAGTGAGCCCAGAGCTGCGGCCCCGAGTTCCCCCGTCCCTCTGCAGGGCGGGCTCAGCCTACAGGGGCAGGGGACGACCAGGGGCTGGCCAGGCCTCGGCCACCTGAGCATGCAGGCTTGGGGGCCTCGGGGGCCCTCCCAATGCGGTTGTGAGAGAGGATTAGACAGGGAAGGGCGAGGGGCCCAGGCTGCGGAAGGTTCCGGAATCTTGCCTAGGAGAGGCTCCTGTGCATGGCATGAGCTGCCCCTCTCAGGAAGATAACTCCCCATGCTGTCTCCACAGCCCCTGGAAACCCCACCCACCGCCTCCCCCTCCCCCGGCCTGGACAAGGGGTGAAACGCCAGGTGGCTGCCTCACCTTGGCTCCTTTCTGGGCAGGGGCCAGCACTCTGCCATCGGGGCCAAAGACCACGCCCGGTTCACCCTTCTCACCCTGGAACGTCAGGCGGCAGGGTCAGGGAGGGGTCACACCCACCGCAGTGAAGCCTCAACTCGGCCTCCACACCAACACCCAGAACAGGCACAGGGAGCAAGCCTCCCCCTCGGGGGGCTCTGTGGCCGGGCGTCTTGCGAGGTCCTCCATGGGTCACCCCTCCATGGGCCACAGGGAAGTGACCGAGAGGAGAACCCATGTCAGAATTGTCACAGGCTTTGTCTGGATTCGCTGTGGGTGCTGCCGGTTCCCCACCACAGAGAGTGGTCACCTGGGCAGACTGAGAATGCCCCTCAGGGTCACAGAGGGGGCCCTGAGGTGATGGCGCCGAGCCCCTCACCTTGGCTCCTGGGGGTCCCTGCTGGCCTCTGGACCCCACATCTCCCACTGGCCCAGCCGGTCCCTGCAGGGAGACAGGCAGGAATGAGGGGCTGCGCCAGTGACCCCATCCCTGAAATGGCCACTCTCTCTCCCAGGAGTGCCTGCCTCTCGGTCCTGACCAGTTACAGGCGGAGGAGGACGTGCTCCACCCGGCCCGACCCCCCCCACACTGGACCCTGGGGCATCTGCTCAGAGACCAGAAGGTTCTTCAGCCTTGCGGGCACCCACCGGGCGCTGGGCTCCCTCACCACATGGAGAGCCCCTCTCCGCCGGGCAGAGCGGGGGCTGAGGCTACTTACTGGGAGACCCGCATACCCCGGCTGGCCCTGTGGGAGAGAGCGACAGCATCAGTGGGCGACACGAGACGCCACAGCAGCTGCACCCCCAGTCGTCCGCACTCCAGGCGGGACGGCACGTACCTTGGCTCCATGGGTGAGAGCCACGGCTCTCTGTCGGCACAGCAGCAGAGACACAGGGTAACGGAGGAAAGGAAAGCCACGTTTACAACTCAGATCCCACTCTCGTTACATCACCGCCACAAGACCCAAGAACACCACCAGAAATTAAATGTGGGACACAATCTTGCTTTCAATAGTCTCTCTGGCTATTGCCTCAAAGTCCCTCGGACAAGAAGTGAAGCCACTCTTGGGAGCCCACCTCCTGTACCATCCATGACCCTGGGACCAGGGGACCAGTGCCCTGTCTCCCATGCTGTGTGTGGGGGGTCAGAGGGGACACATCAACATCTGGCGGGGTGACACTTGGACAAACGGGACGCGCTGCCAACAGGGCAGCTCAGGAAGGCCCTGCTTCGATGGCCGAGAAGCCCCCTTAGAACCACAGACTGGACAGCACGGTGCTTTGGGGGCCGCCCTATGGGGGGAGGGCCGGTGGCCCAACTGACATCCTCTTAGCTCCCATTGGAGTCAGAGCGTGGCCCCTGGGGGTCCGGGCAGAACACGTGCCCAACCATGCTGTGTCCTTACGTCCTGCTCTGACAGGTAGATGATGGGGCCTGGAGCTCCGGGGGGCCCGGGGGGGCCTGGCTTGCCCACTCCATCCTTCCCTGGGTCGCCCTGGAAGAGGAAGCCCACGTTCAACTGGGAACCCACAGTCCACCCAAGACTTGGGAGGGGTTCCCAGTGCCCCAGTTCCCAGGCTGTGAGGTGGTACCCTGAGAGACCCCCAGTCTTGAGGGTCCCCAGAGGGTCCTCAGGTGGTGTGGGATAGAGGGCAGCCTCCCAAGGCCCCGCCTGTGTACCCTGAGCCCCCACTCACTTTCTCTCCCTGGGTCCCTTTTTCTCCTTTTGGACCCTGCAGACAGGAAGGAAATGTTTCATCATAAACAGAACATGAGCCCTCTTCCCAGAGACCCCAGACCAAATGCAGTGGGAGTGAGGCAGGCAACTGCAGAAAATCCCCTCGGGCAGCCTGGACCTCTGACTCATCCCACGGAGTGGGTCTCTGGGCCTCTTGGGGGTGCAGAGAACTGGGTCGGGGGACCCTATGAGACACTGTGGTACCAGATCTCATCTTCAGGGTGTCACCCCCCCCAGCAGCCCTGGGCAGTCGCCTACCTGGGCTCCGGCCACGCCTTCTCTTCCGGGGAGGCCAGGGAAACCAGGGGGCCCATCTGCACCAACCTCTCCCTGCAGAAGACACGAGAGAGCCGTGTGTCAGGCCCTGCCCGTGACCTGGCCTTGGGGAGGTACTAGGCCGAGGCTTCTGTGGGTCACCAGCTCACACCCAAGGGTGATTCGACCTGGTTGGCCTCCTCGGAGCACGTGCGGGCTGGGCACGTGGGTGTCAGAGGACTCGTGTGGCTCTCACGGTGCTGGGAGCCAGAGGAAGCTGGTCCAGGACTTGGGAAAACCTGGGGTGGGTGCTCTTGGGACAGGCATGTGTTCAATTCTAAGGAATGAAGTCAGGGCCCAGGCGACACAAGGATGAACCAGGGGACGGGGAGAACGATGCTGAGCCTGGCTTGAGGGGGGCCCCGTGTAGACTCACCCATTACCAAGGCTCCGAGGGGGCCCAGCCCAGCCAGGCTTCTGGCCCGAGCCTGGGGACCCCTCCCCGCCCCAGACCAGGACTGGGAAAGATAGCCGATTTCGTGAACCCAAAAAGAGGTTCTTACCTTGGGCCCTGTTGGCCCGGCTATTCCAGGATCCCCCTACAGTGGAAAAGGGGCTGTGTGAGTGCAGTGCCGCGCGGCCCCCACACAGTGGTGCCCACCCGTCCTCCAAAGGAAAGCAGGAGAGGGTTAGTCAGGTGGCCTCTCACACTGCTCCCCTCCCCCAGCTCAGGACTGAGGGTCCCCAGGACACTGAGCAGCGTGTGCAAGAACCCCTGCATGGCTGGGGGTTGGCCACACGCTAAGGGCACACGGACCGATCTGGAGCCCATGCCATCATCTCTTTCTAGGAGATGACTTCATTTTGTACAATTTAAGAAAGCTACTAAGTACTCCTTCTAAAAACTCAACTTTCAAAATGTCCCAAAGTTTTGCAAATCAAAGCAAAACATTCTAAAAGGAAGGGGTGTGACAGCAGGAGTTGGTCTTACAGCGGGCCCTGCACCCTCGAACCCATGCGGGTGGCAGTAGCACAGAGTGGCCCGAGGGGGGCCCCTCCCACTCTCACCACCTGCGGGAGGGACACCTGCCAGGGAGAAGGGCTGGTGTCCTCGGGGCAGGTGGAGGAGCAGAGAGCAAGCAGGTAGGAGGAAACATGGGGGGCAGCCTGAGAGGAGCCCCCGGGGGCTCGGGGAGCCATCTGCTGTCCTGGAGGTTGTGGGGGTTCCTTCCCGAAGCCCCTCTGCTCCCCAAGCCAGTAAACACTTCAGATGTATGAAGCCAGGGGTCTTGAGTCACGCGGCTTTAGAAAGATGGACCAGATACCCCCCAACATGCGAGCTCTGAGACAGGGGAGTGTGATGGGGGTCCCCCATTGGGCTTCTCTGAAATCTGCCATTTCCCACGTAACTCTGGCGGGGGCAGTGTGGCAGGGGCGGCGGCTAACTGATCTTGCACTGACCTTGATTCCGGGCAGGCCGGGGGGTCCCTGTTGGCAGGAAAGGAACAGGCCTCAGTGCAGCTGGGAGGACCCTTGTCCCACAAGCCCAGGCCTTCCCAGTGCCACCGGCCCCCAGTGGGCGCGGGAAACAGACTGAGTCACCAGGCACCAGCACCCCTCCCCCAAACGCCACAAGCAGGGGCCTGTCCTCAGCGCCACCTAGAGCGAGCTGTTCCGATTCTTGACCGTGTCCAGGTCAGGGCAGAACACGGTGGCACCTCCACAGGAGCGCCCCGTTTACTTAATTAAAACTCTACTCGGATTGAAAACATGTTACTTCCCCAAATTAGAACCATAGGAGAACTCGGTGACTGAGATGTCACAGCGGCCACTTCTCGGGGATCACTGTGCCCGTTTCTCGGCTCGGCCATCAGGCCGTGTCCCACGTCGGACAGGTGGCCTCGCCAGCTGTGCGAGGCCACTCCTGGTCCCCACTCCGGCCAGTCCCAGGGATGCCCCGGCCCCAGGCGTGCCCACCCCCAGAGCTGACCAGGCCAGTGGTCAGTCAGGCAGTACCTGCAGCCCATCGGCGCCTCGGGCTGGCGACCAGAAGGGTCCCCCAGAGCCTTCCATGTCATCCTGGGTGAACACACAGGAGGGACACGAGGGTTTGCGTCTCCTCTTATAGGAAGATACCCTCCCTGAGGCCGGCCGCCGGCCCAAAGCAGAGACCCAGCCACGGCTCAGCGGGGCAGACCCCAAGGGCCGGGTGGCCTGACAGCCCCCAGCCGTCCTCGTCCTCGGAGAAGAAGCGTCTGCCCGCGGACAGGGGCTGCTGGGTGGGCACCGGTTCAGCCTCTCCTGGGTTTAGGTTTTTATTCCTGGTGTGCCGGGGGCCTGGCTGTGCGATGGTGTTTAGTTTGTGCTTTTGTCCCTTTGAGCAGCCTTTCATCATCACACAGGACATGGTCCTGCTCCCAGCCGCTGCCCGAGGCTCCGCCACGCAGAACGCACCCCACATCCACTGCACCCTGAGACCAAGCAGCCTGTCCTGCTGAGCCCTCCCAGCTGCTCACAGGCCACACGTGAGGACTCCATCCACCATGGGGCCGGGGGCAACATGCGTTTGGCTGCTGCCCAGAAGTGCCAGTCAGAATGGGATGCCAAGAGGGCGCTATGGGGTGCAGACCCACTTTCTGGGGGCCAGGAGCAGCTGGTACTCACAAACCCTGCAGCCAGTCCTGGTCCTGGGGGCCCGGGGGGGCCGGGGGGCCCTGGTGGTCCTGTTGGTCCAGGGGGTCCCGTCAAGCCGTTCTCCCCAGGAGCGCCAATAGGACCAGGGTCCCCCTTGGTTCCCTGCACAGGTGGGAAGGAGAATGTCATCACTGTTAGCCACCAGGGTGTCAGCTGAACCCCGAGTCAGCCACTGCGCCCCAACACACCTACGTTTCCTCACAGAGCCTTCTATAAACCTGCAGCCCCAGAGATACGCAAAACGCCTTGAAGCAAGCGAACTTCATAGCACAGGTGTTGTGGCAGGTAAATGGGGAGGGCACTGCTGGGAGGAGCCAGGGAGGAGGCAGGAGGGGGCCGGGACCCCAAAACCACTGCGAAGTTGGGGCTGGGGTGTGGGGGACACGAGGCACAGCCTCAGGGAGGAGCAAGAGCCAGAGGCACGTTTGACATGAGGCTCGGCCTCAGACGCGGACTTGCCACTCAGAACAAGGAGGTCCCAAGGGCCAGGCAGGGAAGCAGGGTGGGGACGCTGGGACACGAGGCAGGGACACCTCATGCCAAGTCGTCAGCAGGGCACAGCCCCACCCCTTATGGCCACCTAACCCCGCAGCCTCAGTTTCCTCATCTGTAAACGGTGATAAGGGATGAACCGAGCCCACTGGCCACAGCAAGGGCATGAGCGTGACCGCTGGCCGCCTTCCCAAGGCCCGGGCAGTGCTACACCTCCATGGCCTGACCTCCCAGGTCCTCCCAGAGCCCCTCCCCGTGCTCTGCCTGGCCCGCTCCACTCCTGCACTGGCCCCACAGTGAGGAGGGTCCCCTGGGCGGGGCCTGGCTCTCGCCTGCCGCTCTGCCCCCAGCCTCGCCCATGTGCACCCTCAGGCACCACCTCCTCGCTTGTCCGGCTGCATCTTAGCCCCACTCAACGTCTGCTTCTATTTTAACAGATATTTAATGTTCTTGGCTTTTTACCACCCACTTCACCTAGGGGCTAGTTTTATTGGAATCTCCGATTATATCCTATATTTAAAAACGTCATCTAATTTGTGATCTTTAAAAGAATCCCCTTAAAAAGGTTGCTCTTTGAAACCTCTGAGTAGTCCAGTGCTTTCCCCCCGCCCATTTCCCACTCAGGTGGCAGGGGTCTAGAATCGTCCTTCACTCTCCTCGAGCTTTTTCTTTGTTATCTCTGTACCTGAACATCTCCCTTCGGTGTTCAGGGCCCTCAGGCCTAAGTACAGCGGGATCTGGTCTCAGGCTGCGATCTCACCTCCAATCCCGGCTGCAGCCCCCACCCTGCATAACCCTCACCATCCAAGGCCCGTAGTTGCGTGTGTGCACATGTCTACACACGCACACGTGCACACACATCTATGCACACACACATCTGCTCGGACGCTCCTCCTGACCTCTAACCCGCTGTTCCGATGCCACCCTCCTCCTCATGTTGGGCAGCTTCCCCAGGGGACAGACCCTTGGAGGAGCTGGGGGAGTTTCCGGGTAGGCCCATCGGGTGTGGCCCACAGAGGGCTGGGCTCCTCGAGGGGACCTCAGGGCTGGCTGTGGGGGTGGCGTGGGCGCAGCAGTGAGGCCTCTGCTGGACTGGTCTCCCTTCTGAGAGCATCAGGGACCCACTCTGGACCAAGCAGGGCAAGCGTGGTGCCCACCTCCAGGGCAGTTCCAGCCCCCGACCAGCACCACGGAGAGCTCCCACTGCCACCTGCCCCACCCCAGCGCCCTCAAGGAGGCACTTCCTCCAAGGGGCCATCCCGACCTGGAAGATTCTGTACCTTAGGTCCTGGGGTACCCGCTTTGCCCTGCGGGGAAAAGAGAACAATTACTACAAATCAGGCCAGGGTGCAGCCAGCAAGAGAAAAGCATAAGCGCTGCACTCACTCATGCCGGCCATGAGGCCTGTTTCCCACCTACGAGGATTTCATTGCTTCTGATCTTCCTCTCCTGGTCCTGGGAGCTGCTGCCTGAGCGCCACTCCCAGAACACGTGAGCCTGAAACCCCAAGTGCACCTCTCGGCGCTGCCACCTCGGGCTGGCACCTCGGGCTGTTCACGCCATCGGCCCGTGTCAGGGAGGGGCTCAGCATGGGGGGCAGGACTGACCCACTGCCATGAGCGTGCCCCCTATCACCCCCAGACTGGGTGCTGAGCTGCAGATGTTTCCCCAGGACGTGAGCCCTTCCAGCTCAGTTGCTGCCAAAACAAAAGCATTGGCCAGAGAGGGTTCACTTAAAATGCGTCCCCTTGGCTCAGTGCAAAGCAGCCAGGTGCTCACGGAAGGTTCCACACGAAGTGTCTCCAAATGGCTGTAGGTCGGCACCTCAACCCCCCCCTCATCCCCGTTTCATCACCGGAAACCACAGCAATGGTTCAAAGTTTACGCAGCCTCACAAGTGTCTCTGTTATCAATGCAACCAGAATTGAAACTTGAAATAAAATTTCCAAATCAAGTGAAGCATCAATATTTTTTAAAAAACCACTAATCCAACTGTCATGAAGAAGCAGTGACAATGAGGTCCTTAGTTTCCACACAAGCCCCAGCTAGCGCAGCTCTAAGCAAACTGGCAGCCCCAGGCCCCCAGCTGCTGCGCCGTGATGGCCGTAGCAGGCAACAGTTGTATGTTGAAGTGAAGCCACCCACCACATTGGGTGACCTTATGGCATTTCCCCCCCCACGAGGTTACCACGGCCTCAGCCCCACACACCCAGGGTTTGGTCACTCTCTGGCTCTACTATGTGGCTCTAGGTCACATCCACCTTGGACACCCAAGGAAGTGACTTACGAGGCTGCCTTTCTGGCCGGCTTCTCCTGGTCGCCCATCTTTTCCTGGAACACCTGGGGGTCCCTGGGGGAGAGAAAGCAGTGTGTGGGCCCCGAGGAATTCAGCCACTGAGAAAGAGTGGTGGGTTAGCCGGTAAGCTGGGCACCCACAGATGTCCTGGGAATTGCGGCCACGTCACAGTCAGTGGCTACAGGGGACCTCGCAGTAACATGGGTCAGTGTACTCATGCCTCTCTGCTCAGTTTTTACATTTCTAAATTTCTTTCTTTTTTTTTTTTTGAGATGCTGACCAAATTGTGGGGAGGATGGAAAGGACTGCCAGACCCTTGGCGAGGGGCTGCCTTACCCGTGATGTCGGGAGGACTCTCACTAAAGTGGACACATGGCCCGAGTGCGGTGTCGAGTAGAAACCAGGCTGTGCACACCTGGTTCCATGACCCGATTACAACAGTGACATCCGTGGGCACCCCCAAGCCACTGTGTCCCCAGTGCGGGGAGCAGGGGTCGACCAGGCTCTGAGGTCCCCGTGAACAGTGAGTTGGCCAAAGGCGGGCTTCCACGGCCCCATGCTTGGGCAGTGGGGCCCACCCTGACCCATGGGAAACACTCCCAGCAATGGCTGCTATGAGGCCAGCTGCCACGAAGGCCAGAGAGGTGAGCAGCATTGCGCGCCATCACCCAGCGGTTCAGGCTCAGCCCCACCGTGGGGCCCAGAGGTGGGAACAGTGGCAAGAGCTGTGGAGTAGATGTGGTGATGGGGGCTTATGCCCAGACAGGAAGAGAACCCCACCCTGGCATTCACCCCTATTCCCAGTCGACCTTGATGGGAAAAGGGCAGCCAAGGGGGGCAGGCCTTACCTGGGGACCAGGGATCCCAGGGCGCCCATCCCGCCCAGGCACACCGGGAAGGCCCGCGGGTCCTGAGATGACCGAGCTGTTCATCCCAAAGCGGCCTGGCTCTCCGGGCATGCCGGGGACGCCGGGGGGCCCTGGAGGGCCGGGGAAGCCTCTTGGGCCCTGGACAGGGAGAAACAGGGAATAGGCATGCAGGCAGCACTCGCAGAGGGTCGACCACAGCCTGATCAGGCCCCTGCCAGACCCACGGGGTCCACTTGTGCACAGACAGGGCGGGGCAGCAGCCACCGGGCTGAAGGACACTCACTCGGAGGCTCTCCAGGTCACCGCCGAAGCCGGACCCCTCCATGTCAATGAAGGTCTGCGGGAAAGAGCCCAGAGACGCGTCACCCAGGCCCAAATCCAGCCACCTGTCCACCCGCCCTGCACACAGCGCTGTCCCACATCTCCAACAGGTCAAGACGTTTACAACGGGAAGCAAAGAGAGAGTGAACACGGGCTCCCCACCAAGGGAAAGAGGCCCGCCTGAGGCCCCGATGGCCCAGCGGGCTCTGGCACACCTGAGGCCACGCCTGGTTCTGGGGAGCCCCACACACAAGAGCCGACTCCCCTGGGCCAGGACACCTGGGGAGGCCGGTTACGGATTTGAGGGGCGAGGCACTGAGAAGCTAAGCAGAGGACGGGAGGGTCCCTCCGCTAGGACAGCAGGCCGACCTCCAGGGAGGAAAAGGACAGACTCACCAGCTTGTCAGGTCTGAAAGCGGGTCCTGGGGGCCCTGGAGGCCCTCGGGGTCCTGGGGGTCCTTTGGCCCCAACTCCAGGATCCCCCTGGGACAGAAGACAGTGTCACACCAGGAAGCACAGCCCTACAGTGGGTCGGGGGGGGGGGGAGACAGTAACGTGCTCCCCCCTGGGCCCCAGCCAGGGTGCATGCTCACCTTCTCACCCTTGGGGCCCATGTCTCCTGGGGTTCCCGGGAAGCCCTGTGGCCCAGTGTCACCCTGGAAGACAGGTGGGCAGCCCCGTCAGGGAGAAGGCACCTCTGCCACCACCATCCAAGCACCAGACACGTGACTTTGTACCCTGAATGTCCATTGCCCTGCAGAGCTCACTGTGGCGTCCTGTGGACAACCTCAGCAGAGAGCAGGGCTCTGTCCGTTATGTGTGCAAGCGTGTGCACATGTGTGTGTGCCGTGGGCAAGCGGATGTGTGCCGTGGGCAACAGGCCTTCACGACCTAAATGACCGTCAATGTGTTTGAATGTCCGTGTGTACTTGGAGCAGACTGTTCAGGGTTTGCGAGCGTGGAGTGGTAACACACTGTCAGAGCGAGCCAGTATCTGCGTCATTTGGATCCTGGGCTGTACGCACACAGGCACGCACACACACACGCTCACGCCCGCTCTGTCAAAGCCCCCACACAGCACTGGCCACTCTCCTGGCACACCTTACTGGTCTCCTTGCAAAGCTTTGCCGTCAGTTGTGAAGTTAGTAAAGGGTCATTTTGGTGTCAACATGAAACAGCCCTTCTTGTTCAGAATGTTGTTAAACTTGAGTTTGTCATGTCCAGCGCTGCTTGTGCAACGTGCCTTCCTGCCTTCTCTGCCCATTTGCTGATCTGTTGCTTCTCAGAACCTTTAGTTGTGAGCTTTTTGTGTCATTTTATCGTGTTCCTTGGAAATAGAATTTGTTGGTCTTTAAAAATGTGAATTAAGTGTTTTAAGATAGAAACTCTCACATTGACTGTGACAGCTAAGAAGTCTGCTCTGACGCCTGTGGATGTGTCTTCTGTCCGTGGTGCTGTGCTCCCCTCGCCCACAACGGGCAGCCTTGCTATCTCTGTTACGTGTGTTTTCCCTCTGAAACCTGGAAGCTGTACTTAGTTCTTTCCTTTTCTTGTTTTCTGGTAGTTAGCCTAAACGTCTCAATTTTTCTGTCAACAGTTATATTTGTTTTTTAACAAAGTTAAGTTGTATTTTCAGAATGGCTTCATTGCAAAATCTCTTCACTGCACTGTTTTAGGTGTCACAGGATGAAACAGTCCTGCTGGACTCATGCAAACGTCACCGAAAACATCTGGCTCTGAGAGAAGAAAAAACTTACAGGTTTTCCGTCTTCCCCAGGACCACCCTGAAATGTGTAGGAGAAAGCGTTAGTGATGAAATTTCAGGCTCCATTTCCCCACACGATCTGACCTGGAAATGCGGCCGGGGCTCCAAGGCCCTCTGCAGACCTGACTCCCATGGGAGAGCTGTCTGTGGGTTTGCAACCTTCCAGCTAATGTCTGAGTGCCGTTGTCCGCGGTGGGCGGGCCTGAGCTGGCTCTGCCTCCTGCCTGCCCGACACCCTCCAGCTCTCCCACAGCAGGGGAGCGGCCAGCGCAGGACGTGCCATCTTGGGGTCTCCAGGGTCCTCAGAGCCGAGCTGTTCTGCCACACTCTCTCCCCCTCCGGTCAAGCCTCCTGCCCCAGCTGAACCGAGGGGAGATGTGTACTCACCGGCTCACCGTCCCTTCCGGGGGCGCCATCCTTCCCTGGTGGCCCTGGGGGTCCCGGGGGTCCCTGTGGTCCGGGGACAGGCTGTACACCAGGGCTCTGCACCACTGGGCCTACAGGACCCTGGGAGGGGCAGAGGGCACAGGCTGGGGGGCCCACTACTGTGCTCTCCAGCTTCCCGGGCTGGGCTCAGCACCACACAGGGACACACAGAGTGGACATGCATGGGCGAGGCTGGTGGCACTGACACCAACAGGGGTCTGCCCTACCCCTGCCCACATGCTCCTCGTGCTCGGGCCCGAGCCTCCCCAGCTACACCCACTGGTGCCAGGCATGGGTGGAGGGGCATCAGAGAAGGGTGTGAGCCCAGGGCTTTGTCAGGTCCCCAGGGATCAGAGGCACCGACTGCTCTGGGGACCCCCGGTTCTGAGTCAGGAAGGTGGCCTCACCTCTTCCATCCTGTCCCCAGGGCTCCGGACACTCTCGTCCCAGGAGGTGACTGCATTTGAGCCAGAGAGTGTCTGATCTGAGGGGGTGGGGGGGGCGCGAAGAGGTCAGACCCTGAGCGGTGGCCCTGCTCTCAGCTCTCGTCCTGCCCGGAGCCCAGCCGCCCCTGAGCACACACTTCAGCTCACACTCACACACACGCAGACTCATACTCTCTCGCTCACTTGCACACTTGGCCACTTCTCCTCGCTGTGCCACCCGAGTCCCTTGTATTCATCACCACCCTTCCCATCTGAAATTCAGTCACACGTCTCCTAAGAGCGAGAACGTTTTCTGTCGACCTGATGGTCACATTAGGGAAACTCAGCGTTGTCACATACGGTGACCTAACAGCCAGCAATGTCCTTTGTAGGTTCTTTTTGCTGGATGGTGACAATGGGGGAACCGGGACCTCACCCAGGGTCCTGCCTGAACTCCAGCAAAATCAGCCCCCTGCCTGAGAGGCGGACGTCGCCAGAGAGATGACAACACCACCAGCAGAGGGGAAGAGCCGGGTCCGAGACGCCAGCAGCACAGCAGTGTTTGCGCCTGGCTCTGCGCCTGGCTCTGCCCTCCCTCGGCCCTGCCCCGTCCTGTCCCCAGTTCCCCCATTTCCTCACTGGGGGCAGGGCTGACATCTTCCTCTCTGTGACTGACAAGTAATTTGTGGAGTGAAATTTGAAGCCGCTTCCCCAAACTTTTCACCTGGCAGCACAGCACCACTGAGTCGTGGGGAAAACACGGGACTCCCACCACGGTGACATGCCGCGGGCTCCTGGGGCTGGCGGACGCCCATCTGCCAAGGGCAGTTTGCAAGAGTGTCTGCCCTGCCCAGAGTTCGATCAGCATGCTGGGGACAGAGCTCAGGGAGGGAACAGTGTTTGAGGCCCTTCAGCCCAAGGGGACCAGATGACTCCCGAGGGAGCACGCTGTCGGAGCTGCACCAGCGTCTCCGTGAGCTCAGCTCTGATGGCACCTGCCCCATTTCCAGCTGCACCCATGTGTGGCCACTGTGCTTGCTCAGCAGTGGGGGGTGGCAAGCCCCCCGACCAGCACACTACCCTCAGTCTGCTCAGAGCCCGCCTCCCGGCCCCGCTGAGGCCTCAGCCAGCACGAAGCCCCCGCCCCAGGACCCAGCATGAGTCACAGGTCGGCCAGGGAAGCAGCTCAGCCCCTTCCCCATGGATGGCGTGGGGTGGAAACAGCCCTGGCGGTTTCTAAGTATTGGCATGATTTAAGGCAGACTTGAACCCCTGCCGGGGGGAACTGCAAGACATCACTAAGAGAAGAAGAGAAAGCCAAGACCTGAGTACACGGGGAGCTGGTGCGTGTTCCGGGGTCTGGAGATTCTATCGTCTTGAAATGTCCGTGCCCTCTCCCAACCCTGACTTACGGATCCAACGACATCCAACCCAAACCCCAGCTGCTTTTGTAGAAAGTGACAAACTGATTCAAAGCTTCCCACAAACATGCCAAGGACAAGAGCACTGTGAGGGGCGGGCAACGCGCAGGACGCAGCAACATGGCAGTGAGCCCTGTCGTCACGACAAGTAGGCATGGCCACAGCAGCGTCCAGAAACAGGCTTCCGCTGAAGGGAGCTGGAACAAGTGGATGTGCGGGTGCAAACAAGGGACGCGCTTAGACCCACCCCGTCCAGCTAGACGGCCCTGAGCGGGGACCCGGGCTGACAGCACAGCAGCTGGGTGCCCCTCCCTCAGGACTCCGAGGGGCTGGACTCCTCAGGACTCCTGCTGTGCCCGTGGGAAGCACGTCAGTGACAAATGCCACGGGCACCACAAACTCAGGGGCCGACGGCTGGCTTAGTCTCGTGCATTGTTTGCTGCTCCTAAGTTGGCTGCACTGAACGTGTTTTATTGCTGTAATGTAAAAAGCAGTCACTGCTCTTATTTAAAGTCTACCTAATTGTCTAAAACCTTGACATCAATGTGCCGGCAGAAGTGTGTTGTGTGTGTGTGTTAATACGTGGCACGTGGGAGTCTGCAGGCAGAAGTGTATTATGTGTGTTAATATGTGGCACGTGGGAGTCTGTGTGCAGGCAGAAGTGTGTTGTGTGTGTGTTAATATGTGGCACGTGGGAGTCTGTGTGCAGGCAGAAGTGTACGCATGTCCCGAGATCCCTGTCCCCTCTTACGCAGTGGGACACCAGCCTAGGCTCCGCTGAGAAGGGACTTTGCAGATGTAATCGGCTTACTAACTAGCTGACTTTAAGACAGGGCGATTATCCTGGATTGTCGGGGTGCAACCCAGTAATCACACGAGGCCCCAACACAAGGGGAAGGCAGGAGAGGTGAGGTGGGAGAGGAGGTTCTGAGGAGGGGAACCCGGGAGATGGGCCAGGAGCTGAGGAAGGTGGCACCTGAGAATGGTCCTGGCCGAGCAGCAGGGGACCTGGACCTCATCCTACAGCCGTGGGAACCGACCCTCCCCGGGGTCCCCAGCAGGTCTGCGTTGGTGCCCCTTTGGGCCAGCCCACCTCCAAGGCCACGGGGGGAAGCCCTGCCCCCAAATGGCGACCCACGTGGGCCCATTTCACAGAGGTCCTGGGCAGACCCGTCTTTGCTCCAAGGCCACCTCCACCATCACCAGCCCCTCTCATGTCCTCCTTGCGCCCCGCTGGCCCCAGGCTGGGAAGTGGCATGCCACTGCAGCAGCACCCTCAGACGGTGCCACAGATCCTCCGAAACAAGAAACAAACCAGGAATCCACGCAGCCACTCTACCCTGCCATCTCCTGTGGCAGCTCGTGCTGTGGACGACCCCACAGCCAGGGAGGCGAGGGACGCAGGCAGGTGCTGATCAGCCCAGGCTGGGGCGTATTTGTGATGGGAGCCCCTCACCCGGCCACACACAGCACACAGCACACAGCACACCCAGAAGTGAGCTTTACCTCCTGATGAAGACACTGTGGTCTTCTCAATTTCTTCAGTTCTGGAATCTTCTGAGTTGCTGCCGCCGGCCATGGGTGGAGATGTGACTGGGGCCGCGTCGGGGAGGCTGGGTTTTAGGGACGCGCCCTGGAAGGGGAGAGAGGGACAACATCTTCGCTACTCAGCGAAGGCGATGACCTGTGAACACGTGTGCTGGCCAATGTCAGGTGTGGGCTTGTTTGTAAAATAAGAGTTTTCCAGATTTTAGGAAAGATAAGAAGCCACGAGGACTTCATCTGAGGCAGGAATAAGTTTCAGGCCGTCGGACCCTGGAGGGCGGTCACAGGCCACCACCACAGACCCGGGTCTCGGGACCTTCCAGGCACCAGAGCCCTACACACATGTGGGTGTGCATGCTGGCCCTGCTTCCCAAAGAGGGGCCAGCCCCCTCCACCGGGCGAGACCAAGGGTCCCCACGCCATGCCTGGGCGTCCGCCACCATCCAGCCCATTTTGGTGCCAAGCCCTGGGAAGAAATGTGAGACAGATGGCGGGAGCAAAGGGGCTGGCCCCTTTCACACCCCTGACACCCCCCTCCTGCTGCCTCCGCCTCCTGTGTCATTTCGGGTGGCATGAGCTGGGGACACTCACTGCTCTGGCCTTGCCTGCTGCCCACACAGCTTTCCCCTCCTGACTTACAGACACACTAGTACCTTGGGGCCCTCCCAGCTATTGGGATCCCAATATGTCAATGATCAGAATGTCAAGGTCACCTCAGAGACCCAAGGAACATTTAGAATCAGAAACCAACTTTCAAAGAACATTCCTGTGCCAAGACGAGAGGAAGCCAGCCCAGGCTGGGACGGGCCTGGAGACTGTGCCGGCTGCTAGCAGGGTGGGTTTGGCTTCAGCACTCACCACTTCCTCCCTGAGCAGCTCCTGGTTCTCCGCCTGCCCGCTTCCGAAGTCTCCTGACACCTGAAAGGTTCACAGGGACAGGAAGCAGCTGCTGATCGAAGCCCTTGCGTCAGCAGGGCCTGGAGAGCAAAGCAGCCCAGCTGGTGGGAGGCGGAGGGAGTGGGGTCCTTGAGTGGCCGTGGGGGGAGGAGCCCAGCACGCTCCCCTGAGTGGCGTCAGCTGGTCATCAATGAGGCACAACCGATCAGACCAATTAGGACGACCCTTTGGAAATGAGTTTGGCTCCTGGCCAGACATTCAGAGAACCGTGAAAAACATGTTCCTTTCTTTCCACTTGCGATTCTGTTCCTGGGACACTGTCCTAGGAAACGGCCCAGAGGAGAAGCCCAGCCAAGGGGTACTTGGGCACGCGTCTCTCCACGTGTGGGACGCACAGTGGACGTGGAGCAGAAAGCAGGCGGCCCTGGGCTGTGACTGGACGACCCCACTCCAGTCACAGCGGGGTCCCCGGGTGATGCGTTTGTGATCTGAAGCCTCCCTGGGGACACAGCTGTCCCCCGGTCCTGACCCCACACCCGGAACAGGTGGAGTTGCTTTTCCTCAGGTCCCACAGGATTGTGTGCACGCACATTCTCAGGCACACTCACACATCCTCACACACACCCACAGTCTGTGATAAACACTCACTCATGCTTACTCAGTCTGTGACAAACATCCTCACACACACAGTCTCCAATGAACACTCACACTCACACCTTCGCCACGGTGACTGCTGTCGCCTGTGCCACCCACTGGCATGCTGGGGCAGCTTCCCACATTTGCTTTACATTCCGTGTGTTCTGCAGGGAAGGGGAGGCTCTTTCTGACGCTACAGGTAATTAAAAATGTCACCATGTTCCTGTACCCGAAATGGCGTCTTTCAAAGAGACCATTGTGGCCCCATCACTTTGGGGCTCCTGGGAAAGGCCAGCCCCTCTGCCTGGGCACCTTCCCCGGGGTTGAGGGAGGGGAGGAGAGACTCACCCCGTCGTCGGCATCGTCGTCATCGTCCAGGCAGTGCTGGGGGCCCACGTGGGGGTCCCCACGCACCCTCAGCTCTGCAATCATGCCCTGGACACAGAGGGACAGAGAGGTCACTGGCGGCTCCACCTTACTCTGGCAGCCAGCTGGGAGCCTGGCACCGTTCGAGGTCAAGATGTCAGCCGGTGATACACACCGGAACGAGACGGGCCCCTGAATGGGCCCGACCTCAGACGCACCAGGAAACAGCGTCAGATCAGCTGGGGGGAATCCTGACGTCACCTTCTCGTAAAACGAGTCAGATACCGAGGAGAAAACTGAGCTCGCAGCACTGGGCACAGCTCTAGGTTCTCCGAGCGCACGCGTCAGACTCGCTCACTCACTCACTCGCTCGCCCTCTCTACCCCTCCACAGGCTCCTTCACGTGAGGCACCAGGCCACGGCAGGGACAGGGCCCTGGGTGAGGAGAAGAGGGGAGCGAGCCCAGGCAGGGGTCAGAGCGGGACGAGGCATGTCGGTGGATGTGGTGCCCGGAGGGGCGTGAGGCGCTGCGCGGGGAGGACAGCAGGGAAGCAGACGCAGCCAGACGATGTCCTCACGTGTGAGAGCAGAGGGTCCAGCGTACAGAGAGGACACAGGACGCCCACCTCAGCAGGAGGCCCCGAGCCTGAGGCAGGGAGCAGGGGACAGCGCCGGCGGGGGCAGCGTGGGTGACGAGGACCTGAACCACTGCACCAGGGCCTTCTCTGCGAGGCTCCGTGGTCCCTAACGGGCCGGGATGACGGGCCTGCAGGTGAGGCTGTGGACCCTGCGCCTCCCAGCGCCCTCAGGGCTCCCACAAAGCGAGGTGGACCCTGGGCCTTTGGCAGATGACATCCCCAGGACACAGAAAGCAGGCCGAGCTGCTCACGATTTTGTCTTAGATGCCACTTGCTGAAAGGTTCTCCCCACTGGGAAATTATGAATGTGTTCACATGCTTTTGCTGCATTGTCTGTTTTTCACTTAACTTTTTCATCCACTGAGATTGACTTCAGTGCATTTTTTTCCTAACAGCGAGCATGTTTCGCCAACTGTAAGGTGCACATTTTAACCACTCTTACAGCAGAACGGCCTGGGTCAGAGGGCAGCAAACGCTCTCTGCGAAGGGCAGGTGGTCAGCATGTCCAGGCGTCTGTCACAAGGACTGTGTTGTACCCGGTAATCGATGAGGACAATAAGTAAAATACGGGAGTGGCTGTCAGTCAAACTGTAGGGACACTGCAATTCTTATTTCATACAATTTTCACCTGTCACAAAACATTCTTTTTTCCCAACCACTTAAACACGTAAAGGCTTTCCATCGCACAGGCTGTGGGGAAACGGGCAGCAGGCTGGACGTGTCCTCGGGCCCTGTGCTGATACCCACCTAGGTCATTCTGGTTATTCCTCCAAACACCCTTTATCAGCTGACCTTCAACCTCACGACCTTCCTGCTCCACACCAACAAGGAACATGTGACAACAAACCAAACAAACACCCCCGAGTGTCCCCAGCTGAGCTCTCGCTTGAAGGCCCCACTGTCTCTGGTCTCTCAGCTTGGCTCAGGCTGCCTCCTCCAGGAAGCACTCCTGAACTCCCTCCCGGGGAGGGTTAGGCCCTCTGGGGGCCAGTTCTCCCTGACTCCACAGCGCCCGCTCCACCCCCACTGCTCCAGGTGAGGCCTGTGGGATGGCAGGAGGGGCCAGATGCTAAAATTCCAGAAAACCATACTTCTGAACATTCCTTGGGGGCACTCTGTATGTGGGGAGAGGGCAGGGGCGCTCTGGCAGGTGGGGGGTCAGGGTGCTAGATGTCCCGCTATGGCCTTCCCTACCCCAACACCGTTTCTGAGGCTCTGAACCTCCGACAGACCAGGCTCACGGCAACCTGAGTGAAGAGGGCAGAAGAGCGTGGGTCCCAGCTACCTGTCTGGGGGTAGGTGCTTTCCCAAGGACATGGTTAGTTGGGGAAGACGTCACTAGTGCAAAAGCCACGAGACCCACTGCAAATATTGAATGGACTTAGAACCTAATGTTAGGAAATCCAGGTTTTGTTAATAAAGACCATTTAAAAAGCTTGTCACTGCCACACCACACGTCTTAAAGTTGTGTGTAGACGGTCAGAACCACACACTGTGCAAGCATGTCATTGGAGGATGTGGGGGCTCCCTCCCCGGGACCCCGACCCCACGGTGCCCCAGTATCTCCTGGGGGTGACCTCTGACCTGGAAATCCATGTCCTGGCTGGGGCAGGGGGGCTGGGGAGCCTGTAAGGGGGAACACAGCACTCCTAGGCCTGCCTCCCCTCCACCTCCTGGCCCCTCCTTCCTCTGCTGGCTGACCCCTTAAGTGGGCCTGATCCCTTGTCACCCGTCACAGCTGTACCTGTGACCGGGCCACGCCCCCACTGTCCCATTTCCTGATCTTGGGACCCCCTGGCCGGCATCCCGCCCAGATTCCTCCTTGACTATCTGCCTCTGGCCGCCTTGCGGTTTCCTCCCGTGGGGTCACGCCCAGGCACATCCCTCCATTACAAACACACTTTCTTCTACTTCTCCATTCCGTGGAGTCAGGTCATCGTGTGATTGCTGGCACTGTGTCTCGGTTATGCCAGCAAATGTCACTTCTGATGAACAACAGGGCTCCACGTGTTTGTCGTAAGAGGGGTCTGTGCTTAGGGGCCATGCTTTCCCTCTTGCTCCCCGCCACCGTCAGCGTCAAGCCTGTTCCGGTGGCCCAAGCCTAGGTGGCCGGTGGGAAAGCTCGTCTTCAGTGGCCAGGCACTCATTTTTATGTAACAAGACCAACAGAGCCCCGTGTGAAGCAGCGGCAATCCACGCGCCTCACCGAACACAGAAGTGAATGTGGAAGGTGCTGGGAATGGGGGCAGGCCCAGCCCTGCCCGCCTGGAGGCTACAGACAAGGGTCCAAGGCAATTCGTGGGCGGTTCGTCTGCTAACAGACGACTGAGGCCAAGAAAAGCTCAAAGAAACCCCAGGCGAAGAGGAGGTGGCTCCCCAGACGGAGGCAAACAGGGGAAACGGGACCCTGTCCACAGAGAAGCCAAGTCGAGGGAAGAGTGACTGCAGAACCTTTGAAATGGCACAAAAAGGAAAGGCACCAAAACAGTGCCAGGGAGCTGCAAGTGACGTATCAATAAGCAAAACACTGCAGCAACGGGTGGGACAGACATGTCCCCGGAACACTAGTTACCAAACCCGACTCCAGGATGAGCCGGAAGAGCCCAGCGAGGTGCCAGGACCTTCCCAACAAGACAGAGTTAAAGGTTCTGCGAGGACCCGTGGGGTCAGCACCGGGCAGGGCGTGCAGACACCATCAAGGGGGCACCCCCTTCCCTCCCAGCACTCTGAGCTTCTGTTTCTGCCAAATCTTATAAATCACACAACCTGAGTGATTCTTTCCCAAGAATCTCAATTCGAAAGTCGGAAAAACACTGTACTAAGTTGATTTGGTCTTCAGTTCCACCAGACAATGTGTTTCTCTTCCCACCTAACTGGAATCTGACCAGACACCTACATGGAAAATTCCTGAAGCTTCTAGTCTGTGGGGACACAGGAGCCAGACCAGGTGTGACAGTGGAATCAATGGGAAGAGGCCACAGCGCCCCCGGGAGGCAGGGCCACCGCCCAGAGCCAAACACAGGGCCGGCCATGAATGTGTCTGCATCTTTCTACCCTTCAGACACGCTGAGGGGACGGTCAGTGCCCTGGGGCTCTTCTCCAGGCCAGATTTCACCATATAAACACTTGAAATATCCCAAAGGTTTTTAAAAAATGACAAGATAAATAGGCAAATGACAAACTGGGAAATAAAATTTGTAGCACACAGAACCAAGGATTGGTTTCTTTCATGTGTAAAAAGCTTGTATAAACCAATAAGAGATGGTAGAAGCCATCAAAACCAGGAACATAAACAAGCCAATCACGAAGAAAGACAGACAGCAGCAGCAAACATGTGAAAAATCAGTCTGTCTTCAATCACAACCAAGAAATGCCAATGAAAACACCATCGGTCGCCTACGTGTCCAACTGGCAAGCATTGATGACATGCAGGTCTGACGAGGCATGGGGGGGCACGCTGCACGTTAGCACCCTGAGAGCTTGGCAGCCCCTGTCCCCACTGGCACACGGGCAGCTTTTTGTTGCCGTGTCAAAGGCAGAGGGAACTGTAGCATACTTTTCCATCTAGAAATGCCTGACACATCACACAGCAAATTGCCAGTAAACACAGCCCCTCCCTGGATGGGATGACTTTCTCTGATTTCTTCCAGTTAATCATGTTTGAGGATCAAAAGGAAAACACAAAAAGGCCCAGTTTGGTAGCAAGGTCCCGCTAGCTCCCAGACCCCACTGGTGTAAGTTTCTGCCAAAGGGGAAAGGCCAGCTTTCAGAACCTGAGTCACCAGGCCTTAGAACAACTCTCATCAAGTAGCTTTTGTCTGGGCAATAATTAACTTTCTGTCCTCTGGGGACACATCCCCCATTAGCAGACACAGGGACCCCTGTCTGGACCACTGGGTAGGGGTGTGCCGGCTGCATCAGCACCCCTGGAGGGTGTCCACGCAGTGCATCTCGGAGGCCGTGGCTCCAGCTAGAGATTCTAAGGAGTGTAGGGCCTGAGGGCCCAGGAGAAAGACCCTACTCGGGCTCTGGGATCTGCCTGTCCCCACATGGGCCAAGCCCAGGGAGAAGGGCCTTCCCTGGGGACACAGTGGACACAGCCATTTGCCCAGCACCACTGGGGAAGACCAACTCGGAGCTGCAGGCCGCTCAGCAGCTTGGTAAAAATAATAATAATCAGGACGACTGACGTTGGCTCTGGGCATGAAGTCCTGACCCGGCCCCACTTCTACCCTCCAATGTTGCCATCTTGAAATTCTTCATTTGGAATGAGGGTCCCTCACTTGTGCACAGACGGTTGCAGGGCCGGCATCCAGTTAGGAAGATGGTCCGGAAAGGGCCTCAGGGGCCAGTGCAGCCCGGGGAGACACTTATTGGGGGCGGCCACGGGGCCAGGACACCAGGGGATAAAAGGCACACTAGAGCCAGGAGGCCAAGGAGCAAGGCCCCCTGGGGACTACAATCAGTGGACACTGAGCGCCACTGTCTGTTGTCCAGGTGGCCGGGCCCCACGCCCAGGGCCGAGCCAGCCCTCCCCGAGCAGCCCTGCGTTACCTGAAACTTGTCGGGGTCCGCTCCTCCGGCCTGAGCCACAAAGAGGCCAGAGCCCGGCTCCAGCGCCAAGCCCTGTGGGGACCGCGCCAATGGTACCGTCTGGAACACCTCGCAGTCCACGAAGAGCGCCGCACTGTTGCCGTCCACGCTGAGTGCAAAGCGCGTCCACTGGCCGGCGAAGGCAGGCAGGCGGAAGCTGGCGGCCGTGTGCGTCTCAGCTGCGCCGGGCTCAGTGTACAGCAGCTGCACGTGCTGGTGGCTGTCACTCACAGCCGACAGCTTCACGCCCACGGAGACCACTGCCTGCGCCGCATCCGTGATGGCGAACAGCACCCCCGCGCCCTCGGTGGCCGGCCGCACGTGGAAGAACAGCGAGAAGTCGCGGAAGAACGGGTTGGGGAAGTGGTACTGGGCCACCAGGCCGCTGTTGGCGTCTGGGCCGAAGACGTAGGCCGGCCCCACGTCGGGGTCGTCGATCTGGGTGACCTGCTGGGGTAGGGGATCCCCGAGCAGCTGCAGGAGCCCCACTTCTATGCCCACGCTCCCTGTGAAGAGAAGAAAGACACCGCATGAGGCTGCGTGCAAGGAGACCGAGTCTCATGCCTGGCAACCGCCCAGCTCATCTGGGTTCCGCTGGCCTGGACGTGGACCGCCACCGCGTGTCATCCAGGCGCCTCGCTGGGCCAGGACACAGTGGCCACAGCCACGGCACACTGCCATCAACCTGCCTGCAAGTCCAAGGTGGACACAGCAGGGACCACCCCAGATCAGCCTGGCAGAAGGGGGCAGGGTGTTCCATCAGAGCATGGAGGCTCCTTCCAGGGGCAGGGACATCCCACTGCACCCCTGCCCTGCACCTGTCCTCACCCCACGCTGGGACCCGCCCCCACGCCTACCCCCACATTCGGACCCTGCCCTTCACTCCTACTCCTCATCCTCACACTCGGACCGTGTCACCCACTCCCACCGCCAAGCTGGAACCCCACCCTCACCCCACGCTGGGATCCCGCAGGAGCAATGCAGGGCAAGGCTGGGCACCCCCATCCCCGGCGGTTACACCTTAATGACGTCACTCCCTTACAAAAAAGGAAAATAAAACTGCACAGTGGAGAGTTCCCTGCAGCCTCATTGACATCAGGAACCAGCCTGAAAACAAATTTAACTCCTGGGAAGGTGGAAAACCAGAGGCTGTATGTACGTCCTCAAGGACACCCCAAGCTAAGCCTGACACTCAATACAGTCAGTTGCTCCCAGGCCCCCGGTTGTTGTTGTTGGTGTGTGTGTGGGGGGGCGGTTACAGTGTGTGACAGCCCAGCCATGACTGCTAGTGGGACTCCTGGGAGGTGGGGGCTTTCCTCCCCTCCGGCCACGTCCACACTGGGGTGACCTGAGAGCAACTGTGTCCCGGGGGAACCACCCGCGGGAGGTCTGCTCTCTCCCTAACCCACTGACACTCACACCAGCATGGCCACACGCGGTGCCATCCTGCCTCCTGAACGATAGGCGGCTCTCCGGGCCCTTTTGTTCACTCTCCACAGGAGCCCACGGTCAGACCAGCCCGTGCGTGCTCCTCCTCGGTCATCACTGTCCCGGAGCATGAGTTCCTACCCACATGCCACCATTCGGAGACCCCTCGGCAGTGTGAGCCCAGGCTAGGGATGGCAGCGGCAGTGCCTGGTTCTCTCCCCTCACTGCTTCTCCTCCCCGGAGGGACCAGAGGCGCTGCCATCCATGCCTCTGGGGCAGGGTGGAATCTGACCATGCACCTGGACCCGCCTGAGCCCCGGGGTGCAGCACAGAGCAGACTGCTTCCTGGGCATGTGGGCGCCACTAGTGGCCGGACCCCACACCCTGGGGACCAGTGGTGATGAGCGCTGGGGCTGAGGGCAGGGCTCTCACCTCCCTGTCCAGAGAGTGTGGTCACTGCCGGACACAGGAGAGGGACAGACACCAACTCAAGGAGAGACCCATTCATCGGTGACTTTCCCACATGTCCCCTTTGCCAGGCAGATTCTGGACTTTGGAGCCATGCTCTGGCCAAGAGCCCTGACCTAAGGCCTTTCCTCTCAAGACCCCCCAACTGCAGTCTGGTGGGGCCTACCTCCAAAATGTGAGTCACACGGCAAGCTGCTCCTCTGGGAGAGGGCTGTGACATGTACGTGTCCTGAGGAGAGCTGCGGTGATCGGGCGTGTGTGTGACAGTGAGTGTGAATGTGTGCGTGTGTGAACATGACAGCATGAATGTGGGCGTGACAATGGCGTGTGTGTGAGTGTAAGTGAGCGTGAATGTGAGAATGTGTGACCGTGACAGTGAGCATGAATGTGTGTATGTGAGCGAGACTGAGTGACTGAGCGTGAATGTGTGCGTGTGTGACAATGAGTGTGAATGTGTGTGTCTTTGGGGGGGGCCGGACCTCCGAGCAGGGCCAGGCTGACCTGGGACTTCCTGGGGCACACAGAGGGAAGAAATGCCATACCCCAACTTCCTAAGTCAGGTCTTTCAAGAGCTCCCTGAGAACAAAAACGGAAAACAAGGAAGAGACAATGGCCACCGCCGGGACATGCACTGTGCCAGGGCTGGTTCCCTGGGGTCACTCTGCATAGCCCAACTTCCCATTATGTGGGCAGCACCACATACCACGGGGGAATCCCCTTGGCCTCCCCCGTCCCTTGCAGGTAAGTCCCTCATGCAGATGGGAAGTGGGGAACGTAAGCACAGCACAGACAGCAGCCTTGGTGGAACAATGGCCTGGCCTCTGCGCCTGCTGAGGGCAGAAGGCCCCTCACGGGAGCAAGGGGACCTTACAGAAAGACCCTGGGCTCTGGGAGGCCAGTGGTCACTTCCCACTCAAAGGAAGACACTGCTGTCCACCAGGGTGGCAATTGCTATGATGGTCCCTTTGTATCAGAAGTACCCAGGGCCCAAGTGTCCACTCAGGGAAATGTTTGAAGACTGGGAAAGAGGACTCTCACCAGCTTGGGTGCCAGAAGCACTGGTGCCCTGACTCAGCTGTCCCCAAAGTTAAACATGGTTATGCTCCACCACCACCCTTCCTTCTGGGCAGCTAGAACTTTTCCAAATTAAGAATACAAGATGCAGCAGCTGTCGACTACCTGGGTTGGAAGAGAGCAGCGTGCGACATGGGCAGTCCCAGGGTCCTGCAAAGCATGAGCGGTTCCTTCCCAAAGTTCTCCCATTTCCTCTGCACAAAATTCCTCAGGTTCCCTTTGGAAGCAAGCCTCCCAATGCTGCGATCAGGAACCATGAGCGGGGCTATGGCCACCTCCCTGCAGTCCTTTTGGCAGCTGCTGCGCGGGAGGCGTGGCCTGAGGTGCCGGCCTGCTGTCCTGGGCAGGAAACTAACATCTCTCCAAAAAGCAAATGCCATGCCCTCAGAGCTCAGAGGAACACCTTCCCAGAACACGGTGGGCGACACCTCTGGCAAGCTGCAGCCCGCTCATCGGCCCACATTCCCCTCAGATCAAGGAATCAGAAGACTTGCCTAGTTGAAGACAGTTTCCCTTTCAGCAAACAGGCCAGCCATGACCAAGTGGGATTTATCCCAGGCCTGCAAGGCTGGTGCAACATTCAAAAGTCAGTTAATGGAATTCATCACATCAACAGGCTAAAAAAGAAAACCATGATCTTATCAATAGATGCAGATAGCATCTGATAAGTCCAGCAGCCATTCGTGATTAAAAACCTCAGGAAACTAGGAATAGAGCAGAATTTCCTCCACTGATAAAGAACCTCTACAAAAACCTACAGCTGACATCACACTTCATGGTGAGAAACTAGGTTTGCCACTAAGATCAGGTACAGGGCAAGGATGGCCCTCTTACCACTCCTCCTCGTCACACCGTACTGGAAGTGCTTGCTAATGCAATAAAGCAAGAAAAGGAAATAAAAGTACACAGACTGGGAAGAAATAAAACTGTCTGTTAGCAGATGTAATCTATGTAGAAAATCCAAAAGAATTCACACACACACACACACACCTCCCTCCTGGAGCTAATAAGTGATGACAGCAAGGTTGCAGTCTACAAGGTTAATACACAAAAGTCAATCACTTTCCTGTGTACCAGCAATGAACAAGTGGAATTTGAAATAAAACACACAACACTATTTACATTACCACCCCTCAACATTAAATACTTAGGTATAAATTAAAGAAAATATGTACAAGTTCCATACGAGAAAAACTATAAAACACAGATAAAAGAAATCAAGAACTAAATAAATGAAGAGATGACCCACATTCATACGTAGGAAACTCAATCTTGTCAAGACGTCAGTTCTTTCCAACTCAATCTGTAGATTCAATGCAATCCCAACCAAAACCCCAGCAAGGTGTTTTGTGGCTATTGACAAACTGATTCTAAAATTTACGGGGAGAAGCAGAAGACCGGAATAGCCAACTCAGGACGGAAGAAGAACAAAGCTGGGGGACTGACAACACCCGACTTCCAGACTTACTCTACTGCTGTAGCAATCAGGACAGTGTGGTCTGTTGAAAGAAACAGGCAACAGGTCCATGGAGCAAAGGAGAGAGCCCAGGAATAGACCGACTTGGACACAGTAACTGACCTTGACGAAGGAGCAACGGCAACACGATGGAGCCAGAAGGTCTCTCCAACAAACGGTGCTGGAACCACTGGCGCCCACGTGCAAGATGCGAACCCAGACACAGATCCTACACCCGCCACAGAAACTAACTCAAAGTGGATCACGGGCCTAAATGTGAAATGCAAACCTCTAAAACTCATAGAAGAAAACACAGGAGAAAACCTAGACGACCTTGGGTTTGGTAATGATGACGTTTTAGGTACAACACCAAAGGCAGGATCCACGACAGAAAGGACTGATAAGGTGGCTGCATTACAATGAAAACCTTCGCTCTGTGAAAGACAGTGTCAAGAGAACGAGAAGAAAAACTACTGACAGAGAAAATATCTGCAAAATGCATCTGATAAAGGACCGTTACCAAAATATACAAAACACGACACCCTAAGAAAACAGACAACCGATGAAACACTGAGCCGGAGACCTTCACAGACACCTCACCGAAGAAGGCACGCAGATGGCAGACAAGCACATGAAGATGCCCCCGTCACGTGTCACCAGGAAAACGCAAGTACAAACGACGGGACAGCAGCACACCCCCAGCAGAACGGCCCCCACCCGGGACACTGACAGCACCAGGCGCGGCAGGACGAGGACCCACAGAAGTCTCCCTCACTGCCGGTGGGACGGCAGGGGGTGCAGCCACAGGAGGACAGTGGCTGGTTTCTTCCCACAGTGGACGTCCTCTCACCATAGGACCCAGCGATCACACTACTTGGTATTGACCCAAAGGAGCTGCAAACTTACGTCCACACAAAACCTGCCCACGGACGTTTACCGCAGCTTTATTCATGACGGCCAAACCTGGAGCTGCCCAGACGCCCGTCCGTGGGCGATGGACAAACTGCGGTCCATCCAGGCAATGGGCTGTTATTCAGTGAGAAAGCGCAATGAGCCACGAAGCCCTGGACAGACGCGGGGCACCGTAAGTGCATACGCCTGCGTGAAAGACGCCCATCTGAGAAGGCGTCCAGTTCTGTGACATTCTGGAAAAGGCAGAATTGCGGAGACAGTGAGAGGTCAGGGGTCGCCAGGGGACAGAGGGAGAGGTGAGTAGGAGGAGCACAGGGGGTGCTCAGGGCAGTGACACGCTCTGTAGGACACTGACAGTGGACACACGTCACTGTGCATCTGTCCAAACCCAGGGGAGGCACAGCACCAAGAGGGGCCCCCGTGTAAAGTGTGGGCCCTGGGTGATGACGTGTGTGTGTCACTGCGGGTCCATCAGTTGTAACAGAGGCCCCACCCGGTGGGGACGCTGACGGTGGGGGATGTGCCTGTGGGGGGGGCCAGGGGGTACATGGGAAATCTCTGTACTTCCCTCAGTTTTGTTCTAACCTAAAACTGCTCTAAAAAAATAAAGTCTTTTAAAAAATCAGGCAAATGATGAAAAGTAAGCAAAGATTGCAACACTAACATCAGATAAAACAGAATTCACGTTGAAAGCCTTTGAATGGGACGAGGAAGTGATATTTTTCACACTCCCGCCACATGATGGGCCCTGTACCACCCTGGTGTCCCCAATACACACGGTGAGTGGGAGGGACCTCGTTCAGGTCTGAGCCTGAGACACCCACCCACCCCCTCTCCTGTGAACAGAGAGCAGACCGCCTGGTAAGAGCTCTGAGCAGACAGAGTGAAGGACGCTGTCGGCGGCGTTTGGCGCAGAACCTGACCTCGATGGCAGAGAAACAGACAGCACACACCTCAAGGAGCAGTGACGATGGTCACACTGGCTGAAGGACCGAGACTCACGCCGAGCCAATGGAGGTGTCCCGCGTCCCTGAGTAGGTACCACGCAGGGTGCCCCGTTTAGAACACCCAACCTGACACCACCACAAAGGCCTCAGTGGGGTATTTCTGACAGTCCAGAAAACGCCCAAGGACATGCGATGGTCTCTGAAGCTGTGATTCACTGAGCGCGGGCCGCGTTGAGCAGGCTGCCACCCAGTGCCCGCGTCAGGGCCACAGGGGCGCCGGGCCAGGGTATGGGTAACAGACGTGAATGAGGGGACGTGCGGGGCCCTCAGGGCATCCTGTGTTCCCAGCGGAGCTGGAAAGGTCTGTCACTGAGGAGAGGACCGAAAGAAATACTAGAGCCGTGCAGAACGAGGGCGTCTGCCTGTAGTGACACAGGGAGAGATGTGTCAGACACAGAAGTGACCCCTTTTGTGCAGAACAAGAGTCGCGAGTACACACGTGCTGCACTAGGCAGGACGATGGCCCCAAAGATGTCTAAACCTGTGGCTGTCACTTTACACAGCCAACAGGAGTTTGCAGATGTGACTGGCTATGGCCCTTGGACATTCTCCAAACCCAACCACACACATCCTTTCCAGCAGGGAAGCTCTCCAGCGGGGACACAGAGAGTGGTGACAAAGGAAGAGAACCGCCGCGATGGCAGCATGAGGACCTGGCCGACTTTGGTGGCTTTGAAGATGGATGCGGGGCCAGGAGCCCGTAGCCTCCAGGAGCTGGGAAGGGCAGGGACAGTGTTCTCAGGAGCCCCCAGGAGGAGCCCCCCAGGAGGAGCCCCCCAGGAGGAGCCCCCGGGGCCCCTTCAGTGACGTGGTGTTGGACTTCTGGCCTCCAGAAGTCACAGGAGCACACCTGCATGGTAGTCAGCCAGTAAGTGCGGTTGTCGTCCCAGCAGCCCCAGGTCACGCCCACACACGCATGTACAGAAGGTGCCCCGTCCCGGCGAGGGGCTTGGGAGCTGCCATCAGCCCTCACACAGTGTGTCTGCGAGCCAGTTCTCAGATAAAAACCTCACATAGGACAGAAGCAGCTGAGGACAAGATGAGGGGCGGGTGGTCCTGAGGGTGACAGTAGCAGACAAAGGTGGTCCCCTCAGAGCCAGCATTTACCGCTCGGCACGCTTCCCCCCACTCAGGACTGGGCCACACGTGGGCAGCACGTGCCCCTTCCAGGAGGGCTGCCCACAGCCGTCTGGCCCCCAGAGCCACCCCCTCCACCTCTGATCTGAGCTCTCTCAAGGCAGACAGTCCCCCTGCTGGCCCACTCAGGAGGGACACAGTGGTGACCTAGGAGTAGCTCTGGCCCTCCCCAGAGTGGGCCCTCACTCCCTTTTCTCTGGGCCCTGAGGGACACGCCCACAGGCTGCAAAGGCCTGTAGGGGTCCCCAACATGTGCTGAAGGACAGCCAGCGTCAGTCACAGCATGGAGCTCCCACGTAGCCCTGCCCTCCTGACCACCTGCCTGACCCCTCCCCCACTCCACTCTCCTTGTGGGGAAAGGGAAGAAGCAGATACAGGGGAAGGCCCTTCAAGTGTCTGGACAGAGCTGTGGCCTCAGGCTGGTGTGCGGGGACCAGGTGACCCATTCACACCTCTCTGGCCCAGCATGACGACCAGGTCCCCAATTCCATCCCTGGGAGAGGGGCTGGCGCCTTCCTCAGTCTCTTCCCTCCCCATCAGGCTTTCCTCCATCTCAGCCTGCCCCCAGCATGGAGGCGTGGGAGGGCCAGGCGGTGGCTGAGGCCAGAGAAGGGGCATCACTCCCAGCCCCCAGCCCTGGCTCCCTGTGGGACCTCCCCAGCCAGGCCACACCCAGGAGCGTCCCTGGTGAGGTGAACGTCTGAAGCCCACCTTCAGTGAGCACTGGCGGGAGAGTCCCAGGGCCGGGCTCAGAACACAGCCACTCAGCTGACGGAGCCACTGCGGTTAGAGATTCCACATCCCACGCCCCCGTGTGGCCCACATTCCCCCTCTGAAGGAGACCTGGGGCCTTGTGTGAGGCCCAGCAGCAGGTCTGCTGTGTCCACCAGTGGCCCCTGGAGGACGAGCAGCAGGTGGGCTGTGGGGAGCTGGTGACCGGGGGTGGGGGGCACAGGGCAAGGAAGGGGTTCTCTGCTAGCCCAATGTTTGGGTGTTCTAGGCACCAGTGTGTGTGGGATGTGGGAATAGGCAGCTCCCAGTGGCCCCAAATCAGAGCCCACAGTGCCAACGGCTGTGGATGACACCCCTGCCCCCCAGCCCTGCCTCTACCACCCCCCCAGCTCACAGGAGCAGCCACAGGGCCCCTCTCTGCACATACCAGGCCTCCCAGAACAGCCCTGCCTGACACCCTCCTGTCTATTCCTGCTCGTGAACAGGGCTCGGTGTCCCTCCAGCCCAGCGCCCCTCCAGCCCAGTGCCCCTCCAGCTCAGCCCCTGCTGTGCCCCTTCCTTGGGGCCGGGCCACACCCATCATTGGCACTTTTCCCAGCTCTGGCCAGAGCCTGGGCACTGGCAGTCCCCCTCCCTTCACTCCGGGCCTGGCACAGTGTGCCAGGGAGTCACCCACACACATCCCTCAGGGGCCCAGCATGAGAACACTCCCTCTCGGGGGCCACTGCTGCCACCCCACCCCCACAGCCCAGTCCAAAGCCCAGTGACCGCAGGGTCAGGGTCGGATGAGCGGGCAAGGCTGCTTCCTACCGGGGGGAAGGGAGGGAGACGCACAGCCCAACGTGGATGGGGCTGAGTCCTTGAAGGGCAATCGGGGGGCAGGCTCAGCTCAGGGCCCCCTCCTGAGCGCAGAGGGGGCTGGTGGGGCCTGAAAGGCTGCAGCTGTCCTCTCCTCCCCCCAGATCCGAGGGGCAGAGAGGCTGTGCTCTGGGGCTCACGGACCTGGGCTGGAGTGGCCCCATGTGAGCTCTGCACTCACAGACCGTTGGCATGGTGGTGACCTCTCGACCTTCAGAGCAGCAAATGCCCCCACCCTGCAGCCCCCTCTGCCCACAGGCTGGGGCCACAGGAAGGACATTAGACACTACGGTGGTAGTGGCCAGAATTATGTCCCAATCCTGGCTGGTGCCACTGTGCCTCAGTTTCCCCTCCATGACTGGGTGTGTAACGGGCTGTCTCAGAGCGTGGGGAGGACAAAATGAATTAAAAGGCTTGGGCAGGAGTTGCTCTGTTAGGGGCCACTGTAGGCCTCTCCAGACCTCAGCCTCCCCCCTGCAGAGGAGGCATTGCACCCCTCCTGCCCAAGGGTGTAATAAGCACTTAGATGTGTGACAGACCATAAAGACCCAGCATTGGGGGTGGAGGACTCTGTGCCAGGTTCACACCAGCCTTGGCCGAGCTTGCCTGGCAGGGCAAAAAGGAAAGAGGGGAAAGGCAGGCGGGCCGGCCATTACCTGCAGCCGGCCCAATGAACACACAGTCCCCGTCCTCCTGGGCTGGGAGGGAGGCGCAGGTAACCGGCAGCCTGCCCCCATCCAGGTGGCTCCAGCACGCATCCTCCAGGGCCTCACAGAACTGGCGGCAAGGCGGCGGGGCGGGTGGGGGGCCAGCACCGCAGGGGGGGGCCAACAGCAGGCAGAAGAACCAGGAGAGGAAGCGGTGGCAGTGCGTCCGGAGGAGGCCCCCCCAGGCCCTCCAGGCCACCAGCACCTCCTCTCTGCTCACGTGGTGGAGGTGGTTGGGCAGCCAGGAGTGCCCAATGCCCAGGTGGCCGCAGACCGGCAGTGAAGGCGGCAGGGGCAGGCAGCGGCCCACCGCGGGGCGGAGAGGTTGCCCGGTGGGGGTCAGCGGCCTGGCCCCAAGCAGTGCAGAGTTATTAGCAAGACCAGGCCCCACAGAATTAGCCACGTGGGGAACCCAAGCACCACTGTCCCCAGTTAAAGCTGAGAGTGAGATCTGAGACAGCTGGGCAGGGGAGTCGGAGGAGAGAGCCGCAGGGCCGGTGTGCACACCCGGGGAGCCCGTCACCAGGGGAAGCAGAAGTAGCGAGCGCCTTCGGGTGTCAGGGCGTCGGTGCTGCTGGGGCGGACGGGCTGCCACAGGCCAGGCTCCTCTGCGGCCCAGATCCTGCGGCCACCCCGGAGACCGCCGGCTTCCCCGAGGAGGGGGCCCGGCCCGCACGGAGGAGAGCGTTCTACCTGGGGATGTTGGCGGCACCAAGGGCTCCCCGAGCAGCGCCCGGGGTCTGCCCGGGGACAGCGGTGGCCGGGTGGGCACTGGCAGCGTGCCAGCCTCCGTCCTCTGCGTGTCCGGAGAGCTTGGGGTCCCGCTGCTCAGCCAGAGAGCGGTGCGGTCCTCCTGGGAGGCGCCCGAGGGCCCAGGAAGAGTGAGGGGGGGCGTGGGGGCCACCGTGAGGTTCGTGCTCTCGGTGGGGGTGATGTCACCCCACAGCTGGAGGAAGGTCCGGATGCCCAGGGCCACATTCAGGATCTTGGCTCCGACGCCAGCGATGTTTTCCTCCTTCACGTCCGGGCTCGCGGTAGAGGCGCTGGGGGCAGCGGCGGCCTTGCCCCCGCCCGCCGCCAGCCTCTCCGGGGGCAGCTCAGCGCTGGCCGGGGCGGTCCCCTGCTCGGTGGGGCCACCCTGAGGGGCCACGTGCGTGGTGCTAACCTCCGTGGGCCGCGCGGGTGAGCTGCCCGGGGGCCCGGAGACCGGCGCGGCCGTGGGCTCGGCGTCCCTGGGGAAGGGCCACAGCCCATCGGACCGCGCGGCACCCGGGCAGCAGGCGAGCAGCAGCAGCAGCAGCGGGCAGCGGCCGCCGCGGTGCGGAGCCATCGGGGTTGTGCGCGCGGCGCGCGGGCCGGGCCGGGGGCGGGGCCGGGCCGGGGGCGGGGCTGCGGGCGGGGCGGGGCCGGGGGCGGGGCGGGGGCGGGGCCAGCGCGGCTCCGCCCCCCGCCGGGCAGGACCGGCTCCCCATTCGGGGTTCCGAGCAGCTCTCTTCCACCTTCTCACTCTCACAGCAGGAAGAAGACGCAAGTCTCCACATCAAGGCGACAGTCACCCTGGGGAGTCAGCACCCCTCCTTAAAGCGGCCAGACTCCAAGAGGCCAAGAGGACATTTAAGCACATTCAACGGAATGCCCAACTCCTCGGGCTGTGAGCTGGAGGGGGCCCCAGCACACCGCCGCGGGTCCCTGCGTGGGGTGTGAGGGCTCCGGGCAGCACCCCATCCCAGGGCAGCCCCTCCTGGCCCTGCAGCTTGGGCACCCTCCGCAGAGCCCCGCCCCAGGAGAAGGGCCTGGCACATCCCGTGGGGTCGTCTGCTCCGGACAGGCTGGGCACCCCGGGATATGGAGGCAGCAGCCGCCGGCCACACTTGCCCACCTGTGACTGGAGCCCCTCCAACTGAGAACAGCCTGGGAAGCCTGGCCTGGGGCAAAAACCACAACCTGAAAATGTTAAACTTGTTCCAAGCCCAATTCTACTGCAATTGTTGCTTGAGACATCCGACCTGGGAGGGGCCGTGAGGGACAAGGGCTCCCCACCTGCTTAGAGAACCCCCTCCTCAGGCGCCCATCACCCCCACCCCATCACAGACACCAGCCTGCCCTCACTCCATCTGACCAGAGACCATGCGTTGGGGTCCAGCATTGGGGACACACCACCTTTTGTAACACCCTGGCCCCCGGGCCCCCTTTCTCCACTCCTCCTCGAAGTCCTGCAAGTGGGGGGTCTCAGTTAACCCCTGGGGACTGACTGCTTGAAAGGGACAGAACACAGCAGCAGTTGGGCACAAGGGGAAAGGAGATTATGGGATGTATTGACTCGTCACCATCGACAGCAGGTTCCACATGGACAGACATCTTCCCCCGCCACCACCGCCACCACCGCCACCACCGCCACAACCATGGCCACGGCCACCACCGCCCCCAGAGCTCCGCCACCCGTGTGCAGAGCACCCCAGCTGCACGAGTCCTGCCCACAGCCCTGGTGCCAGCCCAGGGTGGGGCCCTGGAGCTACCTCCTCTCGGCTGCGTCTTGACCAGGCACCTCTTTCGGGCAGTGTCCCAGGAAGGGAGGGGACCTGGGCATTGCCACTGCTCCAGAGGGTGTTAGCCAGGTCAGCCTGCGGCTGGACAGTTCCCACTGTGTCCCAACTCTCTCCCTTTGTAAAACCGCAGATAGCACTTCCTTCTGTGCAAGACACTGGAAGGGTGCTGCTATGTGGCCGTAGGTCCTGCCAGTGCCCGCACTGGGGTTGCTTGGGACCTACTACGTGCACTGGTGTCCGACTTTGATGATGGCTGTCACCCACCCCACAGTGCCGGGCCGGCCCCAGTGCCCACCCAGCACCCACCCTCTATGCTGCCCTATGAATTCCCAGCCCAAGTGGGGTCCCCAGCTCTGGGCAGTGGCTGGAGGAGTGCCCCTAGTAGACAGACACTGCCCCAAGCTCCCTGCCATGCTGCAGCTGCTACAAGGCTGCAAGGCAGGGTGGGCACAGCCCCAGGCTCAGTGCCCAGTGCCTCCTCCATTCTGGGAGCCTGAGCCCGGCATGGCCATCAGCCGTTGTATGAACATATGACTGAGAAAACTGAGGCAGCAGGCCAGAGGCCTGGCTCCAGAAGGTAGAGCCCAGGAGAGCCCAAGCCAGGATGAGATTAGCACGCACTCTCACCCTCACATTCACACGCTCACATACACACACACACACACACACACACTCACACACTGCTTTTAGCAGCACATTGCACACGAGGCCCCACGTGTGCTCTGCAGGCCAGCTATCCGTCTCTTCTGCCCAGGGCCCCTCTCCAGGGTGTACTGGGGTCTTGGTCCACCCCCCCCAAAGCAATGTTCAGCAGTGACAGCAGCTCTGATGACACAGCCCTGAAGACATGTCCCCGACTCAGTACAGAGTATTCGATCAATTGCATTCCATCCCAAGGGCAGGGCTTAGCTGTCTGGGATGAGAACTCACATTTTTAGGACAGCTGAAACATGTCCCCTCTTGAAAGATGGGGACATCTCACATGGGAACACCCGTCTCGGCGAGGCCTTGTTCCCAACACTCAGCCCCACAATGCTGAGAATTCTTAGAAATTCCCGCCACTAATGTGATTTTACGCCTAATGTGTCTGGAAAATCAGGACAGAAATTCCAAAGGTCTGGATGGTGATGGGGCTGGGCTCTGTGGCAGCGCCCATTTCCCGCTGGCTGTCCCGATGGCCCTGGGCACAGAGCCAGGCGTGAGGCGCGAGGCTCAGGAGGCACTTCTGCCACTGTACTGTGGGGGCGGGGAGGCTGTCCATGCTGCGCCCCACCCTCCAGAGCGTGCCCTTGCTGCCCACGCCTGCAAGCCACTGCCGCCTCGGAGTGCTCCTGCATGTCCCACATGCACCGGCCTGCCCTGCCCCGAGTCGGCAGAGCTGCCTCTGACGGCCGTCGAATCCCGCTGGAGGGACACACCGGACCTCCGTCTCCAGGATGTTCTCAGACAGCGAGGGAATTTTAAATCATGGAAGAGAGTCCTGGATCTGAGTGGAGACAGGTAAGTGGCACCGAGAGTCACAAGGGATGGCTGCCTCTTGCACAGGATTCTGACAGCATCCTTGCAACAAACCAAAACTCACTCGCTGTGTCTATGGGAGCCGCTGACCCCCAGCAGAGCGCCTTCCTCTGCCTTTGTCTCCCCTCACGCAGGGACCATCCCTCCCTCCCGGAACGCCCTCTCCTCATCTCCATCCATGACACACACAGCTCACAGCCTGAGTCAGATGGTCTCCCCACCCGTTTCCTGTTAATCCACCCCCAGGGCTTTCCACGTGTACGTGCGTGTGAGTGTCTAGGTGTGGATGTGTGTCTGTGAGCACGTGTGCACGCACGTGTGTCGGCATGTATCTGTCATGCGCCTGTGTCTGTGTGCACATGTGTGCATGTGTATCTGTGTACATGCACATGAGGTGTGTGTGTGCGTGTGCGTGTCTGTGTGCACACGCATGTGTTGTCTGTGTCTGCATGCCTCCACTCACTCCCGTGCAGACGGATTCCTGGATGCATGGGAGGCGGTTGGGCTGACATGGGAAGTCCTGCTGGGCCGGCTGGACGGTCATCCCTGGGATCTGCACAGCAGGAGCCCTAAGGAGGTGTGGTCAGATGAGCACACACACCCATCTGCATGCCTGTCATGCTGAATGACCCGCAGGTTCTCAGTGCTCCTAAGCCCTCTTGCCACCCCCTGGCCATGTAGGCTGACCCTGCTCTTCCACACGTCTGCCTGGGGCCTGTACACAACCCAGGGCACAGGAGCACTGTCCTTCTGCATCCCAGAAGGGGCACTGGGATAGGGGCACTGACAGAGAAAATCAGCTCTGAGCACCTGGAAGCAATCCTGCCTCAGGACCTCAGAGACCGGCGTTCAGTTTGCTCAGCTCTCAGAGACCCTTGTGTTGTGAGCTCAGACATTGCCCGGACCTACCCCTTACACTGTCCCCTGCCCGTGGACACTCCTCCAGAGACCCCTCTTTGGTGCCCTGGATCCTCTCTCTTTTTCCTCACTTGAAGACCAGAGATTGTCCAAGACATGTGGGCCTGAGAGGAGCTGGTCAGCCCTGGCACAGGTCCCTGTCCCCTGCCCGATGACCAGCCCTGGCCTGGCAGGGGTCCGTGAGCCTCCATGGAGCAGATCCAGGAACCATGTTCCCAGCACCCACTGCCTGGGGACACTCCCCTGGGTGGCGACACGTTCCATGAAGGTCTGTACACTGTGTGCACATATCCAGCTCTTCCGAAATGCAAACAGGATCTCATCTTTCTGAGGTGCAATTAGCTTACAATCATGCTAAGTGTCCAAATGCTCTGCCTGAACTCCGCATTATGTGGTAAGTTTTTCGAGCCACAGTGATAAAGGACCCAGCTCCTGAGATGCCCCATGGAGGTGCTGTGGCTGGGGGTGCGGGGGGCTGCTGGGCGAGCTCTCAGCAGCCTCTGGACGGTCACTGCACAGCCAGGCACCTCCCCCGCCTCCCCTTCCAGCAGCCACTGAGCCTCGGGGTTGCTGTGACGAGTAGGTGTTCGTGCAGCAGGACGTCATGGGCACCTCCCCTCCCTGGTGGGTGCTCAGTCACCGAGGAACCCTCCTGGTCCCACTGCCAAGTGACAGCCGAAAGATCTAAGGTGGCAGCAGGAATGTTGCAACACCATCTATTAATAATTTCTAACCAGCAGGCTGTCTAGGCCTGCTCTGTGCCTCAGTGAGGTCCAAACCCATGTCCTCCCCAGTGGGGCAAGCAGACCCCATGCACACAGTGGGCTCTTTCTTATGTCTGCCAGACACACGTCACTCCCCTTAGCCCCCAGTGTTTGGGGCGGTGGTGCTGCCTGGTGGGAAGAAGTGTCTCCCAGCTCCCAGCCCCCAATTCCTCTGTGGGATAACGGCGGAACCAAAAGAACCCTCCCTTTTGGCTCCTAAATAAACACCAGTCACTGCCCAGGCCTCAGCTGGGTGGGCCACTCCGAGAACCCCACCACTGGCCTAAGGCTGACCCTGGGCCTCCCCAGTGCCCTGGAACCGGCCCTTGAGAAGCCACCAGGGCAGATGGGAGACCAACTGTTAGGAAAAGTCACCATGGAGGCGAAAGGTGGTAGAAAGCAGACATTCTCGGGAGTTAAGTATCTTGGCGAAAGGATACCGTCTAGAGCAGCCTGGCAGCCACTGTAACACCTGCGCCCTATGCCTGCCTGATGGAAGGTCATGGGGAGGACATGGGGTCACCTGCACAGGAGTTCACCAAAAGACTGAATGCAACTGTGAGGAAGAAGCTGGACGAGGCAAGAGGCCGAGCGGTCACGACCACCGAGTGCGCACTGGGATGGCGCCAGGGCCACCGAGCGGAGCTGCCAGCCAGCCTCGTGCAGGACGTTCCTGGGACCACGGATGACACTGCAGTAGGGCCCGTATGTCAGAGGGCAGGACAGACTTGGCACGAGCGTCCTCGCTTTAGGAGGTACATATGGAAGAGTGAGGGCAACGGGCAGGACGGGTCAGAGTGCTGCCACTCCCATTGCCAAGATAACGTGCGTGTCCTCACACATGGGTGCCTGTGCACGTGTGTCTACAGGTATGCACGCACATGGACACACTCATGCATGGGTACAGACAAGGATATGGACACAGACAGGTGAAGAGAGTGGCTGGAAAGTGGGGCGAGTGTTAACACTGGTGAGCAGAGGTGAAGGACGTCCGTGAGCAAACATTGCAGGGTCCTTTCAAATGTTCTGTATGTTTGAGGTGTTCTGATGTGAAAAGTTTCTAGGGAACTTCATCGATTTCTTCCCTTCAGCTCTTGGAAGACCCTCTCAAGAGCTTTATCTCCAGAAACGCAGGTGACTCAGCAGAGGTGGTAAGAGCTGCTTTCCAGGCAGCAGCCCACGTCCCCAGTCCCCAGCCCCACGGGTGTCAATCCCACCTGCCAAACCCCTCGCAGGCTGCCAGGAGGGGCTGGAGGCAGGGGCCTCCCTGTGTGCCACCGACACCACGGGGCCAGTGAATCACCAACTGCCCTGGATGTTGTCATTTACCTTCATGTACACAAAACGAAAGACCTCAAGTGCCTTCTCAGACTCAGGTTTTAGTCTCCACAGGAGTCTTTCAAGCCCCTACCCAAAACAAAGCAGAAATTTTTACTGACCTTAGTACCTCCTTTAAGAACCAAGGGGTCCTCCTACTTTGCTCCTCTTTTTTCAAGATTGTTTGGCTATTCAGGGTACCTTGACATTCCGTATGCATATTAGGGTTGATTTGGCAACTCCTACAAAGACATCAGCGGGGATTCTGGTGGGGGGTGGCATGCCATCTTAACGTCCAGTCTTCTGATTTATGAACAAGGGAGGGTTTACATTTCCTTACATTTTCCTCAGTTTTACTCTAAAGTGCTTTTTAGTTTTCAGTTTATAAGTTTTGCACTTCTTTTGTTGAATTTACTCCTAAGTATTTCATTTTTTTTGAGACTTCCATAAATGGAGTTTTTTTAATTTTTGGATTGTTCAAAATGTGTATAGAAACAATTGATTTTTAAAATTGATCTTGTATCCTGCAACCTTACTGAACTTATTTATTAGTTTTAATAGGTTTTTAGTGGATTCCTTAGGGCTCATACATGTAAGACGTCATCTGAGAACAGAGCACAATGTGTGAGGGGACGTCCTTGTCTGTTTCGAGATCTTGTGGAAGCACCAGCCTTTCACCAGTAAGTCTGATGTTAGGTGTGGGCTTTTCAGAGATGCCTTTTATAGGGTTGAGGAAGTTCCCTTCTAGTCCTACTTTGTTGAATGTTTTTATCATGAAAGGGTGTTGAACTTTGTCATATGCCTTTGCAGTGTCTATTGAGATGATCATGTGATCTGCATTTTTTATTCTATTGCTATGCTGAATGACATAGATTTTCAGACATTAAACCAGTCTTGCAATCCTGGGACAAAGCCTACTTGGTCATGGGATATAACTGTTCTTCTATGTTGCTAGTCTTTAAGCATTTTTGTGTCCACATTCATACAAGATATTGATCTGTAGTTTTTCTTTTGTGTGTGTGATGTCTTTCTTTGTCTGGTTCTGGAATCCAGGTAATACGGGCCTCACAAAATGAGTGTTTTGCCCTCGTTTGTTTTTTTTAATTGAACCGGCAACCTTGTTGTTGAGAGCTCATGCTCTAACCAACTGAGCCATCCGGCTGCCCCAAGAACTGGTTTTAATTCTTCTTTAAATCTTTGGTAGAATTCAGCAGTGAAGCCGGGCTTCTCTTTATGGTTAGTTTTTGGATTGTTAAATCAATTTCTTCACTTGTTAAGATCTATTTAAGTTGCCTATTTCTTATTAAGTTTCAGTAGTTTGTATCTTTCTAGAAATTTGTCAACTCCATCTAGGTTATCTAATTTGTCCACCTACTGTTGTTGATAGTATTGGGTTAGAACATTGAGGTTGGAACAAAGCTGGAGGACTCACTCTTACAACTTTCAAAACTTACTACAAAGCTAAGTAACCAAGACAGCGTGGTATCAGCCAAGGATAGACACAGAGGTCAGTGGAATAGAACTGAGAGTTCTGAAAGAAACTCATGCATCTATAATAAACGGATATTTGACAAGAGTGCCCGCACCATTCAGTGGGGAAAGAAAAGTATTTCAACAAATAGTGCTGGAAAAACAGAAGAGCAACAAGCAAAAGAATGAAATCAGACCCCTATCTCACACCACACACAAATTTAAAATGGATCAAAGACTTAAATGGAAGACGTAAAACTATAAAACTCTTAGAAGAAAACACAGGAATAAATCTTCATGACGTTGGGTTTGGCAAAGGATTCTTACATGACACCAAATGCCTAAGCGACACAAGAAAAAAACAGATAAGTTGAACTTCATCAAAACTTAAAACATTTGTGCTTCAAAGAATACCATCAAGAAAGTGAAAATAAAACCCACAGTTGGGAGAAAATATTTGCAAATCATATTTGATAAAGGATTTGTATCTAAAATATATAATGAACACATACAACCCAACAATAAAACGATAGACAACCCAGTTAAAAAGTGTGCAAAGCCTTGAGTACACATACTGTGTTTCCCTGAAAATAAGACCTAGGCGTACCATCAGCTCTAATGCGTCTTTTGGAGCAAAAATTCATATAAGACCCGGTCTTATTTTAATACAAGACCGGGTCTTATAATATAATAAAATATAAGACCCAATCTTATATAAGACTGGGTCTTATATGAATTTTTGCTCCAAAAGACGCATTAGAGCTGGTGGTCTGGCTCGGTCTTATTTAGGGGCAACGCGGCAGCTCCGAGGAAGACACGGAAGCGACCCAGCAGCACAGGAAAAGGTGCTCACTGGTTTCAGTCGTCAGGGAGATGCCAAGCAAAACCACAGTGAGAGCCCCCCTCACACCCACTAGCAAGACTAGGATCAAAAAGACAGACAATAAATCACAAGTGCTGGCGAGGATGTGGCGGTCACAACACTCACGCTGCTGGTGGGGATGTGAAATGAAGCCACTTAGGGAATCGGTCTGGCGGTTCCTCAAACCATCAAACATAGAGCCATCCTCTGTCCCAGAAATGCCACTCTAGATGTGAACACAAGAGAAATGAAAATATGCCACACAAACTTGTACATGAGTGTCCATGCAGCATTATTCACAACAACCACAAGGTGGGAACATCCCAAACGTTCATCAACTGCTGAGTAGACAAAGAAAACATGGCCCATCCACACACTCGAGTGTCACTCGGCCATAAAAAGGAGACCCTGACACTGGCTACAACGTGCTGACACAGAAGGCCACACAGTATGGCCCCCTGTACACGAACGGTCCCGAACAAGCAAATCCATGCCAGGTAGGCTCATGATCGCTCAGGGCGGGGATGAAAACGAAAGGGCTTCTTTCTGAAATTCTGAAATAATGGAAATGTTCTAAATTGGCTGTGTTGAAGTCGCACCTTGTCTTTGAATTCACAAAAGCACTGAACTGCAGACGGTAAGCTAGCAGGTTGACAGAGCCGGTTACAAAAAGAACCCAGGGAGACTGCGTCAGAGTTTTCAAGCCACACAACCCTAAACTCTGCTTAATTTGCATTTATTTGACTGTTGGTGCAATAGTTTTTAAAAATATATTTGATGTAAGCATTTCTTTCCTTTACAAATTCCTGTGCAATTGTATTCATTTTCTAAAGGAGTATTTGCCATCTTTTAATAACTGGGGAGTGGACACGGGTCATCTTTGCTGCTAATGACGTTTGGCAAGCTCGGTGCGGTCCTTTCCGGAAACGCAGTCTTCCTTTTCCCTCCCCGCTCCGTCTGCGCACAGTCGTGTGTTCACTCCTACGCGCTGGAGGCTGACATTTAGTGGGCACTGTGTACAAGGCGCATCAGAACGGCACTCCACGTCCCCGAGGATGTAAACCTAACAATCCACCACCGGAGCTCAGGGCAGGGGGTGGCTGGTCCTACAGCGGGTACAGGGCAGTGAGGACCCCCCGGCTCTGGGCCCCACACAAACTGCATGGCTATGTGTTAGTTCTTCACCTTGCAGGGACACACTTTCCTTCTTTCATTCAACAAATACTGGCTCCTGTGTGTCCAGCCCTGCTCTGGGCATTCAGTTATAGTGCAGGGAAGCCACCCCGCGTGGACAGGAAGGAGATAAAGCCGGCGAGAGACAGCAGAGGACACAGAGTGATGACCGCAGACGAGGGTGTGGGACAAAAGACAATGGAAAGAAGCAGCGTGTCCCTCACCCCCCCACAGGGGGCAGGCTCCCCACAGCGGGACACCAAATTCTTATGCAGTAATGTGGTCTCCCCCTTGGAAGGGCCAGACACCTGCTCAGCCTCCCAGGAGGGGGATGGGCAGCCGGCGGCCAGCAGGGAGGGTGGCTCCCTTTCTAGGACCAGTGTCATTCCAGTGTCCTCAAGAGTCTTGCTTAATGAATTCTTTACTAGGAAGAAAGTTCAAGTGTCCTGTCCATGAATCCAGCCACGCGACGGGGCACACAGGGCTGGTGTTTGTTCCAATAGAGGCTCTTGACCCAGGAAGTTAATACTTGACCAGGGTTTCCATCGGAGTGTCTGGGAAACCTGGTGTGGGGACAGAGCCAGGAGAGCAGTTTCCAGGCTCTCAGCCTCACATGGAAAGGTGCTGGCTCAGGTAGTAGATGGCCATCAGCTGTGATTGATGGCCATCAGCTGTGGCTAGTTGGCCGTCAGCTGTAACCAGTGAGCCATTGGCCACTAACATAACTGCCGTGGCTACACTAGCAGTGGATGGGGCTGAGCTAGCAAGCGTGGATTGCAGAGAAACGGATGGCGGGTTGTGCGTCATGTGGCTCCTGCCTCCTGTGTCTCCAGCCCAGCCGCCAGCGAGAATACAGTGTATGACTCCCCTACCTATGGCTCCGTGGGTGTTCCTTTTTGGCCTCACCATATTCTGCGTTCTTATGTGGGGAGCGGGACCAGAGGCCCAGCATGACACACGGCATTGCAGTGTCACATTGCTGCTTCATCCTCCAGATGTGGGGAAAAAGTGAGTGCTAAATGTGGGCTCATCCTCACAACCCCCAAAATAGGGGCACAGCATAGCCCCAGCCTGTGACCCTCTAGAACTCATGAAGACATGGAAGGACAGGAGGCCTTGGCCACAGGGCAGGTGGCCCAACCACCACAAGGGACCCCCAGAACTCAGCTCCACTTGTGAGTTGGGCTCCCGAGGTGGGGCTGAGGGGCGACCAGCAGAGAAGACGGGGACCGGCAGAGACAGTCAGCAGTGAAAGGGTCTGGTCAGGTTTCAAGGGTTTCGCAGGTTGTTCATTAACTGGGTTTAATGGAGACTGGAGGTCAGGCTCCTGTGCCAGGTTCCCCAGGGAGGGTGTGGAGCAGCTGATCTGCTCAGCCCCCACCTGTGACGGCCGATGCAGTCAGGTAGCGGTGACGAGTCAAGCACCTCCACGTGCAACACCCCAAGTCCACCAACACCCCCAGGTCGCACACCACAACCACTGGGCCTGGCCAGGGCCATACGGCTGACAAGGGCAACTGGGGGTCCCCGAACCCCGCTCTGAGTACCGAGCACCACACGGGCAGCACTCAGGTCTGCTCCTCGCCCGTTTCCAGGCACAGCAGGAACTCAGAAACAGCCACTTGAAAGTGGAACACCCAGCATGCAACAGGTGTCTCCTCCAGAGACAGAGGGGGCCACCCACAGGGACTGCCTCAGCACAGCCGCCCAGACGGCTGGCGGGCCCCCGGTGCCCCTGCGGATTCCAGGGCAGTGCCACCGCCAGGCGCCACCCTCCGGGGCCCGCACCGCGGCCAGTCAGGGCAGGAGCACGGTGCCTGGAAGTGCAGCGCCTCTGGCACGTCACACCCACGCGAGTCCTCGGACGCCTCCCAGGGCATTTCGTCAACAGCAGGGCCCTGACTCACTCCACAGGCCGTGCCTTGGGGGAGGGGACGCAGAGTCCGCAGAGGAGGGATCTGGAGGGCCGGGTGAGTGCATCTCTGGGTTCAGACACAGCAGAACCAGCTTTGGGCTGGTGCCCCCAGGCCTGAATGCCAGCCCACAGGGCTGCACAGGGCACGGGCAGGTGAGGGCAGTGCCGAGGCCAGGCACTGTGGAGCCCCAAGCTGCCCTGGCAGAGTGTACTTTCCCCTCCTGCCCTCCTGGGTCACCGGGTGGCGTGACCCAAAGGCTGACCACGTGCACGTCCACGCCATGTCACAGGGGTCTGGGGGCGCACGGGGAGACAAAAAGTGTCGGAAATGCTGCAGCAGGTTGAATGGTGGCCCCCAAAAGATCTGCCTAAACCCCACAGTACCTGTGAACAAGGCCTTATCAGGAAAAAGGGTGTTTGCTGACGCAACGTTACGGATCTCACGATGACATCCTCCAGAGTGGGCCCTGAATCCATGACAAGTGTCCTTATAAGAGAGAGAAGGAGAGTCACATGCAGAGCAGAAGCCACGAGGTGATGGAGCCGAGACTGGGTGACACAGCCACATGCCAGAGACGCCTGGAGCCCCAGAAGCTGGAAGAGGCCGGCAGGGCCCTCCCCGGGGGCCCCGGAGGCAGCAGGCCCTGCGACACCCGGACCTCAGACTCCTGGCCCCTGAACTGGGAGAGAATCTGTTTCTGCTGTTTTAGGTCCCCGAGTGAGGTAATGGCGACGGCAACCCCAGGGGCTCCCAGGGACTGCCAGGACAGGTGGGAGCAGCGGGGGCCGAGGGAGGGGGCAGGGGGAGGGAAGCAGCAGAGCCCACTGGAGGCTGAAGGCTTTGTTGAGCAGGCAGGGCCGCGACCCTGCGACCTGCCCACTGCCAGTGCTGGCACCCTCGTCTGTAGTGGAAACAGCCCCTGTCCAGGCACCAGGCTTACTGGGGCCATGACCAGCTGTCTGTGTGAAGTGAGGCCGTCTGGAGCAGAGCAAAGGCCCAGTGGCCACCAAAGCCCAGCTGGCCCTCCCAAGGACGACCACAGCACAGCACTGGGGACAGTGCGTATGGCACTCCCAGGCAGGAGGATCGCATGGGTCACCTCTCGATGTCAACCCAGGCTCCTCTATGCGGTGGCCTCTACTGGGAGGTGGTCTCACTCTTTGCTGACTCTCCTGGCAAGAACGTGACCTCACCTTCATGGAGCTCGGCCACCAGCTTGGGGGGAGTGCAGGGTGCCCTTCAGCTTGCTCAGGTCAGGAAGCAGGGGGAAGGAAGCCTGTGCCCTGCCCCCGCCCGCCGGCCACATGCTCCGCAGAGGCAGGCTGCAACAAGTTCTGTTTTCTCTTCGCTGTGAAATCTTCACAGCAAGAATGCAGGCAAATCCAGGGATGAGAAACAACTAAAGAGCTTGGGGGACCTCCTGGTTGTGGTTTGGATTGTAGGGAATAGGACGTAAGATGTGGGAGTGCGCAGACACCTGGGGGGCTCAATGTTTTTGTTTGAAAACAGCAAAATGCCCAAATGCCCACTCTACCCCCTGCGCACCAGCAGCTGTCTCCAGGCTGCTCCACCAGGACCCCAACTGAGGGGCTACTCAGGCCCCATGGCACCCCCTCACCTGCCTTCGTCACCTGCACTCACGAGCATCCCGGGGGCTTCATTTGTTCTCAGCCCCTTTTCTCTGTTTACTCGCCATCTTCACTCAGAGATGCTGCCGTGTTTTACGTTGGGAAGGCAAGAGAGTAACAGGCTCCCAGGCAGGTGAGGTGGAGGGTCCCTGCCTGCACTGGCGTTGCAGTAAAATATGACAATGTGTTTCCCAAATTTTAGCCTCTTGCCCTCCATCACTGGGCTTGGGGCATGTGGTCTGGGTCCCAGTGCCAAGCTCGGCCTCCTCACCTGGCTCCCTTGAAACGCCCATCCCACTGCGGGGAAACTATTTCCAGGAACAATTGTCCTATTTTCTTAAAAGGATGAAGCAAACTGCAGCAAATGTAGTTGTCTCCGTAAGGGAAGACCAGCCTCCCCCACCTCCAGAAGAGGACGCATCAGGGAGTGGACTCTGCCCTCCCTACACTATGGCCAGACCCCCTCAACACGCTGGATCTGCCAGGATCTGTAGTCGGGGACAGACCACCTTCTGCTGACACAGCCCCCCACCAGAGAAAAATAAAACCGACTTTGTTCCACCTAGTAAACCAAAGGGGTGGCAAGAAGGGAAATGTGTCCAAGGATACAGAGGGGGTGGGGCAGTCAATGGTCCCACCCCCTGAAAATGACAAAGCGGGGCTTCTGGTGAAGACGGGAGAGAGTCCGGAGGATCTGGGCAGATTCTGCCCAAAGAACGGCGCTGGAGAGGTGGGCTCCCACGAGGACGGTCTGTGTAACCCCCGTCCGGCAGGAGGACAGCAGGCAGGAGGACGGCAGGCAGGAGGACGGCAGGCAGGAGGACGGCAGGCAGGAGGACGGCAGGCAGGAGGACGGCAGGCAGGAGGATGGCAGGCAGGAGGATGGCAGGCAGGAGGATGGCAGGCAGGAAGATGGCAGGAGGTGCCAGTGTCCACGGCAGCATAGCGCCTCTCCTCCAAATGCGCTTCTGCACTGGATTCCGGCAGGAGAAGCCGCCTTCCCATCAGGGCCGCAGCCCTGCTCCTACCTGGTCACCGGGGGCCTTAGACGCCACAGCAGCCTGGGCGTGGCCAGAGGTCTCTGCTGGGCTGGGGGTGGGTCTGGCCTCCACATTTTGAAAAGCTCCCAGGTGACTCCCACGGGCAGGTGGGCATGAAATAAAATCACACAGGCCCTGCTGCCTCCCGCCCGTGGAACAGAGAGCCTGGCCCTGGTCCAGAGCGCGACCACCCACTTGGGGGCCCTCTCCACCGGTCAGGAAGCCAGGGGGACATCATAACCCAGGTGACTTTAATGACCCGCTGCCGCAGGAATGGTGCACGCTGGGAAAAGGTAATTCCTCTAGGAATCCGGGGAACGCAATCAGGGCGGTAAGTTGGTGCCAGGACTCCAGAAAACCCGGAATGGCCAAGCCGGCGCCACCCCACGTGGGTCCCTGCTCCCAGCCCTGTCACAGCTGCTGGCGACACAGAAGGGGTGGCAGGAACAGCGTGGCAGAGCCACCTGCTGGTCCAGGATTTCTGTTTGCTGTCACGGGAAGTCACCCAGACACACTTGTCTGCCCCGCTCCAGTTTTCCCTTCTGGCTGGACACACGCCGCGGCCGAATCACGTCGCAGACTCGTACCCAGGGCCCAGGGTGTCCAGTCCCCACGCAGGGAGCCGGCCTCCAACGCCAGCCTGGGGGTCACCGCAGGTAAAGCTGTCCCTCCAAATCCCGAGCCACAATCGCTTCACGCGTCCAAATCTGTCCAAAGTGGCAGCAAACCTGGCTGAGTGTGAAGAGGAGAGCAAACGCTGACGGAGACCGTGCACGGGGGACGGGACGCCCTGGGTCCCGCGCAGGCGACAGGCTGGCATGCCCGCGACTGGCCACCAGGGGGCGGCCCAGGCCGGGATTTCTCCCCCAGGTGGCGCTCGGGACGCGACAGCTGAACCCAAGGTCGCTTGGTTCTTCACTGGGCCGGGTTTTCAAAGTGTAACAGCAGTGCACACGTTGTGCTACATAAAGGCCCAGGAAGTACGAGTTACTAACCCCCGGGTCCCACGGCCAGGTGACCTCTTCTCTGCCACAGGCGCAGGGAGGAAGCCCGCCCCCTGCACATGCTGAACCTCCGTCACTCAGGAGGCCCCAGGCCGACAGGCGCTGTTCCGAAGGCGGCCCATGCCCCAGCCCCGCCGGGGCTTGCTTCCTCCCCTCCCCGGTGTCTGGCTGGGTGACTCAGTGATGCTGAGCTCATGTCCCGACAGGTGGGTGCTTTGCTTTGTGGAGCACAGCTTCCCAAAATGGGGTCACCTGGTTAGCGGGATGAAGATCCCAGAACCTAACAGAGGGTGCAGTCTCTTCCAACGATGACACCCCATCATGTACGTGCCCCTGTGCAGGAAGCAGCCCCTGGGTAGTGCCAACCGGCGCTGGGACCGGTGCATTTGTTTCCTCTGTGGGCCTGCAGGCACGGGATGGGTGTGTTTACATGTGGACGGGCATGAATGTTTGGGGGCCACAGGGCAGAATAATGCCCACACCCCAGTGAATAGGTTACATTACTCAGCAAAGGGGAATTGAGGCTGCAGGTGGATTAAGGGTGCTGCTCATCAGCTGACCTTAGATTCTTCTGGATCATCGGATCGGCCCACTGTCCTCACAAGGGTCCTATAGTGGGAAAGAGGGAGGCCGAAGAGCCAGGACCAAAGAGATGGCACCACAAAGACGACTGAACTCGTCACTGCTGGTTTTAAAGAAGGAGGAGGGGCCACAAGCCAAGGAAAGTGGGCGCCTCTAGAAGCTGGAAAAGGCAGGAAACAGATTCTCCCCCAGAGCCTGCAGGGGAACCAGCCCTGCGGACACCCGGATTTCCGCCCAAGGAGACCCACCCCAGACTCCGACCCCGAGAACGCTAAGAGAAGACGTTTGCTGTGTGAAGGCACTAACTTTGTGGTCATTTGCTACAGCGGCCCCAGGACACGTGTCCACCCGGCACTTCCCACCTGCTCTGAGGTGGGGCCCTTCACCTGTGATCGCCAGCACCTGCATCTCCTTGTTCAGGGGCCCCTTCTCCATCCTCACCCCAATATTCCAGGGGCTTCTCTGGCCACTCGTGTCACATACACCCTGTTTTCAGGGCACATGCTTCCTTCCAGTTTGTCCTGGTTTTTCTCCTGAACTTACACTGACCCTCCATCCTCATCTTCTGAGGGTCCTGTCATGTTAGCCCCCACCCCCCACCATGAGGCCACTGGAATGTTCCCCTAAACGGCACCCTAACATGTTCAGTTTCCTTTGGACATCAGGACCTTCAAGTCAGTGCTTCTCAAACTATGGTCAAGGACCAGTTTTTCCCCTCAATCCGTTGTGGCAAATACTTTTGTAAAACACAGTAAAAAGGTCCTGGTGATGCTGAACGGCTATAAATTTCTCTAAGTCGCTGCTGTGGCTCCATCCACCTCAGCACAGATGGAAACGGATGCTGCGTGGCCCCCGAGCCTCACCCACTCTCAGGGGCACTGACTGGGTCAGCATCTGGAATCCACCTTTGTCCTGTCACAGTGGGGTCTAATCTGTGTCCTTCCAGAGAACGCTGCTCTCGCCCATTAACCAGGAAACTGCTCCTCCAGGAGAACGACAAAGCTCCATCATCCCAGGTAATACACACTGCTGTGTCCTCAATGGCCGGTAAACAAGTGGCCATCGCAAAGCTCGACCCCTGAGGGCCGCCCTCCCTTTCCTGGGGGGAAGCTGCCCATGCAAACCAGACCCACCAGCCATTCAGGTGGGCCCCACCCCGGGGAAGGCAAGGCGGAGGGCCGTCTGGCAAGGCTGGAGGAAGAGGAAGGAGATGTCGGTAAGAGCTCTGAGAGGAGGAGGCCGGAGACAGGCGCCCATCCCCACTGGGAGCTCCACCTGGCTGTGGGTGCACGCGCATGCGTGTGTGTGTGTGTGTGTGTGACAGTGTGCAAGACTGAGTGTGACTGTGAGGTTGTGCGAGTGTCAGTGTGAGAGGGAGTGAGTGTGAGAGTGGGTGCCTTAAACTCAGGCCCTCGAGTCAGGAAAATCTCGGAGGGGCGGTGCCTCCCACTGCATGCTCAGGGGACACTCCATCAGTCCTAATGGCCCCTTCCTGTCTGCAGCCTGGGCAGCTCCGTCCACGGCCTCAGCCCAGCTGGCGTCCGACAAAGTCGACCTTTTCACCTAATGAAAAGCCCTTCTCATTCCAGATAAAAGCTGGAAATGGATATTTCATTAAACTTTAAAATCACAAGAAATGTGGTCTGTAGGAAGTTATAAAAATGAGCATTGAGGGCAGCCAGTGGCTGGAGCGCGAGCTCTCAACAAGGTTACCGGTTCAATTCCCGCATGGGAGGGTGGGCTGCACTCCCTGCAACTAGATTGAAAACGGCGACTGGACCTGGAGCTGAGCTGCGCCCTCCACAACTAGATTGAAGGACAACGACTTGGAGCTGATGGGCCCTGGAGAAACACACTGTTCCCCAATAGTCCCCAGTTAAAAAAAAGAGCATTGATTAATCTGAAGACGGGTGGTTTTACTGGGGCACCAGCCACAGCCCTTCTTCACACCCATCTGGCTCATGGGGGCCAGCCCGGTATGGCTGGAGGGGGCCCCAGACAGAGACTGCCACACCCCACGAGAGGAAGATGCAGTGTGCATGAGGGCCTTCCCAAAGGGCCCGCTTCTCAAACGAGGTCCCCACCTTGCGGCCCAAGCAACTGACTGTCACAGTCAGTATCACCCTGGTGCAGGTGGACGTTTCACTGAAGAGATGACAGAGGAACTGAACAGGCACTGAAGGCAGGATTTTAGGTGGATGCCTGTTCTTTCTCAGAGGGAACATTGTCTACAAAGGTCCCAAGTTGTCCTGGCTTTATAGAGCGTCCCCAGAAGAGCTGGAGACCCCGACACACCCTCACTGGGCCACATTGCAGTTACGGTATAAAGGGTGGGAGACTTAACCACCCCAGTGCTTGCACCAGGCTCACATGCCAGGAGGGTGCCCTGGGTTATGGAAGGAAGTACGTTCCTGTTAGGACCCCAGCCCCAGGCCTTCTTGCCCCCAGGCAGCGCCCCACCCAGCTCAGCGTCTCATCTCCCAAAAAGGACCAGAGTGTCCCAGTCACACACACAGGGGGTGGCACTGACTTCCTATTTGAAAGCCTTTTAGGAGTGTACCTTTAAAAATAAAGAATTCTTTTCATTTTAAAAAATTGAACGAAATGTTCTATCTCATCGCCCAAACTTCGTCCTTACATCTGAACAAACTTGATGTGTCTCTTTCTCCTTATTCTTCTATAATACTTACAGGTCACGGGAAATTAAACATGAAAGAGATGTGTGACCCCTTTCAAAATGAAACTTGTTATTATTTTCTTTGGCTAAACTATTAAGTAATTTCAAAGAGGATTAACATCTGTGCAATCGCTGGTTTTCTCTAGAACCTAGCTGGAATTTTCCCAGACAATCATTATAGGAAAAGGGGACAACAGAGGCGCCCTGTAGGGGGCAATTCTTGGGGTGAACTTAATGGCACATTTGATGTAACTCCGTAAGTCTGATGGGTGGACAAGGGGGCAGTGAGTGGGCTTCGGGCAGGAGGGGACCAGGCTGCTCCCTTCCCAGCAGGCGCCTCAAACAGGTCACAAGTCACAAGATGCGTGTTCATAGCGTGGAGCCCTCAGGGGTCTGACAGGGGTTTCAGTGGGGTGACCTGCTCCAGAGCCCTGAAGGACGAGGTGCAGGAAGAGACATCCCATATACACAACCTCAGGGGAGATGGGGGGTGCCCAGCCGGGGAGGCCCACTGCTCCATGCCCCACTGGGCTGGTCCTGACCCCAGGCTCCCAGGCCCCCCGACCTGCAGGACTCCCTCCCACCCTAGGCCGCGCCCCTCAGCAGGCAGGTCCAGATGCAGAGGTTGGACCAGGTGTCCCGAAGACATGAAGGCTGGGCCCCTGAAGCCATCTGGAAATGCCTCCCACCACAGGCCCACAAGCCAGCTGGCCTCTCTGGGGCGCTCTCACACCCGCTTTACTGCAAGGCCCATCTCTGCCCCAGCCCCCGCCCCTTGCACTAGTCCCGGCCCAGGCCTGAAACTGCCTCAAGGAACAGACATTGAAAGCCAGAGAGAGCAGCTGGGGTTCCCCTGGGGGCCTCGGGAGCTTTTGGTGGGGCCTGGACATGTACCCAGCACGACTGAAGCCTTCAGAATGTCACCATGTTCTGGAGGCATCAGGAACCACTGCGAGAATGAGTCTCCTCTTCATTCCCCCCTCAGGGTCTGGCCTACCCCGAACACCCTTCCCATTGTAAGCAATGGGAGGTGAGGTCGGAGGTCTCTGCAAACCCCAGGGATGGGGCAGAGGAGAGGCCAGGCCTCGAGGGCTCTGTTCTGCCTCAGGCCCCTCCCAGGCCTGCTGACAGCCCAGATAAGCTGCTATGAGTGGAATGTGACCTCCTGGGATGTCAGAGACCAGCCTGGCAAATAAATCACCTGGAAGACAAATGACCAGGCTCCTGCTGGACAGCGGGCTACGCAGGCCTGCATTTCTGCTGGTTCCCTCGCATTCCTGCCCCCTGCCTTGGTCCCGCGCTGCCGCTGCCCACAGACACGCCGTGTGTGGGGTGAGTATGGGGTGACCATGCTGATGGAGCTTCACGGACCTGGCTTCCTGGGCTGCCTGTCCCCACTGAGGGCTGGCCTGATTACAGGGCTGGCTGGGCCATCTGCCGGAAGTCTGCCCAGCCATTGAAGGCCACGCCGTGTGGTCTCTGCTTAGAAATGAAAGCAAACTCGCCCCAAAAACCACGAGACCTGAGACCAGGACGAGCCCTCTCCACGTTCTCGGACATCCAGAGGCTTAGAAAGCAAGCCACCCACGTGCTCCACCCGCCTTTGTAACCAGACCCAGGGTCGCCAGGAGTGACCCTGGGCCTGACCTGGTGGACCCAGTCCCTCCTCTGGGCAGAGGCCAGGGCACCCCACCTGGAAACCCCTCCCGGGCAACCAGGCAGGTGGCTGAGGGCCTCGGGTGGCGGGAGGCCCCCTTCCTGCCATGCTGACCTTTTCATACAGCCTGCCCTATGGGAAGGCACAGCGACATACATTGACACCAAGACCCCCGGGTCCCACCCCCACACCAAGGGCTCTGCACCGTGATGAGTAGAGAAATGACAAGCAAGGCAGCTGGGAACAGGTGGGTTGGAGCCACAGCCCGGGAGCCAGCTCAGGTGCGTATGGCCCAGGGACCAGCAGCTGAGGGTTCCATAGCAGCCGTGACCAGCTTCCCAAAGCTGCTAAGGTGGCAGCTGAGGACACTAGTGAAGGGGACACGACGGCAGGAAGAGGACATGCCCACAGTCTGTCTGTCTGTCTGTGCAGAGCCACGCTAGACACGAGACAGCCGCCGAGGGGAGCTGCACAGAAGAGCCCCCAGCCCTAGGGGCACCTGCTTTCTGCACCCCCCAACTGCATCCCCCCCCGGCCTGGGGTCCTGCGTCACCTGCTTGAAAGCCACAGCCCTAGTCCAGGGACATTTCGTTACATAAAACCTGGTTTAAAAGGTAAGGATTCTGTGCTGGAGTGCCATCAGCCGTGAAAAGGAACAGGGCAGCGCCACAGGCTGCGTGGATGGGCCTGGGAACGTGGTGCTCAGTGACAGGGGTCAGGCCCTGAAGGACAAGTCCTGTAGGACCCCAGTTATGTGACATGTCCAGACACGGAAGCAGGTAGTGGCTGCCAGGCACTGGGGGCAGGGACAGGGCGGCGGTCTCACGGATCCAGGGCAGCATGTCAGAGGTGAGAATGTTCTGGAACCAGAGGTGATGACGGTGACATCACGTAGTGAAGTCACTGAGTCACTGAGTCATTCACTGCAACACGGTTAATTTTCTGCTGTGTGACTTTTACCCCAATAAAAAGAGGGAGCCTGATTATTCCCCAGCTGATTATTCCCCAGCTGACAGAAGAGGGGGCAGGAGTGCGTGGACACTGCCCCTCGTGTCCTGGAGCCTCCTAACCTCCAGGCTGGCCCCTGGCCTCGCCTGGCCGGTCACCACTTGCACCCTGGACTGAGAGTGGTTACCCCCGCACAGCACAGCCAGGCTGCTCGTGGAGGGACAGGAGGAGGCAGTCGGGACGGCTGCATGGGGGAGGTGCTGTGAGCACATCCGTCCACCTCGCCCGACCAGGAGTCTGGAGGGTGCTGGGAGCAGCTGGAGCCGCTGGAGGCACCGGGGCCGTGAGTCACCGCACCGCACCCGTTAGTCAGACCTGAGCGGGTAGCCCAGGTGCCAGCCGGCATTCCCGAGGCCTCGCCCCTCCCTGTCCTGCCAGCCCCACAGGCCCAGCGCTCCGCTCCCCCGGCTGACTGGAAACAAGCCACAGCAAACTGTCTACTGAGCACGGAAATCAAAACCCAGAGCCTGGGGGAACCCAGAACGGCAGCCAGCCTGGGTGCTCAGGGCCATGGGACCCCAACATCCAGGAGAGCTGATGCACCGACCTCCGTCAGGAGAGGGAAAGGTCCACACCCAATCATGGAGCCCAGCCTCAGTGCAGAGCCTCCCAGAGCTCCCGCCTGGCCGAGGATGGCAGTGTCCCGACACGCAGGCAGATGGTGAGGTCAGGGCCAATGGGCCACGGGCAGGAGGGGGCCTGCCCAGGAGGAGGCAGCGCCCGGCCCACAGGCTCAGCGCCCTCCCCACGCAGCATCCCAGCCAGCGCCGGGGCGGGAAAACACACCCTTGGGGCTGCCAGTGACTGGAGAGAGGCTCTACACCTGCCTCCCGGGGTCCACGCCCAGAAGTGACTGGGGATGACAGCAGAGAGGGGCCCAGGGCACCGGTCCTCTCTGGGAACCTTGCGCTCATGTAGGAAAGAGGGACAGTGGGGGAAGGAATGTGATGTTGTGATGTACAAGCTCTGTTGTGATGAGACAGGGAGAAAACATGAAAATATAAACAGCCGTTCGCCCCTCCCCCTCTCGGGGCCTCTGCACCATCACACAAGCCCAGGTGCTGCAGCTGACTTGGCCCCGTGTAAGTGCTCCAAAGGAGGCCCGGTTCCACACACACACACACACACACGTGCGTGCACACGCTCATGCACACACCACACATGTACACACACAGCTACAAACACCACAGTGCACCCACATGCATGTACACACCACACCATATACACATCACACCACACACATGCACATATATAGAAGTACACGCCACACATGCACACACACTACACATTTACACACATGTACATACCACACACACAGGCAAGCAGACACTACACACGTACACACATGTATACTCACGTGCACGTACGTGCACACAGAACACATGCACATACACAGTCTCTGCAAGGAGGGACTTCTCTTCTCTCACGGCTGTCCACCTTGCGTTCTGGAGAACACCTGGGGCACAGTGGCCATCCCCTCCTACACACACACCGCTGCTCAGCCCAGCTGCACACAGCTGCTCGGCAGCTCCTTCCACCACCAGCGTCCTGAGGGAGTCTCAGCCGCCTCCCAAGGTCTGGGGTCCTGCCCTCCCCCAGCAGCCAGCAGCCCTGGGACCACTGGACACTGCAGGGAGCAAGGGCAGTGGTAGGCCCCCATGGGTATGTGTGTGCTGGCAGCAGGGCGGCTTCCACCCCAGGGAACAAGGCTTCGCACCAACAAATCACTGCCAAACCCTAAGCCCAGAGGTACCCAAGTCACTACCCAAAGGGCATGGCCTCTGTGGCCAGCAGACACAGCCCAGCCGACACAGGGAGGGACACACACACAATACAGAAGCCAGAGCCAGAGGCCCTGCTGCTCCAGACACAGCCCTGCTCTCAGACACACGTCTCAGCTCCAGACTTTTAATGGACCTGGCATGCTCCTAACTGCCCAGGAAAATGCTTGGCATGAAGGTGGGTGCCGTGCCCTGTGTCCCTCCGGGAAGAACTTGCAGGAGGGGGCAGGCAGATGCCTGCTCAGCAGCTGGGTCCCCCTCAGGTTCCCCCGGACGGAGGACCCCTCAGAGGAAGCCTTCATGCTTTCCAGTCTCCAGGGGTCACAGCCTCCCCTCCCCTGGCCCAGAGTCATCACAGCCTGAACCACGGCCCTGAGCCGAGCCGCAGTCAGCCTGGTTCCAGCGTGTTGGCCAACACACAGTCCACCGGGCTGGCCCCGAAAAGGAGGATCAGCCTCTCTGAAAGTGAGGCGAATGCTTTGGAGAGACTTGGTTAAAGATAAAAATCTTAGAACAATTGCTGTCAGTTTACACCTAGGCAAGGTGACTGAGGAAAGACGGGGAAATCAGGAAGGGTTCTCATGCAGGCCCTCCGAGGTCTTGCCCCGCGTTAAAGAGGCCAACAGGAGCCATGCGCCACGTGCTTGGTATTCAGACAAAAGGACACTGAGAGCAGGTCCACTACCCCACGCGGGAGTCTGTGAACACAATTGTGCTGTTTGCGCTTTTCAGTTGATGAGTATGAATCCTGACTGAACATCGGGTGCTCAGTGCGCCTTCTTTTCTCTCTACGTGCCCCATCGCCATCTCTCTCCAGCTCCGTCTCCACCTCCATCATCTCCACCTCCATCATCTCCACCTCCATCATCTCCGTCTCCATCTCCATCTCTCCCAATGTTATGAGGGTTTAACAGACAGCGCTCAGTTCCCGTGAAGGTTTATCCACTCCTGTCAGGTCCCTGGGAAGAGCCCTCAGCTTCTGGGTCTATTTTGTAAAACCATGTGCTCTCCCGGTCAGTTGGGGGTTATTGGGGTCCCACAGGCCCTCATAATCACCTCCACACCAAGCCCTCCGGGAGGAGTGTTCCTTCTGGCACCCCACATCTGGAGCTCCCGAGCTCTACACCTTCCCCCCAACAATGAACCATTGGGAAAGGTAGGGAGGCAGGATATGCTGAGGAGACCTTTGGGCTTCAGAAGCCAGAGTCCCCGCGGGCGGCCCTGGGGGCAGCCTGACCCCCACATGTTAGCCCATCCTGCCCAGGCTCCCTCCCTTCTGCGGGCATCCCTCGGGCACCGCAAGGCATTAAACACAAAGACGGTGTAGGACCGACCCCGACGAGAGAAGGAGGCTCAGAAAGTGAGAAGTCATAGACGGGCCAGGATCGCACATCCAGAAGGGGGCCTGAACCAAAGGTATGTGGGCCAGAAGTTACACAGTTTAAAATCCTTCCCAAAGTAACAGTAAAGCCGCCAGCTTCCAGCCCCACCGCAGGGAAGTCTGTTTCTGTGGTCGTCACTGCTCAGTCGGCACGGAGCCTGCTGACCGGCCTGGCAGGCACCCCCAGCCCAGCCCAGGCTGCTACCAGGGGTTGTGGGCCCTGCTCCATGGCCCTCAGGGACAGCCGTGAACTGGACAGTGTGCCGAGCCTGGGCTGGCACCCGCCCTCTCCTCCCCGAGGCCCCACTGTGACACAGCGATTTCCAGGGGGCCCTAGGGTGGGGCCATGGCTGTGACTCTCCAGGGGATGGCTGCACTGTGCTGCCCAAGGCAATCAGCGGATGGTCATGAGGCAGGAAGAGGGGATGGACAGATGGCCTTGAGCCTCCGTTTGCAGACCCACGGGGAGAACCAGGGCCCAGGAGTAGTAGCCCTAGCAAACCTTTAGGACCAAAAGTCACCCAGAGGGAGGGGCTTCTCAGGAGCTGTGCGTGGAGGTCGGCGCCTTCCTTCCAAACTGCAGGGCGAAAACCACAGAATGTGGCCCAGTGCCCCCATGCTCTGAATTCAGGGGCACGGCCCACACCTCAAACTAGGTTTTGGAGGCTAGCCTTGGAGACGGACCCCCTCCGTCACCATCATCTTCCTGAGTTCTCCTGCCCAGAGCAGCTCGAGTCACAGAGGCCACTCAGTCACTCGAGGTGACATTCTCTGCAGGGGCCTGCAGGCCAGCAGCAGGCTGCCTATGTGGTCACCACCCCAAGCACTCCGAGTACCCAGACCGTCCCTCTGACCTCCCAGTCTGAGCCCTGTCCTCCGACGGCACCAGGCGTGCTCACACTGCAGTCCATACAGAAGGCGCTCAGGAAACAGTAAACTTTCATTTGCTGTGCAAGTAAGTGTTCCTTAGCAGGGGTGTCAGATCCGGCGCCCAGCAGGGAGGCTGCCTGCTGGGTCCTCCAACCTGAGACCCTCTCCCGCCCCCATGGTGCCAGCACCCAACTCCCTCGGGACTGTCCCACCAGGCCTGGCAGTGGCTGCCCAGCTTCCCCAGGCCGAGTCTGCCAGCCGGCCAGTCCTGTGGAAGCAGATGTTCCGCCTTAGATTCCAAATCAAAATGCCGGACAGGGGTTACCAGTGCAGGGGAGCTGGCTGTACCCAGCCACTGCCCACAGGGACGACGCTGCAGAGACAGCCGCAAACTGACCGGTGACGTCTCCACCCCACAAGCTTGGAGCCAGTGCAGGGTCACCATCAGGACCAGACAATCATCAGGGTGAAAATGAAGTCATCCTTCCAAAAAAAGGGGGAGACGCTCTGGATAACTGGTGTGTTAATGTTTGGCCAAGCCTGGGCTCACTCGCTCAGCGTTAACCTGGGTGACTCGCGCAGGGCCCCACGGCAGGGCGGGGAGAAGGTACTGACCTGGGCTCACCCTATGGAGACAAGGACTCAGAGAAGGGTGCTGACCCACTGTCCTGAAGAAAGTCAAATGACCACACTCATCCCAGCGGAGGCAGGCGTCCAGGCCAGTCTTTGGACTTGAACTTGAATGTCGGGGGTTCAGCAAAACGTGCCCCTGCACAGGTAATAGGTTCAAGTGCCTGGAGATCCTGAAGGCGCACTTACCCCAAGGGCCCTCCAGAATACACTTATGGGGTGCACTTGCTGTCTCCTGTAAAGCCGGTCCTCGGGCCTGGGTGCCCTCCAGCTCTGCCATCCACCTGTCTGGCTGCCTAATTCCTGGGAGCTGGCAGGAGAGGTCTCTGTACAAGGAAGACACCACCGTTTAGGACCGACCTTGAAATGACCTGAGCCTCATTCCCCTGCTGACCCCCACAGCCCATGCGAGCCAGACCTTCCAGAACCTGGAAGACGAGGTTTTCCAGTCAAACGAACAGCAGGACAAGCAGGTGGAGAGCCCAGCTTCTCGTACTGAGCGACTTTCAGATTTGCCCACGCCCAGCGGTGCCCACCCTTAAGGATCAGGGCAGAGGCAGGCGCAGCTGTGCCCTGAGGACGGGGGTGCCCATGCCCTCAGCTACATCCAGCGCCCCCACCTCCCGCCTGCCCCGGACTGCACCGGAGACCTCGTGACGGAGCCGGGACAAGTCATGGACTGATGTCCCCAAGAGTCAGAGGAGGGGCCTGTGGACCGCCAGGAGCTGAGCCCTGCTAGTGAGAAGCGGGGAGCACTTGTTATTGACCAGCTCCCACTTGCTGGGGCCCCCTTCCCGCCCCTTCTAAGCACTACAGCCACTGTGAATGTCACTTTACAGCTGGCCCCCACGTCCCGCTGCTCCCTCCTGGAATCACATGCACAGGCCCCGAATCTTTGGCACAGGGTGTTTGCAGGGGGTTAAGCACTTGGCACAGGATTTAAATTTAAAATCTCAGCAGGGACAGCAAATGTTTCCCGGGCACAGTCTAGTGTTGCCCAGAGCCCATCTGTCTGTCCGTCTGTCCTCCAGGAGCCCAGAGGTACGGAGCAGGATACGCACAGGTACCAACCAACGTAACACAGTGGGACCCAGTGCAGATTCCTCTAGGGAGCACTCTGGAGCCTCTGGAGGGAGGGGCCAGTTTTCAGCTTTGGGGGCACGTGGGTGAGGAGCAGAGAGGGGCTTCAGCTACAGTGCCCATCCCGGTGAAAGGCAGGACCCATGGCATGGGGCTGGGGGCGCATACAGCTCCCAGCTAAGGCCGAGCCTCCCCGAGTCTCTCCACCACCGCGTGGCATCGCCCCAGCCCCAGGGTCCCAGCAGCTCTGGCTCCTTCTCACCGCTGTCTCTTGGTGGCCAGCCGGCCTTCTCTGTGCAGTCTTCCCTGCCCATGCCCCATTGCTGGCCCCAGAAGGCTCCTGAGAGCAGGAGGACTCGCAGGGCCTTGGGAATGCCGGTCCCCACCAGCCAGAGTCCTGTTGCCAGGATACCGGCCAAGGAAGAATCGCAATCGTGCTGGGTTAGAGTCTAGACAGCGCGACCTTTCCCCTCTTTCTCCAGATATAATTGGACCCAAATCATCCAGCATCATGAGCTGATAGCACGAATAAAGGAGGAAGTTGTTTGCAGTGCCTCGTGGGGACATTCCTGCAGCGAGGGCCATCCATTACCTGCTCCTGGGGTGCCGTGCGAGCGGAGCCCAGGGCTGCCAGCCGAGCCCAGGCTGGGCACAAAAGGGCTTTCATCCCAGGGGACCTCACGTCGTCAATTAGCGATGAAAGAACTCACAGATACTGGCACCCGTGGAGGCGCCCCATTAACTCTGTGTTGTCCACGGTCCCCGCAGGCTGGACACATCTGACAGGGGCCACCAGCGGCTCCCGCCATCGCCACCTGACGCCAGGGGCTGCTGTGGGGCTCACGTGGACCCTGGGGGCTTATGGGGAGCCCTGAGCACCTAAGAGCCTGTTGTCAGCTCGTGGCGTGGCCTGGGATCGTGCCATGTGTCCAATTGCAGTTTTCTCCAGAAGCTGGTCTTTCGTTCTTCTTTATGCCCTTAAAAGCATCTAAACAACTTCCCATTTTGACTCAGAATCACGTGGGCCTAGCCCCTCCCACTGCCCCCCCCAGCCCCGGCCACTGTCTCATTTAACAATTTAAATTACCATATTTGAAAAGTGAAGCTGTGAGCAGGGTTGGCAGGGTGACCTCAGGGAGGGAGCGTGTCACCGTGTATCCTGTGTCCTGTATTGTTTGGGGTTCAAATAGTAAGTGCGCATTCCTATTTGACTTGCATAATTTTACAAAGGGAAATCATTTTAAAAATCATGAAACCTTCCCTCAGGTTGGAGCCCAGCAAAGGCTCGCTCTGAGGGTCTGGCCCACCGTCCCCAGAAGGGCTGCCTGACACCCACACGCTGAGCTGGCGCGCACGAGGGACTCAGGACTGAGAGACAAACTTTCTGAGTCACCTTCTCACGTTAAATGTTCTACTTCAAGTTCTGGAAATGATGGTGGTGACGACGGCACAACCATATGAAGGTGCTTAGGGCCGCTGAAGAATGGACACTTAAAAATGGGTCAGTTGGCAAATCTTATGTTATAGATACTTTTCCACAATAAAGAAAAACGTTTTTAAGGAAATTTTTAAAAACCCCATGACACCTGGATTGTGCAAATGTTTCCCAGAAGCGCATTCTCTAGGACGGGCTCTGCGGGGAGAGTAGAGACCAGTCCCATCAGGAGGCCAGCGCCCAGGCCTCAAAGCACAAGGACCCAGGGACGTGCAGGACCCTCCAAACAAGCGTTTGGATCCTAACAGTCATCTGTCCAGCTGCCCACAGCGATGACAGAGCTGAGGAGGCCCTAACCGGCCACCTGATTTATAGGTGTTTGAGGCCAGTGGTCAGGTCTGTGGCCAGTAAAGAACTGGACATGAGGTCCCTGAGTGCCCGGTCTTACGGTGCTTCATGTGCCAGGTCTCTCAATTGCTGCACAGATGACACTGAAACACTTAATTTACTTTTTTAGAAAAGAAAGTGGACACAGATGATGGTTTCTACAAGGGGACTCTTATGGGAGGGGAGGGCGGCCGGGCCAAGCGCCTGTCAGGACCTAGCTCTATGGACCTTGGCACAGTGCGAGGACACACGTGGCCCAGGAGATGGCAGATAGGAGGGATGAGCCCACGAGCGATGGCTCCAGCAGCTGAGGGGGACCCAGGTGACCCCGAGGCCCTGGCACAGGAACAGGCATGGTCAGGCCCCCCCAGACCACAATAACCACCACAGGAAAAGAAGGCGGAGCCCAGGCTCGGCCAGCAGCAAGCCTAGCAACAGGTACCGCAGCTGCGACACAGGCAGCCCTGTATCCACATGAGGACGACAGTTCTGCGTCAGAAGAAAAGCAGTGAGGAGGGTCTCCTGCGGCCCCGCCATCTCTGCGCTCGGGGCTTCCGGACAGACTGAGCCCAGGTAGAGAAGCTGGCGTTCCCTCAGAGGTCCAGGGTCAGCTGTTAGGAAGTGTGAGTCCTGAGCTCTGACCACCACGGAGTCGCTCAGCGACGCCCTTGGGGGAAAGCGCCATGAGGAAGTAGAACTGTTTCTGCTAAAGAGAGGGGGCAAAGGTCAACCGCGATGCTCCCTAAATCTTCCGTCCATCTGACTCGCTACCAGAGGAGAGGCTCCCTGGGCACCCCAGACAAGGGGGGCAAAATGGAGAAACTGAGGCAAGAGATCATTGGGGGGAAGGGCAAGCGTGGGTCTGGAGGAGGCCCCACAGAGGGAGGGCTGTACCCACAGTCATCAGGGCCTGGATTTCCAAATTTGAGAAAAAAATGACCCTCCCCTCCCCCAAGGTCCCTTTAGGTCCGAAGGCCTGTTTCACAGAGGACACGGAGGTTGCCCACAGCTCCAGCTCTCTGGCCAGGACTGGGCCAGCCCTGGCTGCTGCTGACCCCTGGAAGGGCCCAGGGAGGCCTATCCGCTTCCCAGTGAGGGGTGGGAATGAGAGCTAACTGTGCCCACAAAGCGGCGGGGCAGCCCCCCTGTCCCAGCAGCCCCTGCACTGCGGTCTCTCCTTGCTGCCCTCAGGACACAAAGCCAGGCCGGGGACAGGCAGCTCTTGGCCACGCGCCCAGCCTGGATGTCCACTGCTTTTGCTAAATGCGTGAACTCCCAGAAAAGGCCCCTGCAACGAAGATAGATGAAAACTGTCCAATCTATGGAGAAAATGAAAGATGTAACTTAAAATTCTCAAGAGCCCAGTCTCAGGCATGTGGCCACCTTGGCTATTTTCCTAAGTAAGCCCCGTCTGGTCCCCAGGTCCCATGCGCCATCCCAGATAACTGGAGGCCCATCGCAGCATGTGGACAATCGAGAGCCCCCATACGCTTGACCGCGTGGCAGTCACCGAGCGCTCCACACACCTGCTCAGGCTCTCATACAAACTCCTACAGGGCGGCGCCCTGGGCAGAATGGGCGTTCTGGGAGCCTGCTTTGTACCATTTGCCTCACTCTCCAAAAGTACAACAGAGCGGGTCACTGTCTGACCTTGTGGAGGATGACACACGCCCGCCACCATGTGAAGGCTGTGGGGCCCAGGACAGCCCCCCAGTGGGGCCTGAGTAACAGGCGGCACTGCACGGGCAGGGAGGCCATCCAGGCTTCTCTCACTGTCCATTGTCATTGACCCGATCCCCTTATCTGCTCTCTGTCCACCCACCTCCCTCCCTGGTTTAAGCCTCCCATTCCTCCAAGGTCACTGTGGCCCCAGACAGCCCTTCGGTCAGCTGTTCCTGAGGTCATCCCGGGGCCTGGGAACAGGAGGTTCCACTGCGCCCTGAAAGGTTCCGAGGCTGGGCCCTCACCTGTCACTTCTCTCTGCCCACAGCCTGGGGTGCTCGTGTGCAGGATGGAGGAGCTGACCTTCCAGTCTCAGCGGTCAGAAGGGCATTCCGGGGGTCCTGCACAGGCGGGGGGGTGTCCCAAGGCCTTGGGACATATCAGGGGTTCACACCAAACTGAAGCCACACTTGACCAATGACAGGCTTTGCGTACTATCATTCTACCCCTTGAAATGACCTAATGATATGCTGTCCACTGCTAGTGGCTTAAAACCCCACACGTTAGTTCTCCCACCGATGATTCTGGAGCCAGACGTCGGCAGGACTACCTTCCTTCCAGAGGTTCCAGGGGAGGACCCAGCCTCTGGAAGCCACCTGCAGCCTTAGCTCGTGGCCACCTCCTGCAGCCTCAAAGCCAGTGGGGGTCCGTCTTCCAATCTCTCCGCCAGCTCCGCCTCCATCACTGCACCTCCTTTCCCTGACTCTGACCCTCCTGCCCTGTCCCTTATGGACCCTGGATGACAGGTAGGGCACAACTAGATAATCCAGGACCACCTCCCCAGCTCACGGCCTCACTCACAGCTGCATAGCCCTTCCTACAACGTGAGCAGTGCTCACAGGCTCTGTGGGTTAGGACACGGTCTGCGGAGGCTGTCATTCAGCCGCCCACGTGTGCCATGGAACTGGAAGTACGAACGGGGTCTTTGTCTTCATCCTAAATGTGGAGATGCTGGATGTCCAGAACACCTGCTCGTCATGGGCCCTCTCACTGGCGGGTGGGGCTGTTGTCACACGGCTGCTGTCGGGGCCCTCATGCTTTGGCATCCAGAGAGGGGGTGTCCACAGGCATGGCTGGGGTCAGGAGCCCCAAGCGATGGCCTGGGGCTGTCTAAGATGTCTAGATTTTTCCCACAGCGACAGAAAAGGTTGTGTTAGGATGGGTGCTTTTCCCTTTCTGGTTTCCAAACCTTTCGTGGCAATCCTAAGTATTGTCACAATGTAAACTTATAAATGACACCTGGTACTGAGACAGAGCACTGGCTGGGCCCCAGGTTCTCTAGGGCTGGAGGCTCATTTTTGCCAGAAGACAGGAAGATTCTGGCTGCCCGAGGGCACTGGTGACCCTGGATGAAGGTGGGTCACTCCCAGTGCCACTGTAACTTGGTGAGGGTCAGCCTGGAGACCCAGAGAAGGGAGCAAAGTGACAGCCAGATCATTGAAGGGGGGGCAGGAGGGCCTGGGGCCCTGGACATGCATCTGGGCTCAGAAAGTGCCTTCTCCCCCAGGGACGGGGAGGGGCGAGCAATGGCTCAGCGCCGGCCAGGTGCACACAAGCTGGGGGTGATGGAAGGCTGTTTAGCTGGAATAATTCTTTAGAAAAAGCCTCTCCCAGCTCCAGCGACGGGCTGGCTGCACAGGACACCGGCACCTGCCTGCCTGGAACAGGAGGAGCTTCTTCCATCCCATCCTAGGGGACAGCCTAGGGGACCTGCCTTTTTGAAACCCTCAGGCTGCACACGAGGGGAGGAAGGTGTCTAAGTTGGGCGTAGAGGTGGTGCCTGGGGGCCCTGGGGTGGAGGCAGCCGTTTGGCCAGCTGGAGGGGACCCCACAGGGAGCACAGATGGGGACTGATGGCACCTTTCTTCTGGTCGGAAGGCTGATGTGACAGGTGACAGAAAGGAAGCTGTGCCTCCGAGCTCTGTGGGGGCAGCACATCAGGCTGCATCCAGATTTACAAAGCAGACGGGGCCTCCAACCAGGCGCAGGCCAGTTTGCCAGACGCCCCGCCGTTCACAGAGAACACGAGGCCCGCCGTCTCAGGCGTCTCCTGACAGCCTCGCGGCATCTCAGTGGGAGATTTCTTAAAAACACAGCAGCCTGGGAACGAGATCCCACGCGCAGAGGCAGGAGTGTGCTCCCTGGGTCCCTGCAGCGTGTGGTGGGCATGGCCCAGACTCTTGGACGACTCGGGTGGTGGGAGCAAGTGGGCCGCTCCATCTAAGACATGAGTGTCTCAGTAGGCAAGGCCCACGGCCACCTGCTGGTCACACGGACACACTTGTGGCTCGCGGTGCACACCAGGCCCTACAGCTGGGTCAGAGCCTTCCCCACCGTGGTGTCCCCAGAGCCAGGAGGAATGATCAGGACACAGCCCAGGAAGCTGACACGCAATGGGGGCCCTGCATGGATGTGCTAGTCAGTCTCCCACTGCTCACTGTGGAACCACCGTCGTCCTCCCCGTTTCACAGGTCAGAGGCAGGGTGGGGAGCCTGCCCAAGTCAGGGGCACTGCTGGAGTGAACGCCTGGCGCCTGGGCATGTGATGACAGACACGTCCCATCCATGAACACAGAGTGAACACCGGGCGCCTTCCGGCTGTGACAGTCCACGATTCAGCGACTCCATCGTCGTTTCCGCAAGGACCAGCTCCAGCTCCACACTCGTCAAGGCAGAGGGCCACAGCCGACGTGCACCGCACCCCCCGGCCCCCCCAGGCACAGACCAGCCTCACCCGACTTCACTCACAGAATCCTCACTGCCCCCATCACCCAAGCACTGCGATGAGCTCGGCAGTGGTCCCCGAGCCGTGCTGCCACCTATGTCTCACTTCTACCGGAACAGGCCATGAAAACTAGAGAAAAAACTACTCCATGCTTCAAGAAACATCTCCAATTAAAGGCTGACTGACCACAAATGAGAAAAATACCCCAAATCTGCCACTGCAGGGCTGACCCCAAAAGCAACAAATCCATGAGGAAAGACAGCGCACCTAGAGTGGATGGCAGGTCCCGCACAAACTCAGTGGCCAGTTAACGCTTTAGACCCCTCACCAGTGATTAAGAACTCACAAGACACGACACTGAAGTGGGTTTTTCCATTTGTCAAACTAGCAAGAGTTTCAGTGATAGTGCCCAGCCAGAGACCTGGGCTGGAAAGCTGCTGTAAATTAACGCTGTCCAACTGGACAGATGCCCGCGGAGGTCCCCAGCCACAGCCCCCACACTCAGCCCAACGCTGGCCGAGGGGTGCCAAGGCGGAAAGCGTGAGAACGCGAGGTGCTCAGTGGAAGCCAGACCCCGCAGTGCATGTGCTCTCCCGCCCGCTGGGGGAACGGTCTGCCCCCGTATCATCCTTCACTCACCACGGGCCCCAGGGGAGACTGCCAGTCACTTCCCTGTCTTTGGGGGCAGTCAGGGTGCCTGCACACAGAAGGGGCTCAGTCGTGCACACAGGCGACAGGAAGTCAATGGCCAGGTGAACAAAGAGGTCGGGTGGCTGGACTCGCCCAAGGGACGTGGCAGAGACCAGCCAGGGGTGAAAGCAAGGCCTTCCGAAGTTGTCCAGTCACGCCAGCCCCGAACCCCGGCCTCTTCAGGCCTAGCTTGGAAGACATCAGACACTAGCTCCATGGGGTCAACAGGACAAGTGACCTCAGAGGAAGGCAGGGCCATCTCAGGTGATCTCCTTCCACCCCCAAGCCCACCATGCACCAGCCCATTGGGTGGGCTGGGTCTCTGCCAGCTGACCGGCCCCCCAGGGGTCCTGGGTCGTCCCCGACTCTCCTCCCAGGTCCCCTGCAGTCCCTGGTGGGACCACTCTGCCCCCGGCACTGAATCATGTGATTTCTTCCAACATGCAGTCCCCTGGTGTCTAAATGTTCCCATGGAGTAAAGCTCCCCGTTCACCTTGGCGGCCCTGGGCACCTGGATTCAGGCCCCTACAGAGGTAGCCCGGCTTCTGGCTCCCAAACAGCTGAACCGGCCACTCTTCCCGACCCCTTCACACTCTGGACGGCAGGCCTCAAGATGTGGTTAACCGTGGCTGAGACGCACCCTCCCCACACTCACTTCGCACCAGCTCCAGTCACCCCAAAATAGCAGGGCGCCTCTCGTTCACGGAGAGCAGCCCAGGCTAGCAGGTTCTCTGCAGACGGAGGAGACCCGGCTGCCAAAGCCTGGTACTATCACACAGATTTCTAATCTTGGCTTCAAAACGGAGGACGCCTAACTGTGGCTAATTCTGAACCTACTCAAGGTAGAGTGTAAAATGTAAAAACGAGTATTTCAGACTAAATAAAAGAATAAACAGTGTGTGATGTCTGCAGATTTGCAGTCCAGGCTCCTCCACAACCAGTTAGTGGACCCAGCAGTGGCACGTGGTGTGTGCAGTACAGACCCAGGCCCTGCCAGGCTCGCTCATCACCGTCCCCACCCCACCGTCCCTGAGCCTTGGGCTCTGGTCTGATATCCTTCCCCAGGAAAAACCCCGTAAAGGTCAGTGCTGACCCACGGCGAGGGCCTGGGCCACTGGACGCAGCTGTGGTTCGTGCTCAGCGCAGGGCCTCCTGGTCTGCCATGAACTGGGGGTGGCCAGAGCCTGACCAGTCACTCCACCAGGGCCCAGTGTGAGGTGCCCCTGCCCCATACTGCCTCGTCACCAGTCAGCCTGGGAGTGACCCCGTCTGCCGGCACAGGATTCCAGAACAAGGAAGAGGCCTGCACACAGGTTCTCCCTTCTGGGGCTCTTGCTGAGGCCATCAGGAGGGCCGAGCTGCAGCCCCTGCAGCAGGAGCCGGGCAGGCAGGACACACCCTGGCAGACACGGAGCAGACACTGCCCTGCAGCCTCCAAGCTGAATCTGACTCAGCACATCCACAATCAATGCTCCTGACAGCCATTCTGCAGTGGCCAAGACCCACCAACCTCAAGCATTATGCCACCAGCCAACTGGCATCACTACCCCACCCCCGGCTCCCACTGGGCAGTGCCAAGGAACAGAACAGGACCCCCTCTGCCTCCCTGAGGCTTCCGGCCTCCCTGAGATAGACTACCTGGTGCGTGGAGATACATTGTGTGGTCCAGATACACTGTATGATGGAAAGATACAGTGGGGGGGGGGGTGTAAAGTACAATGTACCTCATATACATTGTGTGGCTTTGCAAAATGACCACTGCTGCATCCAGCGCCCCCAAGGAGGAGCTATTCCTGCCCAGCTTGGGGAGGGATCAGCCACGGAGGTCAGGCACAGCTGGCCCAGGTCTCTGCTGCCCCGGGAGGACCCAGGCCTGTGCCAACCACCCCTAGTGCCGGCTCCTTCCAGGACTGGCAGGCGGGCAGGGAAGGGGCGCAGGGGCCCAGTGGGGCCTGGCAGAGGGCTAGGCCCCCACCCTAAACCATCAAGGATGGCAGGCGTGGGGTCCAGAGAAGCCATGTGACCTGGCGAGGTGTGCAGCTTTGGAGGCCCCAGAGCACACGGGGGCACCCCCATCTGTTCTCATCGTGTTTCTGGATGACCATCGAAATGTGCCAGCTCTAAGACTCTTATAAGCACACCAAACATATATTTTAATTTTCTGAATAGTTTACTCCCCCCCCCATCTGTATCAAGTCTCAAGGAGTTTCACGTCTCAGGTCCTGGTCAGGTCCTGTGATGTCCACGTTCTCCCAGGCTGACAGCTGTGCTTAGCCAGCTGTGTTCTCGGGGAGGGGCCACCGGCTCCGCCTTGGGGCATCATATGCTTCCCTTACAGACACCAGCTAACCCAGAGCCTCTGGGCAGAGGAATGTGACATCTGTGACCAGGCTTCCCTTGAAGGCACCTGGGTGGTCCGCCCCCACCAGGGCTGCAGGTGGGCCTGTGGGGGAGGACCTGTGGACAGGTCCTCATCTGTCCCTCATCTGATCCCTGAGGCTGGTGGGGCTGCTGGGAGGTCCACCCAGCCCACAGGCCACCTCCTCAGCAGGCTGGCCCTCCCCAGCAGGCCTCAGGCCCAGCAGGAGGAGGCTCCCTGGATGTTGAATCAGAGGACTCGGTTTTGCCCCACTGCGAGGATCTGGGGAGCCCTGGGCCTCACTAGCAAAGTGTCAGAGTGGACAAGTGTCTCCGACACATGCTCCAACCCCAGGCACTAACCTCAGCAGCGTGGACAGCCTGACAGGGTCCCCTATAGGGCTGGGTGGACCGCACCTTCCTGGAAAGCAGCTGGGTCACCCCGGACCCTGGATGGACAGCTGAGCAGTGGGGCATCATGGGGACTCCTGCCTCTGGGCTGCACATGGGCTGTGGTGTTCCCTGCCAGTTCCACCTCCAGTCAGTCCCTGCGACCTAGTGCCACTGCCCACCCAGAGAGGGAGGGGCTGACACCCACACAGGGTCCATCAGCTCTCCCAGGGGCCCAGAGAACCAAGCTTTTTCAACAACCTGGGTGAAGAGAGAACCAGGCACTTTGGTGCAGAGAGCAAGTCTGTGTGCATGCAGGTGTGTATGTGCACAAACACATGTGCACATGGATGTGGGTGCATGTGCACACGTGTGCATGTATGTGTGCGTACGTGTGCTTGTGCACGTGTGCATGTATGTGTGTGAGTGTGTTCATGTGCACGTGTGTGCATGTGTACACCGATGTGTGTGCATGTGTGTGTGCATGTGTGTAGCGCACCTGTGCATGCACTGACGTGTGCGTGTGCATACGTGTGCTTTTTAAGGTGGAGGAAGCTCTTCCATCTCTCACACTCTGTCTGGAGTCAGTTTCGCTCCTTCAAGGTTCCCCTACCCAGGACTTCCCCCTCTCCTTTTTTTAAAGGGAAACAGAAGTACCCTGAAAAACAGGTTTTGCTGAAATTCAAAACTGTCTTAGAGGTCCTACAGCTGAACCCTGAAGACTCCCCGGTGGGTAAGGTGGGTAAGCCCTGGCAACAGCTTCACTGGGAACAGACCAGAGGGGACAAGATCAGACCACTTTCCCATCAGCTGAGGTCCATCAGCCCAGGGTGACAGCACCGACAGGGCCCACAGGGCCTAGGCTGTGTCTTGTTCAAGCCCAATCCTGGCAACCACGCCCCCACCAAGGAAAGGGGGGTGGGGGCAGGGACCCGTGCTTGACCGTGGGTGGCCCAGAGACAGAGGACCTACGGTGGGGGAGCTGACAGAGCCTGGTGTAGAGGTCACACGTGGAAGGCAGGAGACAGGACACTGTGGAGACCAGTGGACACTGTCCTTCCCCAGACTCTGAGGTCTCTATAGACAAACGCCTCCCAGGGCTGACAGCACTCCAGCACTGCTGAGCCACAGGGCCCACCCACTGGGCGCCGGTTAGGGTTACCGTTACGGTTACGGGGTTGTGCAAAACGCCGCTCCGAGCATCAGGACCACAGCAATCCATCCTTGCATGAAACAGCAAGACTATTTATTTATTTATTTAGGTCAAGTGCAGCACAGACGGAGACATGGAAAAATGCATCATTTTTGGTTAGAAAAAATGTGCAAATCAGCAAAGTGGGCCTCAATGATTTGCTTCCCAAGGGTGATTTTTAAGGGTTTCCAGGAACAAATTAAGCCACTGCTAAGTCAGGATTTCACACACATTAGTTCCTCTCTGGTAACACCCACAGGTGGGAATTATCCCATTTCCAGGAGACTTGTCCCGGTAGAGAGTGGAACCTGTGTCCTCCCTATCAGGAGAGGGTGGGGACGGGGGGGGGGGCAGCACACTGCCCCCACGGAACCTGCTTCCTGCTTTAACGTTCAGGTACAGAAAGAAAGAGCCTCATCCATTAGGCACCTGGGAAGGGGCCTTCCTTCCTTCTGCAGCAACCCCCCCCCCAGGGCAGCCCCAGTGATGGAACAGAGATAAAAGTCACCCCCACCCATTAATGCCAACACCCTACATCTCACCAAAACTGACTGACATGACATTTTACTTTCTCTGCTAAAAGCCCTTGTTTCCTCTCCTTGATTGCAATGTTCCCTCATCTGGGGACTGGACTCCACGGTGTCGTTACTCATTTTGCTCTTAATTATAAAATGGCTCAGGCTTACAAGTTCCTGCTCAAGCAGCCTGGGCCTGTGGGTGTCCTTGTCCTTGCTGAGCTGAGGGGACGGCCCCTCAAGCCATGATTAGTGGCTCCAAGTGGCCCTGGGGCCGGTCCACCATCGTCCCAGAATGCTGGAGGGGGGGGCCTTCGGTCAGCAGCCGCCGTCCTCCCAGAACGCTGGCATTTTGAATAAACTTGCTTTTCTTTCCACCAACCTCGCCTCTGGAGTTTTGGCTTTCGTGCTGCGAGCAGCCGGACCTTTAACACGGTAACAAATTGGCAACCACGTCATTAGGAACCCAGGGGCCCACAGAACCGTGAAAGGACAAGCAGGTTCCCTAAGTCCCCCTTGGCGGTCACACAAATGAATGAGGAATTACCTGCCACCCCAAGGACAGGTGCTTTCAGCAGATGTTTATGACGTAGTTACTTTTACAAAGTTCTGAACTGCTGTTTAACCTTGTGACTAAACCGATTGGAAACAATGAAACAAATGAGCACTTCTGTCTCCCCGGAGTGACCTCCCTGTGGTGGGTCCCTCCTCCCTGGCCAGCTGTGGCCAGCAGGTGTGGCGCTGCCGTGCTGACCACAGTGCCCGCCCCCTGCTTTCGCGGGAACCTCGAGGAGACGGCTGACGAATGTCACTGCGCCGCACGCACGGCATCCTAGTTCCACCGGGGATGAAACACCGACCATTTGAGGCGCCCCCCCCCAGCCTGGCATGCCCCCCCCCAAGCGGCCTCCTCCCGGACCCTGTTGCGCGTGACTGGAAGAAGCCCGGCGGCTGCGTGGTCAGGAACCGGGTCCCCGAAGCCGGTGGCAGCAGGAGGGCTCCCTCGCACAGCTCGGCGCCCGCGGGAAGGGCAGGGGCGCGGCCACTCCACGGACCTCCGCGCATTGTTCTCCGGGCTGCGCCCGCGGGCGGCCGCATCAAAAGGGAGCGCGCGCAACCCGACACCGCGGCGACCGCGGGGACAGAGGCCTGGCGCCCGGCGGCGCACAAAGGCCGGCCCTGGGGACCCGGGCAGCTCTGCCTCCACAGGCTGGGCGCTACGTGGCTCTGCTCCGCGACGCGCGGCCTTCCCCGGAGACCTGCCGGCCCGCTGCGCGGTCACCCCCGGGGCCCGGAGGCGCACCTCACGGCGGCCGCTGCGGAGCTGGGGGGGACGAGGCCCGTGACGGTGACCCAGGCGGGGAGGGCGCGCGGAGGGTACGCAGGCGTCCCCGAGCCTCTGCGCGGGGAACAGCCCCCCAGGACCACAGCCCCCGCCCCTCGCCGGCCCTCAGCCGGCAGCTCGGCCACCGAGCGCACCAACTTCCCCGCAGAGTCGCCGAAGTTTGGTCACCATGCGTGGGACTCACGGCGCGCACGGCCCGCAGCCCCGCAGCCCCGCACACTCCCCGAATCCTGCGGGGCGCGGGGGCGCGAACCCCCGCAGCCAAAGAATGAATGGCCGGCGCGAGGCACTCGGGACACGGGACTCCGGCCCCACCCTCGCCCCCTCCACCGTCCGCTCGCGGGCCACCTGCGTGCGTGGGAAGTGCTGGGGCCGCCTCTCGGGCCCCAAGCGGAGACGGCTGAGGGGGCGCAGGCTGCGGCCGCCGGACCCGCCGCCGGACACCCGCACAAAGCGCCGGGGCGGGCGGCCTGGCGCGGGAGCTCCCGCGCCCCGCGGGTATTACCTGGCTCCGCCGAGGCAGCGCGGACCCCAAGGAGCAGGACAAGGGGCGCCAGCACGTCCAGGAGGCGCGGCCACCTGCGGACAACAGGCGACAGGTTAGCGCGCCACAGGCGTCCCCCGCCCGCCCGGTCGACCCCGCGGCCCCCGCGCGCCCCGCGGCCGGGCGGCCCGCACCTCGGCGCCATGCTCGGCCGGCCGGACTGTCTGCGCCGCGGATGCTGCGCCCTCCGCCGCGGTGCGCCCGCTCGGCCCCCGCGCTCCGGCCGCCGCCCGGACGGGCAGGGGGCGGGACGCGGGGCGGGGCGGGGCGGGGCGCGGGGCCGGAGCGCGAGGGGCCAGGAAGCGGGGCCGGGGCGCGGGGCTGGACCCGGACAGTGGGCGGGGTGGGGGGTGGGGGTGGGGGTGGGGGGGGAGCGCTGGGCCAAACCGTGCGCAGCGGAGGGACTCGCAGCCCGCTGACCCTCCGCTCGCCCAGGTCCGAGCGCCCCAGAGCGGCAGCCGGGGCGCTCCCCACCCCCGTCCCCAGCTCACGTGGCCCGCCCCCGGAGGACGTGCTCCTGTAGCTGCCCGAGGTGGCACGTGGGGTCCCCGCTCCAAGTCCGGGGCAAGGTCCGGGCACACGCATCGTGTCCAGCCGGTGTTTGTTCGGGAAGGTGCCCCCCGCACCCCCCAGGGGAGTCGTTCTCAGGCCCTGAGTCCGGTGGGGGCAGCGGGAAGGCGGGCGATTTAAACAAAGACGTTTATCGCCGGCGGACAATGGATGGAGGGGGAGGAAGCTGGGCTCCGGCCCAGCCTCGTGGGCGCGGTAGCCGCTTGGTGGTGGCGCGTCCAGCCTGGCCGCCTCCGCGGGCTCGAGCCCAGGACGGCGCTGGTCCTCGGCCCTGCTCCTCAGGCTGCGGCCACCGTCGTCTCCTGCGGGAGGATGGTCCCTGCGCCCCCTAAGCCTCCGAGGGCCGCCCCCACGAGCGCCCGCGCCCCCGAGGCGCCCTGCCCCCACCTTGTAGAGAGACGAGGGCTCCCGGAGGGACTCTGAGGCCAGCACGCACTGCCCAGTGGGCCCCTCTCCTTCCCGGAGGCCCAGCTGCCCCGCACCAGAACCTTCCCAGCTTTCCGCCCCCACTTAAGTCCACTCTGCTTCCATTTCCTCAGACCAGTGCTCCTGGCCCAGTTCTCAGCCCCTTCCTCCAGGCAGCCAGCTGTACATGGGGTCCTGTACGTGGGGTCCTGTCCTCAAGTCCACCTGATAGTCTCCCCACGCAGACGGACTTCTTACAGCAAACTCGCATTTCCATGGACTTGGTCACCTCGGGGTTTGCAGGAACCTATCCTCAGCTTGGGCGGGCACTGTGACTCCCCGCTCCCGCTCCGGGCTTAGTGACTCTGTGCTGCACCTTCTGGGTTACTACCGAGTGTCCTGCTTTCCTCATGCCCTTCCTGGCCAGCGTCCCCTGCCTGCGCCCTGAGCAGGGTCTGCAGGTAGACTTCTGCCATCCCAGCCCCTCTAGGCCTCTACTGTAACCCCCTCCCCCCCCCCTACATCCTGCTGGACGCCCCCTGACCTCCCTCTCCAACCAGCCTAGAGAACTAGTCCCTGACCAGGCCCAAGACACACGCCCTCCACGCTGAAGGCAGCCTCACCCACGTTCCCTTCCACCACCACCTCCCAGGGCTGGACCAACCTGACAGCTGCCTTCAGCGCCTCCCCCAGCCCAGCTGCTCCCCACACTGCCCCAGAGGGGCCTGCCAGGACCCCCACCCAGTCCATCATTCCCCACCACCACCCTGCTGCTATGCTCTTCAAAGGCCAAATGCTGCCCTGGACCCCAGGCCCTGCTGGTCCACCCACCCCACGCCTCCGTCAGCTCTGCCCTGGCACCTGGAGTCCTCTGGCTTATTTGACAAGGGCACTCGTGGTCCAGGGCAGGGAGAGAAATCCACTTAGAGGGTTGTGACCCACATTTTTTAAAAAATGAAACAGAACATGATAAGAGTAGAAAGGATTAGCATCTACTCTTGTTTCCTATGTAGGTGGAGGTGTTGGATGGGGACCCTTGTGGAGTGTATGTCTGTGTCCCAGGGGCACTTGTGCAGTGGGGGTGGTGGGTCTGTGACTGTGTGGTGTGTGCACAGGCACGCGTGTGGTTAGCATGCCCTGGGGCCTGACGCACCCTTCCCTGCGGCTCCAGTCTGTCTGCCTGTCTGTGGATCCATCTGTCCCTGGGCCAAAGTCCTGCTCCAGGAAACAATCTGAAGTGCAGGGCCCTTCTGTCACTTCCATCTCACCTGTCCGCAGGCCCATCCTGCTTCCACCCAACCCCACCCACTCTTGAATCTGCAGTCAGAGGACTTGCCTCCACATGTGACGCACTGGCCCCAGGCCTGTCTGCAGCTCCAGGAGCAGGACCAGCAGGGACCTGGGGTCAGTACCCTGCTGTCCACTGTCCTCCGGTCACCACCTCTCGCCTCTCTCCTCCCTGGTTGGAGGCCCCAGAGCAGGGTGAGCACACCTTTGTGGGCTTTGGTGGAAGGCCAGCTTCCACGGGCAGCTGTGTCATGAAAAGTGCTGCCAACAACACAAAGGACAAAGGGTTTTCTACTCTGAAACGCTTGAGTTCTCAACTCACAGGTCTAAAAAAATTAATTTCAGGCTCATTCTTTTCACTTTGTATTTTACCATCAAGTCATTGCTGGATGCTCTCACAGTTCCCATGGCATTCACACCTTTTCCTTATTCAAGTTTTATTTTTTCCTTTATTTACTGTAGGGGCTCAGAATGAGTGACCCCAAGATGGACCTGGGTGGTATGCAGATTATTTGGAGCTGAAAGCAACCCAGACTCCGTGGGCTCAAGAGAAACTTCTGCCCCTTAACTACCTAGAAGAATTTAAAGTGGGGCCTTGCTCATAATAAGACCTATCACCAGAAATAACTTTTTGGCCCTACCTGCAGGGCAGGGCAACCTAGTAATGACTGGACATCTGCTCTTATGGTCCTGCAGTGACCTTCCTCCCTTCTGAAGCCCCAGGCGCCTTACCTCGTCCTTAGCTCACAATGTCACAGACACCTTATTTCCCATCTGCCCCTAAACGTGTCCTAGATGTGGAGTTTCCATACGTATATATGTGTTAAATTTGGGTGTTATCTCCTGTTAATCTCTCATGTAGATTTAATTATTAGACCAGCTGGAAGAATCTTGAGGGTAGAGGGAAGTTTATCCTTCCCCCACAGCACACAAGTAACATGTGATCACTGTAGGAAAAATAGAAAATATAGGCATGCCCTTGGAAAGAGACCCCAGACCCCCTCGCTGACACTGTGCTTTGTGTTTGCCCGCCCTTGTGCACAAAGACCTCCTTGCCTCAGGAGGGGTGGACACGGTCAACTCACCCCAAAGACGCTGAAGTCCCAGCATACCCAGTGCTGGGGTTGGGATCCCAGCACAGCCTGGGGGGTCGGGCAACAGGGGGTGTGAGGCGAGGTCTCTTCAACTGGGTGGAGGAGACAGGTGGAGACACCGGGGTGGGAGCGAGGTCCGAGCAGAGGCCCCAGAGAGGCCTAGTCCCCGCGTGCTGACCCTCGGGTGCGGTGGGGCGCGTGGAGGGTGGTGGAGGGTGGGAGTGCCTGGGCGCTGGCTCCCGCCACATTCTCATCGTTCCTCGTGTTGATTTCCTGTTTGCTCCAATGCTGTGGGTCTCACATGTCCTTACGAGGGAGAAATGATAGAAATGACAGAAGTGCTGTCCCCAGCTTTGCTTCATGAAATGGACACTGGTCCAGCAGTGGTGGGTCAGCGCTGCCCCCGAGGCTTCACTGAAGGGCCCTCCTTCCCCCGCCCCCCAGAGGCTCCGGGGCCATTCACGCCCAACCTGGGCTTGTTTTTGACATTGTTTTCAAATTGGCTTTTGTTTTAAGTTGACAAGGATTTCCAAATGACAGTAGATTTCCTCAAGTCCAGGGCTTGTGCTTGGGTGTCTTTCCTGTTGGGTGGGCTCCGGGTGGGGGCTGTGGATTTATGAGGGGACAGAGGTAGGACAACAGGGAAAGGGCCGCAGGGAGAGCTGAGCAAGGTTAGGGACATGGACAGGGCAGGACATATGCCCTCTGCCCAGGCCATCCCTTGACCCTGTGTCTGGAGGTGCCAGGGAGCTTGCCATGTGCTGCCAGTCACTTTTCTTCAGGAAAGGAGGGCATGTGCGGGCAAAGCAGGCTGCGGAAAACAGAGTACCCATCTGGTTCCACACCAGGTCACACACTTCTGTCCTCAGGCCCTGGTCACACGGTCCATACGAGACGCAACTGGGCCCTACCCTCTGGCCTCTGTCACCCCACACGCGCCTCTCACACTCCCATCACTTGGCTCCAGTGCCCTGCCTCGTTCTCCCCACCACACTTTTCACCATGAGAGACGGTTCATGCTCAGTGGCCTTGGTGCCTGCTGCCCGCGCGGCCGTGCGCTCTCGGCACTCAGGCAGCACCGTGGCCCCTGGGGTGACGCCGGCCTCTGGTATCGGTAAATATCCGCCAAGTAAAAGACCTCGCCCGTGGTGGTGGCTCGGCTGGGCAGCAGCCTCCAGCCAGCCGAGGTGGATACCGGGTGCTGGGCAGGGCAGCGTTTGTGGAGGTTTAGTCTAGCAGAATTTGGAAAGTGAATGATGAGATGTCCATACAATGGAATCTTACACTGCCATGGAGAAACCTACGAAATGTTCACGGGGAAAAGCTTGCCTGGCAGCAGGCAGTGAACACCCCTGGGCCTGGGAGAGGGGCTGGGATGACAGGGAGATTTGTCTCTTTCCCTTTCTTTCCACATTCTCAAAGGTTCATAATAAACATTTTTATAAATGTCAGAGCATGCCATTGCCTCGTGTCACTGCAGCAAGGAGATGCCCGGGCTCACACTGAGTCATCCAGGGGAGGGGCGGGGCCCCGATTCTCAAGTGCATCACTGAGCAACCTGGACTGTCCTGTTTCTCAGGATGGCCTCGTCCCCATGGAGACCGCACTGAGGTACATCCATACCAAGGGAAACACCAGCTTTGGTGTTTTGCATGGTGTTGCCAACACACGTGGGCGGGAGCTAGAGGTCCAGGTGATTCCTTCCTGCCAGCCTGGCAACCTTCCAGCACAGCAGCCCAGGCCAGCCCCTTTCCTTCCTGAAAGGCAGCCACGTCACAGCCTCCACAGACAAGTTAACCTGAGTGTGGCCTCACTCCATGCCTGTTCCCCAGCCGTGAGCTGAGACAATTCCTCCCAACCCCTCCCCCCACACACACACAACCTGTTCACACTCAGTATTGAAACATTTCCAACCCTAGTGTGGGGACAGAGCCAGGAGTGCAGTTTCCAGGCTCTCGGCCTCACGTGGAAAGGTGCTGGCTTGGGTAGTAAATGGCCACCAACTCTGACCGGATGGCCATCAGCTGTGGCTAGTTGGCCATCAGCTGTAACCAGTGAGCCATTGGCCACTAATATAACTGCTGTGGCTACGCTAGCAGCAAATGGGGGCTAGCAAGAAGATGGTGGCTGAGCTGGCAGGTGCGTATTGCAGTTAGCACGGGGGATTGCAGCTAGCAAGGGGAGTTGGTTGGCAGAGAAAAGGGACGGCAGGTTTCAGATCATGTGGCTCCTGCTTCCTGTGTCTCCAACCCAGCCACCAGTGAGACTATAGTGGTATGATTCCCTTATCTGAGGCTCCGTGGGTGTTCCTTTTTGGCCTCACCATATCCTGCGTTCTTACGTGGGGAGCGGGAGCTGAGACCCCACATGACACCCTGCATAACACCTAGTCAGTTCCTGACCACCTTCAATGAGGTGTGTGGCCTTTGGCCCTCTGGTCCCTGCGTCCCTCACTGTCTGAGCACCTTCACTCAGAACTCAGCTTGACCACTGGGCTCATGCAGGATCCAGCACCCGCCACCACACCACCTCATTCACTTTTCTGCAGGGCACTCACTGCTGTCCAACATGCTCGTTCCTTTATTTGTTCATTTGCTCATTTATTTGCTTATGGGCCTCCCACTTCCCTCCGCTGGAATTCAGCCCCCACACACAGCATCCTGCTTTGTTCACACTGAACAAAAGGAAGGGAGGGAAGGAGAGAGGCAGGCAGGCATACTACAGAGACACAGGCGTGTCAAAGTGCCCCTTCTCAGGAGTGGCACTAGAGCCCCCTGTGAGACCTTCAGGGCTGCATGGTTTGTACACCCCTCCCCCATTCACTTTCCCCAGCCTAATCCTGCGCCCTTTCAAGATACACAACTGACATGATTATAACTCATTGTGAAAATTCCAAATGTTAGTAATAAGGCTAAATTCCCACTTGACCAGCCTGCCTCCGCATGTCAGCCTCCTGCCAAGCATAGTACCCGTTATCCCTCTGCTGGTTTTTATAAAAAGCATTTTATAGATATTGGTAGAAAGTTGTTTTGTGAAATTTTAAAAACATACGTTAGATAATATGGTTCTCAAACTTGCTCTATTAACACAATATATGTTGTCACTCTGTCCATGTCAGTGTATGCCCATTTCCTTACATGATGGCACATGTGTTCCATGGTGTGGAAATAGCATACTGAGTGGTCCCACCATAATGAGACTTGCGTTGTTTTCCATTGTTTTTGCTTAAAGTAATGTATTGCATTGAAAAGAGATAGAAGCAGTGGAAAGAATGAAACGGAAACGCTAAAGATGAAAAGCACAGCAAAAAGGATGAAGAGTGGTTTTGACAGGCTCATCAGCAAACTTAACTTACCCAAGGAAAGACTTGGTAAATCTGAAAATAGCACTACAGAAATTATACAAATTGAAACAAAGAAAAAAGAATAGAAAAAAATCGAGGTGTGCACCCAAGAGCTGTGGGACAATATCTAACAGCCTAATGTACATATAATTGTAATCACAGAAGGAAAGGAGGGGGGCGGGCAGAGGAAATATTTGAAACAACATGGCTGAAAATTTCCAAGATTAATGACAGACACCAAACCATGGATCAAAGAAGCAAAAAGAACATGCAGCAGGATAAATGTCCCCCAAAGGTAAAACAAACAGACAAAACCAAACAAAAAACCCATATGAGTAGCATATTCAGATTGCAAGGAAAAAGAGACAGAAACATCTTGAAGGCAAGCAGAATAACAGATACATGCAGAGAAATAAAGTGAAGAATTACAGCAGAATTCTCTTCAAAAACCATGCAAGCTAGATGGCAATGAAGTGGTATCTTTATAGGCCTGAGAGAGAAAAAAAAAAAAAAATATATATATATATAGACTCAGAATTCTGTATCAGTGAAAATGTCTTCTAAAAAAATAAGGATTAAAAAAAAAAGACTACCATAGAGAAACAAGAATGATGGGAATTTATTGCTGGCATACCTGCTCTTCAAGAAGTGATAAATGACGGTCAGCCATCAGAAAGAATGTAGTAGGAGTCTGCCAACTGGGTCTTCACAAAGAAATGAAGAATATATGAGATGGAAGAAATGAAGATACAATTCTTTTCTCCCTTATTTTTAACTGCTATCAATGATAGGTTCTATCTAAAGGAAAAATAGTAACATTGTATTGTGTTGATAGCATACATAAAGTAAAAAAAGCAAGAATGGGAGGGTGGAATTGGGAAAACATTGTTGTGAAGTGGTTTAATACTATCTGAATATAAATTCTGATTAATTTAGGATTTCTATTTTAAACCATAGGGCAGCTAAATTTTTTGCAAAGAGGTAAGAGTAATAAGTCAAGAGAACATAAAGCAGAAAGATAAAAAAATACTCAACCAAGGGAAAGCAAGAGATAGTAAAAGAGAAACAAAAAATAGATGAAACAAATAAAAGGCATCTAACAAAATTATAATTTTAATCCAATCTTATCAATACTCATATTAAGTGTGGATGGTCTAAACACAGCAGTTAAAAGGTAGAGGTGGTCAGATTGGATGAAAACCCCAACTATATTATGTCTACAAAAAATCCATGTTAAATACAAAGACATATGTAGATTTAACGCCTAAGGATGAGAAAAGATACACCCTTCAGTCACTAGCCAAGGAAAGCTAGAATATCAGACAGACTTCAGAAAAAGGCCTATTATCCCAGAGGGACGTTCCAGAATGATGAAGGAGTCGGTTTTCTGAGGACATAACAATTATAATAAGCATGCCTGTTTCTAAATAATAAGCTTTAAAATATATGAAGCAAAAACTGGTTAGACTAGAAGGAGAAATGGACAGACTCCCAATTATAGTTGAAAATGTCAACTCTATTCTCAGTAATTGCTAGAACAAGTTGACAGAAAATCCAGTAAGGACGTAGAAGACGTGAACGAGATGTCAACACCTAGACTCACTGATGTTTATAGGACACACCACCCAACAACAGTGCTTGAAAAGAACATATTCTTCTCAAGGGTACATGCACATTCACTAAGATGGACCATATTCTGGGCCACAAAATATACCTTCACAAATTTAAAAGAATGTAAGTCACATAAAGTATGCTTTCAGGGCATAGAACAAGAAACCAAGAATGGATACCTATAAAGTCCCAAAATATTTGGAAACTTTAAACATTTCTAAATGCCATAAGTCAGAACAGAATCTCAGGGAATATATTTTTAATTAATTGGAAATGAAAACACAACAGGTCAAAATTTGGGGGAAGAAGGTAAAGCAGTGCTTAGTGGGAAATTTATAGCACCAAATGTTCATGTTAGAAAAGAAGAAAGATCTCAAAATTACCTTAGCTTCCAGCTTACAAAACTAGGGAAAATAGAGCCAATTGAGCCCAAAGGAAGTAGAAGAAAGGAAATAATACAGATCAGGACAGAAACCGATAAAATAGAAAGCAGACAACAGAAAATTATTGAAATCAAACGCTGGCTGTGTTTTGGTTCTTTTGTTTGTTTTAGACACAATAGCTGGACTAATCAAGAAAGAAAGAGCGCTAGCATAGATCGCCAATATCAAGCACAAAAGAGTGAACATCACTACAGATCCTGCACCTTTTCAAAAGATAATGTAAGAATATTATAAAGAGTTTTATTCTATGCTAATATATTGTGTAGCTTAGATGAAGTACGCAAATTCCTTGAAAGACACAGATCATCCATATTGATACAAGAAGAAAATTTAAAAATCCAAATAGCTCTAAATCTGTTGAAAAAATTGAAATCATAACTAAAAACCTTCTTAGAAAAAAAACCCCTAACCCAAGGAGCTTCATTGATGACTATTTTGAAATGTTTATTGAGGAAATAATTGCAAACCTATACAAGCTCTTTCAGAAAATAGAAGAGGGGACACTTCCCTATTCATTTCATAAGGCCCGTATTACCCTGGTACCAGACAAAGAAAAGAAAGTACCACACTGCAAGAAAAGAAAACTATACACCAATATCCTTCATGAACATACATGCAAAAATCCCTAACAAAATGTTAATAAATAAAGCCCAGTATTGTATAAAAAGAATTGTACATCACAGCCATGTAGGATTTATTTTAGGAGTGTAAGGTTGGCTTAGCATTCAAAAACCAATGTAATTCAGTATGCAATGTATTATAATAATAATAGTTATTATTATAGATAACATCATACTTCATGTTGAAAAAAATGAATCATTTCTCCCTAAGACAAAGAATAAAACAAAATAATATGCTCATCCTTTCCATTCAATATTGTTCTGGAGATCTTAGACAAGAAAGGTCTTTAGTCAAAAATGAAAAAAAGAAAGGGATTATAGAGTGGATAGGAGGAAATAAAAGTGCCTGTTCACACATGAGATGGGTCACATGTCAAAAATCCTAAGGAATCTACATATAAGCTATTAGAATTAATAAGTGAGTTGGGCAAGGCTGCAGGATATAAGAGCAACGCAAAAGCGATTGATTGTATTTCTACATACCAGCAACGAACAATTGGAAATTAAAAGTTAAAACAATATATGGAAATATATATATACATGTATATATATACATATATACATATATATTGTGATATATATATACATTACACACACACACACACACACACACATATATATATATATATACATACACACACATACACATATCACAATATCAAGCTAAGCCCAGCAGGCTTTTTGGTAATATTCATAAGCTAATTATAAAATTTATATAAAAATGCAAAAAAACCCAAGAATTGTCAAAGCAATGCTGGAAAAAAAAGTTGGAAAATGTACCTACCTGACTTCAATAATTTATTATAAAGCTACAGTCATCAAAACAGTGCAATATTGGTGACAGAATGATCTAACAGAACTGAACAGAGAATCAAGAAATAGATCTATGTGTATATGGTCAACCGATTTTCAGCCACGGTGCCGAACTATCTTTTGTGTCCCCCTCGCCCACCAGGTGACAGCTCAGACCTGAGAGAATGAATGAAGCCACCCAGCTTCAAAGCCCCATGTCCCAAACACAGCTCAAGAGGGATTGGCACAGCTTCCATCAAGAAATATGCCCAGTGACAGGTCACACTCTGAGGGGACTTCAATGGGTGGCAAGCCCACCAGGCGTCCCCCGTGCCTGCAGACACCTACCAGCCCCGCTGGACCGTGTCAAGAGGGCCATTTTTCTCACTTATATTGTTCCTGGGTAATGTTCCACTTTCATCAGATTCCCAGCGGAACAGAGCTAGAAAGTTAAATGTCACTCTTAAAGCTCGGTGTCGCAGCAGGCAGACCATGGCTGCTGGCCCTGCCTCTTTCCAGCTCCCCCTTCAACCTCCCTCCATCTGGCCGTGCTCCCTCCTGCTCTGAGCTTTGCTCATGCTGTTCCCTGTTCCAGGATGTCTACCCCCTCTCTTCACGAGGTCACTGTGTCGGCTCCTCAGGTCTTAGCCATGGAGCCCCTCTGTCCCCCTCATGGCACCATATTCCCATCCTGACTATGATATGGACCCCCATAGCCTCAGCACGGGGCACGTGCTGGCCTTTCTCAGCTGTCCTCTGGCAGGATGTCATTCTTAGCTTCTCTCTGCTCACGGATGGGTTTTCCTAAAGTTCTTTCACGTTTGACAATGTATGCTGGTTGCCTTAATATCTGAGTGACAACCTGGCTTAGTGTTGGGTGTGGATTGAGTGCAATGTGTTTAAAACCTGCCTTTCCTGGTGTGTTTGCCTGTTAGTGAGTGTGTTTCAATGTGCCAGTGTCCAGAGGCTCCCGGATAGTTCCAGAAGCACGGCTTCTTGTTGAGAGTTTCACTGTAGAGATGGTATCACCGCATTCCTGCACACTCACCCACATCATTTCTTCTCAGGTGGTGCAGACAAATGGTTCACAGCCTGATGCTGTCACCAGGCTCCTCTTCCAGGAGCACCCTCCCCTTGGCAGCTGGCTGGCTCGCTCAGAAGCACCCACACCCATGCTTGCTAAGTCAGTCTGGGCTCAGGCAGCCTGCATGGGGAGGAAGACATCGCCTGGGGTCATGAGAAATGGGCGCTGACTCACCCTGCCCGAGGGCCTGGCCGTCTGGAGGACAGCTTGGTGCAACGAGTGATAACTGGGGAGTGTGTGCAAGGAAGGAACCAACACGAGCGGGGCCCATGGCCCCCGTTCTTCTAATTTAATCCCAGGTCTGAATCCCATGTCCTCTGGACATCATGGGCTTCTTTCCTCAAGAATTCAAGCAAACACGAGCGTGACTGCATCCCCTGTTGGCAGAGCTGAGCAAAGCCCTGACAGGATGATGAGCAGCAGAGCACCCAGTGCATCTCAGGTCGGGCTCACACCTCCTCCCCAGCTCTGTGGCCCTTCACACAGCTGCTCACATGACCTTCTCTGTTGCAGACAGCCCTGCCTGCATGCAGGGGCTCTGGCTCTGCAGGAGCAGCTCAGATGCCACGTGTAATGTGGACATCTCTGTCCAGTGAGGACCGGTGGGCCACAGCTTCTGGGAAACATTGTAGGTCCTTCTGAAGCTGCTATTGGGGACAGGAACACTTTCCAGCTGACACAAGGGACCAATGCTCACCAGCTCAGCTTTCGTCTCAGAGGACCTTTGGCTGTAGCACTTACTAGGTCTGTGACCTGGAAAGTTTCTTAACCTCTCTCTGAATTTCCTCATGCCAGGGCCCTGGGGAAGACCAGTGACACTGTGGGGCGAATGGTGTCCTGTGACAACGCAGAGAGGTGCCATGTGTGCCGCCTGAACCTGAGGAGATGCTGCACACCATTAGTCATTGAGTAGGGAGACCCAGCTAAGACCCAGCCGTGAGATACCCGACACTCCCCATCAGAATGGCCAAAATTAGAAGACCGACTATCCTGAGTGTTAGCAAGGCCGAATGGGGGAGCCGAACGCTCGCCACCGGTCAGGGAATGTAAGGGGAGCAACCACTTTGGAAAAGAGTTTCCCAGTTTCTCCAAAGTTAGACATACAGTGACTACACGGTCCCCACATTCACTGGTAGACGCTCACTCCCGAGATTGGAAGGACACGTCCACACTGAGATTTGCACCGACATGCACAGAGCTTTACATGTCACAGCTCCAAACTGGAAACAAACATCGTCCAGCAGTGAGTGGATGAGCTACTGAAATTCCTCTACCATGGAAAGCGCTCGACGACAGAAGGGAATTCATCCCTGCCGCGCAGCACAGCGCAGGAAATGTCAGGGCGCTGTGCGGACAGAGAGAAGCTGGACCAGACTGCGCACTGATCGCATTGGGGTGACAGCCTAGGAGACACAGACGAACCTGTGCGACCGAGAGCGGGTGGGGCAGGAAGACAGGGGACGGGGGCACAGGCAGCTCTCGCAAATCCCGGAGTGGTTTGTCCGCTGTGCGGGGGTGGTAAGGGCTCCCCAGATGTCAACCACCTGACATGGCGCCTTGCGTGCAGTTTATCGTGTGCCGATTACACGTCAGTAAGACTGTTTAAAAACACTGCCTCTCAGCCGCTGGTCATTTGATAGCTGGTTGGGGTTGGAACCAACACTACCCTGTGTTGGTGGTGGTGGCGGTGGTCAAAACACATGAACTTTATTTAAACTTCAGAAGGTAAAACAGCACCTAAAGACCAGCTTGAGATTTGTGTCTTTCTGAAGACAGACGTAAGGACCCAGGGCAGGAGCTTCCCTACAAACTTCAAGCTGCCACTCAAGCCTCAGGCCAGGTGGGACGACCGGGTGGTGAAGTGGGAGGGAGAACACCACAGCGTGGCCATGGGCTCTGGGATGACACAGGTGGAGGACAGGACAGAAAGCCCTTCGGAAATGGGGTGCAGAACTTCCTTGCAAGGAGCAAGAGAGCTGGGCTGGGCCCCACCTGTGACATTCAGTCTCTGCTCCGGTTCCTGGACAATAGCTTCTAAAACCCTTGGAATTCCCTGGGTGATAGGGAACAAGCCCTTTTTCAACCTGAGTTTATACTAATGAGGTGACTCTTGGAGAATGGGAACTGGTCCCCAAAAGAACCAGCCACGTGATTACACGGTTGGCTCCAGGAGAAGCCAAATGCTTTTTCTCTCTCCTCACATGGGAGTGAGCAGAGCTCTTTCATCCTCACCCCAGGACTGCTGGCCTTCCTGAACAATCCTTAACCATGCTGGACACAATGACAAGGTCCCGGCCAGGGCGTGGCTCCTCACGCTGCTCCTGAGAGTCCACAAGTTCCTGCCACACTGTCTCTCTTTCCCGCTCTCTCTGCAGCAAGTGCAGGCTGGTAGCCCATCTTACTATGTGACCACAGAAGGTCCAGGTCTGTCCTAGGCTCCAGACTTTCCTGATCTGGGCCCCGCATGGTACCGAAGACAAATCAGATCAGGTGAGAGACAGCCATCCCCGCTATGGGAGTGTCCTGCTGCAGTCATGACTACACAACAGAAATCCATCGTCTCAGCCTGAAGGCCAGCATCCAAGACCAAGGTGTGGGCAGGGCTGCTTCTTTCTGAGGCTGAGGAGAATTCCAGGGGTCTCCCAGCTCCTGCAGGCTGCTGGCAACCCCTGGCACTCCCTGCTTGTGGACATATCACCCCAATAGCCACCTCTGTCTGTCTTCCCCTTTCTTATAAGGACACCAGTCATTGGATTGGGGGCCTGCCCTTCAACAGTCTGACCTCATCGCCTCTTAGCTAATTATATCTTCAGTGACCCTGTTTCCAAATAAGTCCACGTAGTGAGCTGCTGGGAAGGGCACGGGTTTTGTGGGCACACTACTTGACTCAGTACACCAAGCACTGCAGTGGCATGGCAACAGTGGGGCAGATGAAAAGGCCACTGTTTCCTAGAAGGCCACTCTGAAATGTGACAGATGGAATGCTTGATTTGTGTCTGCATGTGAAGTAATTAAGAGCTCATTGCAGCAAATGATGGGCTGTGAACAAGTGGATTTTTCTTGCAGTTGCAGGAATGACTTTTGAAAATCTTGCTCCTTGCAGATGGCAGATGCTGTGCCGTCCCAGCTCTGACTGCCACCCCGTCCCCCAGGAATTCAGCAAAGACCACTGCAGTTTGTTGCTGGCATCTGCAACTCTTAGCCCAACGCATCCTTCATCCAGAGCCAGGCTGGAAGTACAGAGTGTCAGTCAAAATTCCCAGGAAGATACAAAAGGGACAAAGTCTATCTCAGAGAAGGTTTGCAAACCAGGGAGACACAGCCTCCAGTGGAAACTGAAAGTGCGCTCCTGAGATAAAGGAGAGAGTCCCTCTTTTATAGAGAAAGTTTCCTCCCAGATTCCCGTTCAGGTCTGTTTATGCAAATAAGAACCTCAAGTCTGATTGGTTCTGTGTGGTCAGTATAGATGCAAATGAGGGTACAATTTGCATAGTTCTGATTAGTCAGGGCAAGTCACAGTCTATTAGTTAAGTGGTGTTATGGAACTTCCCTACGTGGTTGCAGCAGGAGTGGCAAACAGGCAGGGCACAGAGTGGGAGGGTGAAGTTCAGGCTGTGTGTCTTCCCAGAATGCAGACTCCGGGAGTGGCCTCCATCAGCAAACAGCCTCTAGACTCGAGTGTGGAATTTAGGCCCAGTTAACCACAGGGAGTCCATCGCGAAAGATAGATTCCTTCCCGGGGTTCACAAGAGGAATTCATACCATCCTCACCCCACCCCATGAGCAGCTCTCAAGCCATTGAAGAAACGCAGCAGACCTCTTCCCCGGGACCTTCATTAAAGAAGACATCTATAAGTGGGTAGACAAGCCATGCTCATGAATCAGAAGCCCAGATCTCTGTAAGGTGTCAAGTCTCTCTAAACCGATGTTCAGACTCAGTGCAGTTCAAATAAAATACCAGAGAAGTTTTATGGAATTTCACAAATCAAATCTAAGATTTATATGACAGAACAAAAGCCCAAGAATTTTTAAGACATTCTAGAAGAAGAACCAGCTGGGGAATTAGCACTGCTGGGTATCAAGATGGCTTAAAAAACAGAGTAATCAGGATAGTCTCATGTCGGCAAAGGGACAGACAAAGCGATTAACCAAACAGGATAGAAAAAACCAAAACACAGCCTCACAGATATGGAAACAAACCAGGTACTTAGGGCTCAGTGGGCAGGGAGAGACCTTACAAATGGCACAGGATGGTGAGTATCCATGTGGCTAAGAAGGAAACTGAATCTGTCAGATCATGACCCTTAAATAATAATAAATTCCAAATAGATGGAAAAGGAAAGATTTTAAACTGTATATATAGAAGAATGTTTTATGATTACAAGGGGAGGAAGGATTTCTTAAAGACGACACAAAACATTCATTCATTAACAAGATCGATACATTCAACTACATTAAAGAACTATTCAAAAAAAGACACAAAAATAGAAGTGAGAAGACCAGCTGCAAAGTGAGAAAAGACACTTGTCACAAAGGATTAGTATCCTGAATCTACAAAGAACTTCTACAAACTAAAAAGAGAAAAAAATCCAACATGCAAAAGAAAGATGGTGTTAAGAACAAATGTCACAGAAAAGATGTAGGACTGGCTCATAGAGAAATGAATGCTAGCTCTCCCTCGTTAGAAAACAATGCAAATCAAACCCACAATAAGCTTCCCTGGGTACCCGCCCATGTCAGTGAGGATGGGCAGAGACTGGAACACTTCCACTTTGCTGGTAGGTATGTGGGGTGGCGCTGCCTTGGACAGCTACTTGACATTTCCCAGTAAAATTAAAAGCATGCATACTCAACGCTGCTATGACGCCATTCTTAGATCCATACCCTGGAGCAGTGTTTTTCAAACTTCAGACCCATTAGTGAGTGATGAAATCAACTTAGTGGAGTACAGCAGTAATGGTGATGATGACGGTGATGGTGATGATGGTGGTGGTGATGAGGATGGTGATGAGGGTGATGAGGGTGGTGATGATGCTGGTGGTGATGGTGGTGGTGGTGGTGATGGTGGTGATGAGGATGGTGATGGTGGTGATGGTGATGATGATGAGGATGGTGATGATGGTGGTGGTGATGAGGGTGATGATGAGGGTGACGGTGATGGTGGTGGTGATGGTGGTGGTGGTGGTGATGGTGGTGATGGTAATAACAACAATAATGAAACAGCAATAATGAAAACCAGAACAGAAAGTATCAGCAAGTACTGAACATTCTAAGGTCAAGTATTGTTCTGTAACCATTGGTTTCAGTTGTGTGTGTATGCACGGATCACCATGAAAATATTGCAGTCAGAAAGTATGGAAAACACCATCTTAGAGAAACATGTATACACATGTGTACCAGGTGACATGCACAAAAGGGCTTATAGGAAAAAAAAAGCTGGAACCAACCAGGGTCCTTCAGACATGGAATACTATACAAACATGAACATGAACTAGAGACAACTGCCTGCTTGTGCTCAGGCAGAAACCATTCACCACCCTTTCCGTGCTCCACTCTGTTCTGTACCTGAACACTATATTTCCCAGGCTCCCTCCCTTGTCAACTGGTTGTTATAGAGTTTCAGCCAATGGGAGGGGCTGGCAAGAGACTGGAAGGTAGGAGGAAGGGAGAAGCCAGGGTCTTTCTCCATTTGTCTTATCTCAAGGTGGCATGTCCACCAGTGGTGTATTTCCTCCATGGTCCCAACTCCCACCTGGCAGTCTGCCTTGGTTCCTGGCAGGTGGCCTGGCTCCTGGCTCCGGTAACACTACCTCCTCGCTTCTCCCTCCAGCTCGGGGACAGTAGTGGTCCTGCTGTTGCTACATTCTGGCTGCCTCACTGCACCCGCTTCATTTTCCAGCCCTTTGCATGGCTCTGTGTGCGGAGCCCCATATTAAACTCCCTCTGTTGACCTACTTGGTGTGGGTTGTCTTCCTGACATTTCATAGCCTGAGTAACACAGGAACGTGCACCAACATGAATGGGCCTCAGAAATATAACCTGGAGGGGAAAGTTAGTAGAAGACATACAGCATGATTCTTTATAAAGCTCAAAGAGCAAAACTGAATGATTTATAAGTGTCCATGCTGATGGGGTGAAACTAATGAACAGTCATGGGGAGGGGTTCATGGAGCTGGAATGTTCTTGAGGTGACTGGCAGCCGACACCTTTGAGGCCCCACCCGAACCCCAGGGCCCTCCAAGTTCAGGGCACACCCTGGATGACAGCCCCGCCTGAGGGCTTCCTCCCATGCATGCAGCTAGCCGGAGTGCCTGCTCCCTTGCCCATCACCCATCCAGTGGGGTCTACCAGATGTCTACAGACCCCGGGCAGCCTGGTTTGGTCACATGCCCACCGCCCTGCCTGTGTCCCCAGGGATCACCTCCTTCCCAGGAACTCAGGTCTTAGAGCCGGCTTCTGGAGCAACCTGAAGACACAGTGGTGTGTTTGGGGCAATTATTGTTGTTATTCTTTAAACTCCACATATGCATTATAAACACACTTCTGGTGTATAGTGCCCCTTACACTAAGAAAAGTAAATTAAAAACAAAAAACAAAAACGTAAGACCAGAATTACAAATGTGAATAAATATTTCTGATAAATGTGAACTCTCCAGGAAAATTCTTAGTTGAAGAAGGGCCATCCACACCAGGCTCCCCTCCTGTGCCACTGGGAGCTGTGATGGGGGCATGTGAACACTCCTGGCCCTAAATCATGGAAGAACTGGGGTGCTGGCAGGGGCTGCAGAGAAAAACCAGGGGCTGTGATGTCCCAGATGGGGCAGGGGCTGGTGAGGATTGAGCCCAGGAGGGCAGGGCCCAGATGCCTTTGCCTCTCCCCAAGCCTCCCCTAGGCCCCCCCAGCACGCTCTTCCTTTCCTGCCCTCCTGTCTCTATTGTACCCCTTCCTCTGAGCTCGGGCGGCTCCCCCATCTGCTTCCCCTTTTCCTGTTTTTTGTCCGCCCTTCTCTTCTCTCCACCTCAGCCTCCCTCCAGGGGTTTCTGTCTATGAAGGAAAAGGAAAGGGCAAGCACGAGGCCAGGCAGAAGAGGGGGGACCCATGGCCTGTGGGATGCCCGGGCTTGGCACTTCCTTCCAGCCACCTTTGCTTTAGGGCTCTGTCTGCATGGAGATGGAGGTTCTAGAAGAGTTCTTAGTTTGTGCTCACGCTCCGTGTCTGCCCTGAAGCTGTTCCAGCAGCAGAACCCTTTCTCTGTGCAGTTGACAAGTCGGTGCAAAGATCCCTGTAGAGATGCCTTTAGCTTGTCTTAGTTTTATTTATGGCAAAAGGAAAAGGGAACCAGCCTGGGAAGGCCGCCCGCCTGAAGTCACAGGCTGCAAGCTATAGAAATACGGTGACAGGGAGTCAGCCTTGGTGGCGCCTGCACCCACCTGCCTCCCTGCCCCATGGCCCAGCCCCGCCGTGTTTGGAAGGTCTGAGCTCGAACCCTTCCTGGGGGTGTCTGGGCACCACCCCTCATACTGGTGATACTATTTCCACTCACAAGAAATTTAGATCATCAACTGTTGGAAATTACTTGGAAGTTCAGGTACATCAACAAATGGAACATTATGCAATGTTGAAAATGACTATAATAAAGTCTGTACAATATGTGTGACATATCCTTTGCATTAAATAAAACGGATCATAGGGGACTTCCCCATTCGGCGGGACCCCCTCCCGCTCAGGAGCTTTGACTCTTTGCTTTCAATAAACTATCCTTTTTAAAAAAAAAAAAAAGGGGGGGGGGAATCACAACTGTGAACACATGGTATGGCCCAAACTACAGCAGAACGCAGATACAGAAAACTGTGTGTGTGTGGGGGGGGGGGAGCAAAGACAAGTACACACACGCTACAGTGTGTGAAACAGGGGGGATCTCCCTGCCCTCCTCTCTCTCAGTTTCCTTCCCCACTTCCCCCACCTGTTTGTACACCTCCTCCACCCTCCCCTTTACAAGGAGGAAGGGAGACACACTTTAAAGAATTATGTCTAGCATTTCAGCCATGCTTTAACAGGTATTTATTGATTCTTACTGTATTTACACCACCAGGGTCGGGAGTAAAAT